>NC_139080.1:16140142-16720142 GCF_965140915.1 Aythya marila
AGCTGCATTAGGTAGCAGTCCATTTATGGGATTCTTCTTAACCATCTTGTATGTTGTTAGCTACCACATGCTTCCTGCTGCAAGGTCTGAGGACTGGAAGGAAATATTCCAAAAAGCCATGAGTCTGTCCTCTGAAATAAGAACACAATTTCTATAACCAAGACTACTTCATCCAGTAGGGACCTCTGTGATACCACCTGGCCAGCAAAGCCAGAGAAGGCCATGTACTTTTCAGATATCAACCAGAAGGCAGCTTTTATCCTCAAAAATGAAACAAAGTTGATAATCAGCTTTTCTGAAGCCAAATAGAACTCACTGCCTGGATGAAGATCAATATCATTAATAAAATCTAGGCATGTCCAAAAGAAGCATACAACCAGCTGAAGACATGTCTCCTCATGTAACAGTGTTTACGGATATCAGTTCTGCTTATAGAATCATCAAGATCATCTGGTCCAACCATCCCCCTACCACCAATATCACCCAGTAAACCGTGTCTCTAAGCACCACATCCAGCCTTTCCTTAAACACCCACAGGGACAGTGACTCCATCACCTCCTTGTGCAACCCATTCTAATTCCTGACTGCTCTTTCTGAGAAGAAATGTTTCCTAATTTCCTACCTGAACCTTCCCTCTCAAAACTTGAGGCCATTCCCTCTAGTCCTATGTGTTGGGTCTGTCTGGGCTGGAGTCACCTTTCCCTGCAGCAGCCCACACAGTGCTGTGCTCTGCACTCGTAGCTGAAACAGCACTGATATCACTCCAGTGTTGTGTCTATTGCTGCATAGTGCTGGCACAGCATCAGGACTCCTTCCAAGCCCCCAAGAGCCAGCAGGCTGGGGGTGGGCAAGTGATGGGAAAGGGACATTACCAGGGCAGCTGACTTAAACCAATCAAAGGGATATTCCATAACACCTGATGTCACACTCAGCAATAAAAAAGGGGGGCTCTCGTGGGGGAGGGGGCTGTTCCTCCTAAACAACCACTATGCATTTTGAGGCCCTGCTTCCCAGGATGTGGCCGAACATCGCTCGTTGATGGGAAATAGAGAACATTTTTTTTTTCCCTTCTCTCTGTGCTTCCGTACCGACTTATTGTTTCTTTTGTTTCTTTTTCTCCCCATTCCTTTCCCTTTAATTAAACCTTTCTCATCTCAAACCTTGAGTTCTCTGTGTTGTATTTTCTCCCCCTTTCCTCTTTGAGGAGGGGGGAAGTGAGAGAGCGGTTGTGGTGGAGCTCAGCTGCCCACCTGAGTAAAACCACCACATCCTATCACTAGTTATCTGTGAAAAGAGGCCAAACCCCAGCTCCCCACTTCTTTCAGGTAGCTGTACAGAGCAATAAGGTATCCCCTGAGCCTCCTCTTCTCCAGACTAAACAACCCCAATTCCCTCAGCTGCTCCTCACAGGACTTGTGTTTCAGGCCCTTCACCAGCTTCATAACCCTTCTCTGGACATGCCCTGAGGCCTCAATGTCTTTCTTGCAGTGAGGATCCCAAAACTGAATTCAGTACTTGAGGTGTCACATCACCAGGGCTGACTACAGGGGGGCAGTCACCTCCCTGGTCCTGATGGCTGCAGTATTCCTGATATGGATTCCAGGATGTTCTTGGCCTTCTTGGCCACCTGGGCACACTGTCGACTCATGTTCAAGTGAGCATCAGCCAACAACACCTAGAGCCTTTTCCTCTGCACAGCTTTTGAGCCACTTCTCCCCCCCTCCCCCCCCAAGCCTGTAACACTGCATCCAGTTGGTGTGACCAGACCAAAGTGCAGAACCTTCCACTTAGCAATGTTGGACATCATCTCATTGGTCCTGTGCAGGTTTTTCTGCAGAACCTTCCTACCTTCCAGCAAATTGACACTTCTCCGCAGCTTGGTATCATCTGTAAACTTACTGAGGGTGCCCTCAACTCCCTCATCCAAACCATCAATAAAGATATTAAAGAGGATGGGCCCGAACTCCAGCCCTGAGGAACACCACTCATGACCGGTTGCCAGCTGGATTTCACTCCATTTACCACCACCCTCTGGGCCCAGCCAGTTTTTAACCCAGAGTGTACCTGTCCAAGCCATGGGCATAGGGGAACACTGTGGGAGACCACAAAGAACCATTGCACACACACAAATAGTTAATTTCCTCCAGTACAAAGTGAACATTCAGAACTACATTCAGCTTATGCAAACAGTGACACCTAATACAAAATAAGTCCACTCTGGTTTCTGTATTATAGATGAGGATGCCAGACTGTGATCCATGAAGGAGTATAAGGAAGATCCTTATAACAGCTTTATTTTTTCATTTTGCACAGCTGCCACAAATGGAAACTGAGTTTTTGCTTTATAATCACAAGTTTGCTGGCAATTTTTGTGCTGGCTTGTAACAGGAGACAGAAGGGAGTGCAGCCCAACCTGTTGCATTGAGAGATAGTAAACATACTTGTCAGTAGCATGAATGGAAGAGACCTGAATGCATGTAGAAATCACACTGCATGAGGAAACAACTGACAGTTTTATTTAAGCATTTTCCATCAGAAAGGGTGCTATATTAGCTGTGACTTTTTATTGCCTTTTCATTTTCTCCTTCCTTCCTTCCTTGCTTCCTGCCTGCCTGCCTTCCTGCCTTCATCTCTCTCTTTTACCTATAGATCTGATCTGTGGAACTCCACTAAATCTTCCTTATATGAGGGCTGCTGTATGACCTCCATGCCTGGAAAAGGCTCTGTATGAACAACACAGACGTGGTAGCCTTAACTTATGACGCAGGTTGCTGTATCCACTTTTGGACAGATTGAGTGGCTGTTACCAGGGAATAGGATAGGAGAGTGTACAGGTGGTGACATTGCAATCATACAATCATAGAATAATTTAGGTTGGAAGGGACCTCTGGGTCCATCCAGTACAACAACCTGCTCAACACAGGTCTAATTAGATCAGGTTGCTCAGGGCCATGTCCATCTGAGTCTAGAACAGCTTCAAGAATGGAGATCCTACAGCTTCACTGGTATATAAACAAACAAACATATTATCATCTGTCTTTTATATCTAACTGTAATTTCCTATGTTCCAACTTAGATCCATCACCTCTTGTCCTATTGCTGTGAACCAGCTATAGGGGTCTGGCTCCCCCTCCTCTGTGTCCTCTGATCCTGGAGTCAGAGATGGCAATAAGGTTTCCTAAGTCTCTCCACATCAGCCTCGCTGTCAACCTCTCACTCCACCTCACTTACTCCAACATCATGGATATCTTGATCTATTTTTGAACTCGCTCAAGTCGGTCAGTCTTCCTTATATTGGGGGCCCCAAAACTGGATTCAGTACTCCCAGTCAGTCCCACAAATCTGAGAATAGGTGAAGGATCACTTCTTGCAGCCTGCTGTCTGCTGTGTTGCTAACAGTCCAGCAGGATATTTGTTCCCTTTTCTACCAGGGAACAGACTGGGCTCATGTCCACCTTGCAGTCCACAGGACTTGACCTTAAAGGAAATCCCTGTGTTCAATTCTATTGTGTCAGGACCTCTTGTTGTATTTTTGCTAGTCTCTAGTGCCAACCGAAAATACAAGAAATAAAGGTAATAATTAAAACTCACCCATTCTGATGGAACTTTAATTTGCTGAGCAATCTAAAATGAAGTGACTAGAGTATTATATTTAATGTTTTAATAGCTGGTAGCAGTTTAAGATTAACAAATATGTTTGGCTAAAACATTTCACTGGACCTAAATTTTGAAAGCAATAGTTTCAACTCTCAATATTCTCCTGCTGGCTGAAAAAAATACCTCTCTTGTCAGATACTGAGCATGGTATTACATCCACTTAGCCATGGCTGGAGATCACAGATGGCTGTAATGAAGGCACCACCCAATGCCTATTCTTTGCATTCAGGGTATAGAAGGCTGGGCTGCACTTTTTCCCACTTAGAATGCATTGCATGAGTGTTAGATATATGGAGATAACTGGATATGTTTTAGTTTTGTTGCATTCATAATGTTTTAAACTTTTATTTATTTAGTTATACGTTACCAAATAACTTTTATTATTTTGCTTTAAGGGAGTAGCTTCAAAGTGGCAGTGCCAATAAAAGTCTGACAAATATACTTGATGTTTACTTAGATAAGATATTCTATCATGAAATATGGTTTGTATGATTGTTCATAGATACTAATGATTAAATGAGTTACACCACTTTCCCTCCAAATGCTCATTACTTCTGGGGTAGTAAACATAGTCACTAGATAGTATATTCATTTATCCTATACTTACTGTTAAAATTTATAGTGTAGTCCCTTCTCCCCAGCTGTAATGTTAATACAAAACTTAAAGTACAAATAGATAGAATTTAATCATATTCTGGATACTTTCTTCTAGATAGATTTCAAAATAATCCATTCCTCTTTTTGTCCTTAATGTTCATGGGACATATGATGCAGCAAAAAAGTAACCTTCTCTGGTTATACTCTCTAGCTGCCAAAGACTGAAGATTATCGTAGTTTCATGGGGGTACTCTTGTGATTTGTTGCCTTTCACCACCAGTACAGTGATGTTGTGGCCTGAGTCCCAGAAGGCAACAAATGACTTACACAATGTGAAGAAAAAACAGAGAGAAAGAGGGAGGGAGGGAGGGAGGGAGGGAGGGAGGAAGGAAGGAAGGAAGGAAGGAAGGAAGGAAGGAAGGAAGGAAGGAAGGAAGGAAGGAAGGAAGGAAGGAAGGAAGGAAGGAAGGAAGGAAGGAAGGAAGGAAGGAAGGAAGGGAGGGAGGGAGGGAGGGAGGGAGGGAGGAGACACAAGCTGTACAAAGAAAATGAAGAAGAGTAATAATTTGTCTAATTGGTTTGAGTTAGAACATATCATTGGAAAGAATATCTCTGAAAGTCTTACATGCTGGTTGTGATGTGTCACAGCCTCCACCAAATCCTGATCAGTAGTAATTTTTGTGGTTTCCACTTTGGACCCACTCCTAGTCAGTTTGCTTCAACCTACCATGAAGTTTAATTAGCTTTGTTGACAAATTTTGTGCATATTTTCCATGTTCATAATATTAACTGTTAGACATAGAGTGCAACGCTATAATAACATGAATATACATATATGTATATATATATATTATTGTTTTTTAACAATATGATTGCTAAAAGCGTGCATGCGACCCAGGACAAAAGTGCCCAAAATACCCAGTTTCATGATTTTCCAGATACATGTACTCTCTCTTACACTCTTCTAATAGGCCCAGGTCTGATATCAAAAGTAGCAACCAGCAAAATGAGTCTATATTTGCTTTCATTTTTCAAAAGAAATTAAATATATGACCCAAAAGAAGTCATGGATTTGTGACAGAAAACCAAGAGAGACTGATTTCTCCTTCTCCTCTTGCTTTATTGCTACTCTTATGACAGAACTACTTGACAGCCTTCAATAGGACTTGACATATTGTCATCTTTCCTTCCCTATCTCTTTCATGTACTTCAAGGAATCCTAACAAATAGGTTTATTTCAAATATATACTTTTTTTTTTTTTTTCTCCTTATGGTTTTGCCTTTCTTCTACTCATTTTATTGTCACCTTTTCCATTTTTACTGTTTTTTGTTAATGACATCAGTATGTCTCATTACTACTGAGAATTTTCCTGAAAAAAAAAAAATCTGAGAAGAAAAAAAATAAAAGAACAATCACTTTTACAAAACACTTTCCACAATGTGTTTTATCACCTATCACAGCTGAAACTATTAACATACACAGCTGTGTGTTCTAGATATCTGGGACAGGATAAGAGAGCAAGAAATGACTCAGAAGAGTGTAGCGATAAACCATAAATAACCTCATTGACAACCATTGACCTCAAATAACCAGGACTGTGACATATGGTGCTCTATGTTCAGTGCTGTCTTCTATAATACTGCTGCCTGAACTATGAAAGTTCACCCTAGATACATCAATTTTCAGCAGCTATTAACAATATGAACTCTCCTTTCTTTTGCAAGGCATTAAAAAAAAAAAAAATTGTCTCTTCTTTCACAAAACATGCTAAATGTTACTGATGCTATGTACCAGATGACATTATATTATATAGTCTAGTTTATCTCTCTATGTGAATATCAAGAGTTTCAATCAAGAGCTTGATGGAGAGTTCTGAATTGAGTCCACATCTCTTTGTCTTGCTAAAGACAAACAAAAGCCAAAGCCTTGGACTGTCCCACCTAGAATCTGATTTACCTGGTAGATCTGACAGTCAATCCACCAGGAATGGTCTTGCTATTGGATGAAAATAGGAAATATCATAACCATTCTCTTGGACTTTTCCACAGTATTCACTATTTCTGTCCAGGACACCGTGATCTGTGAGACAAAGGTCCAGTGAATCATTAACATTTCATGAGCTCTACTTGGAGGAAAGTATTAGCATAATACCAATTGGTAAAATGCACACAATACACTTCCTTTAGAGAGTTTAAAAACAACAACAACAAAATCTTAATGTTTTTTTGGAACATCGACATACAGCTAAATAAAAATATTTTAGATGCCTCCAAATTTTGGTACTAATCTGTTGCCAAGATGACAACATTGGCTGAAAACAAATCATAGGCAGAAAGGGCATTGACGGACAGATTAAATTAAAAAAAAAAAAAAAAAAAAAAAAAAAAAGCAAAGTTTGCAAAGACAATATGATCTGCTTTCATAAGTTTCAGATGTGAATTGATCAGACCAGATCATATTCAGGAATAGTTATAGTCCTTTGTAAGAGCAACTCAAATATTATTGCCCGTCTTTTCTCCTTCCCTGTTGCAGTGGACATTGACCTGGCATCAATTATTGTTCACTTCGTCTTTTGACTACACTAGAGGAACTCATAAATTTGAATGTAAATCCTCCAGATCTGTGGTGTAACGACCACATGGACACCAGGGTTCTTTCAGAATCACTAACTGCTACCACTTTATTGATGACATAACTTCAACTGTCTTCCACTCTCATATTGAAGACAGGCTCCCTTCTTATACCATTTGCTCCACAGCAGTACTTTTCCACGAACTACTCATTGGTCAACAACTTTGCTCGGCAGTAGAAAACACCCAGCAACTTCTGTGTCTTAAGGACTGGAGAACAAGCAACCCAAGACAACAAGGCGTCTCCTGAATCATCCTTCTTTGTTCCCTCTAAACACCTTACATTCCTGATGGTCTCATCATTAAGAGTCCAATGTTATCACCAACCATGGGGCTTTTTGACCCCCATGGCCACACTCCCACATAGATCTTAGAAAAAAAATATTAATTAAAATTGTCCTCAACAATGCAGACTACATCTGTGGTATAACAAGCACAACAGCCCCATGTTTTGTGTTGATTTTGTGAAGAAATGAAAAATCCAATTCAAACAGAACCTGGCCCAGGACCCTAAAATGCCTATGTATGTACAACAAAGAGTGAAGACTCCATTTATTGCCCTCTGCCATTTATTGCCTTCAAAACAGGGTCTTTTATCATTTCTCCCCTACCCCTCCTTCCCCCCCCAACACCCCTCCTCCATGCAACAACAAAACAGGACTGCACACATTTTGCTCCCTAAAAAAAGTGCAAGTAGATCCATGAGCAATGGTTGTGCTCTATTATGCTGTTCACAGAATACCTTGGTTTTCTGGTACTAGTGCAGTAGAGAAACTATAAAGAGTAGTCCTTAAATAGGGGATAGGCAAAATGTTTTGCTAATGCTATAGAAACTATTTGCCCCTGTTCATGTAAACTCTTCAGTAACAGTAGAGTTCAGAAGCAGCTGACATCGGATACATATTTTTCAGGTTGGAACCTGATTTTCTGGAGATAAACGGTATCAGAATCCCTGCAGGTCTCTACAGACTTTCCAGTGAAATGCTGTAGAGTACTTGATTCCCTTTCATGCACAGGCTAATTTGAACTGGTTAGAGAGGCAATTTGGCATTTGGCATTTTCTCTTCCTTTTTGTGTGTGGTTCTACTCAATCCAATTTTGCCAATGACCTTTCAGCAAGAACTAACTGGGATGGGACCTTAGTAGGGGGAACCATGCTGCAAATATGTCATATAAAACTGGAGAATAGTAAGAAATGTGGTATCTTCTGCAAGCAGGTGAAAGAACATCATGTATCTGGAACAGTTTCAAGCATGATTCAAAGTTTAGTTTCAGTGCAAATGCTCTTTTGAGTCTTTTAACTCATGAGACAAGAATGATCTGAGCAACTGTATACATCTTAAATGATCTACTGAATGTTTTGTTTATATCAAAAAAGATACTTTTTAAAAGGGGGTGCATATACATGTAGCAGTATTTGAAAATGTACATAGAAGGTACATGGACAGATTCACTTCATTTAGGTTGATACCTTTCTTGTGTTCTACCACTGTCTTCTCATGTTCCCATATCTTGACTGGAAACGTCAGTGCTAGCATAAGTTAAGACATTGCATTTGCTCATGGAGGCGATGGAAATGTAATCATGGACCAGCAATTTTGCCACCAGCCTATATGACCCACTGCATCAATCAAGTAAGTGACCAAAAGTGCTAATTATGTGAAAGAGCACTGGGTTTTGCTCTTACTTGTGCTGTTTTACTATTGTAAAAATGTATAGGTTCTAAATTCACAACATGTATTTCTCAGAGCATATGGTCTAAAGCAATTACACTGTTCTTACTCTTCCCTGCTTAAAAAACAACTGCACAAACAAACAAACAAACAAAAAATGAGAAAAGCCAAACACTAAATGAATAAACTGTGTGTACCCAATGCTTATAATGTGTCCTAGAATATACTACATAATTCACTATAGCTCAGATCTAGGATTTCTAAACAAACACTTTGTGTTGCTATCTTTTTGCATTTTTTGTGTGAAAAGAGTACTTCAGAACAGCAGAAACAATTAATGTGACTGTGTGTTGCCAGAGCAGCTGAGCTGCAGGTTCTTTTAAAAATCCAATATTTTATTTTTTAAACAAAATATTTTCTTCCATCTATAAACTAGAATAGAATTTACATGGATAAACATACTGAAGGCAGGGTGAGAACTCATGTGAGTGAATTTTGAAAACAGAAATATTAATCTCAACTCATAATGACATCCACCATGACTTTAACTTTTGCTGCTTAAAATAAAACTCACTTTGGTTCCAGTTCTGTATCTTCAGTTACGATCACCTACAGTGTAGTTAATGAATACTACTTCCATACCAATAGTCTCTTGAAATCTCAATTATTACTCATTCTTTTCCCCACGTCTCCCATACTGCACATCAGTTCTGGGACTATGAACAGAGAAATGGGAAAGGCAAACAGTTCTTCTTTCATGGTAAAGAAAAAACTTATAAGTTATGAACATATCAGAATGAAAAAAAAAAAAAAAAAAAAGAAAAAAAGGAAAAAAAAAAGAAAAAAAACACAATCATGGTTTTATTTTTTAAATATTTTCTTAAATTTATTAATAATTTTTAATATATATTTATTTATGGCTTTGAGCAAAGACAAAAGAAAAAAGTCTAACTTATCCCCAATCATAGAGTTATTGTAAGAATCAGATCTATAGTCTTCCCAGCAGCAGTAAGATCCAACCTTTTTCATTAATACATTTCATCCTGTACAGATGTGAGATTTCATATTTATGGGCTTAGGTATGTACAGACAAAATAGGTCAGTTCAGAAACTAGCAATGGACCTTTATATTACAGGAATGTGAGTCATTTGGTTCTTAATCTAAGTATATATACATTCATACATACATTATATATATACGTATATAATTTTATACCCTGTACCACTTTTTTTTTTTAATTAACATACAAAGCCTAGATATTGTCCACTCTATTACAAAGTCATTAAAAATTATTTATGGTTTCACTGAAAGACCATGTGAATTAATATTTCTTCATAGTGCTTAAAATAAAATAAATATATATATAAAAATATTTCACTACTAACCCCATTTCTCCTATTAAATGTAAACCTTAAACAGTTTGAAAGATCAGAATATGATCTTAATTAACTGACAGAATTTGTTAGTATTAAAATAATATGTGGGGGGTATTGTACTGAGAAATAAATGGTCTTGCAGCGTATCCATAATGTTCCAAACATGTTTAAACAACCGCTTCCTCGTATACTACTCTGGGCCACTTGGACTAATGGCAGCAGCATGTTAATGGGTTAATTACATTGATTTTCACTGGTGAGTGGGAGTCAGCAGAAACTGGAAAAATAGATATTTTTTTACTTTTTATTTGATGTACCACTTTAGTAAAAGGCATAACAGGCAGCATGGGTTCAAGCTCTGTTAGCTTTAGAATATTTACTTGGCTCTCAAGTACATCTGGATTCACTGCATTACATAGTATGTGATGTTATTTAATTTTTCTGTGCATTGTGAAACTCAGCATTAATGGGAAAAGAAGAATTCCTTTGCATTCACTTCCTTAGCATGAATCTGCTGAGTTTTAAGGAACAGAATATATGCTTGTATCATATCCATAATGCTGATTTTTCAATGAGTTAAATTATTACACATTTAGTTTCAATCTCTATTAAATGTGACAAATCAGGCACAAATGACTATGAAAGAACTTTTTTTTTTTTTTTTTTTTTTTTTTATGGTTAACATGAAGATCTGAGCAAACAGAACAAAACGTTCACAAAACGGTATGCTTTAACCCTGCTTTCTGTCACAATTTCCATTCTGTTTTGAAGACATAAAAAATAATAAACCTCATACCTATGGGCTATGTTTGACACTACATGCCTTAGGATACACTATCCATTTAGTTACAATATACACAGAGCAAATCGTGCATTTCCAGACAGACTTGATGCTATATTATATTTAATTTTTATTTTTTTTTAAATTAACACCACAGTCAACTACAAAACTACAGTGAAGACACAGAAAGCACCTGAAAGCCTAGATCAAGCTGTGGATTACAAATAATCCTTTAAATTAAAGACCTCACTTCTAGACTTAAACCACAGATTCAAAGTCAGCATTATAGGAATTTTAAGGTAGACATAAGTCGATGAATGGTTATTAGTTCCTAAGATACCATAAAAGTCTTTTCCTACAATAGCTGACTGAACCTATTTTTATTTTTATTTTTTTAATTATTATTTTTTTCTTTCCCAAAGCATGCATGGAATATTTTCGGATGCTATTTAGGGCAAGGAGAAGAAAAGTGATGGTATTGGTGAAGTACAAGCGATTTGCAGGATCAAGCGTACAATTTTGCGTAAAACATTGCATGTAAAAGTAACATTGTAGGTTTTAAGCCATTGCATTACAATTCAACAGTTGTGTTGCACTTAGCTTCAACAAATTTTAAAACTGTAAATTTTGAAGTGAAGAGCTGAACCTAAATTCCTAAACAAATACCTTGCAATGGTACACCACACAGCAGCTATTTTTATTTGGGTCTAAAAAGGTATTTACAATGGCAATATTTATAGTCTTTGTAAAAGTCTTTAGCAATATGAAGACTGAAGTCCACCCAGTTTACTGAAACAACAGAAGGGTTGACATGGTGTGAGGTTACAATCTATCCAGAGGAGTGCTAGTGCCATCCTTGTCTTGTTAATCTAATTCTGAATGGAAAGCACAAAAAATAGTAATTGCAATTGGAAATAACTGAACTCTTCATGAAAAATTATTAACAATGTATATGAATAAATGAAATAACAATGTTTTCAGAATACTACTTAGTGCTATGTTTTAGGTAGGTTGGTTATTTGTTTTATACTTGTTTGAAATTTGTTACTATGTTGACAATTTTCCCACGAAAATGGGAAACCTGGTGAACAAAGAAAGCTGTTAGACTGGTTTTAAAGTCAACATATTATAAATAAATGACATTACAGAAGAATTAGACTTCTTTAATGGTTGCAAGAAAGGAAGACACGAATTCAAACAAGTTTTCTCAATCCCTTTTTTGATATATATATATATATATATATATAAAATATATATATATATATACATACATAATTTTTACATTCGTTATGTAGGGCAAAGCTGTCTAAAGTATTTTTTCTCAGAAGTAGACTGCTAGGATACACGAGGAAACAGGCTAAAACAGTTCCTGGGACGGCTCTCAGTTTGCTGCAAGTCTGTTTTCTCGTAGTCACCAGGGATCATAAGTTTGACGCGAACCGTGGTTTGTCTCCCTCCGACTCTGTGCTTAAGACTGCAGAAGAATCCCTTTGCAGGGGTGCTGTGGGCGGCACTGCCCCCCGGTTTGGGGGGATGGCTCCCGAGGACATCTGTCGGAAGAGTGAGACCCGCTGGGGAACAGTGGCCCGGCTGGCCGGTGGCACACTGGCTCCAGGGGCAGGCTGCGGGAGGGAGGCCAGGGACTCCCCCACAGTGGGGTGAGGCCTCGCGATCAGTGTGGAGATCTCGTGGGGCAAGGAGGGCTGCGATGCGGAGAGGGGTCGCACCTCCCGGCTCAGGTTGGTGTTGTGGAGGGCCTGGGTGCTCTTGTGAACCTCGTTCTTGGGAGCAGCACCTGGCGGTGGCTGGGGTGCCTGTGGCTGCTGCTGCATGAGGGAGAGCTGTGAGGCTGTCGGTGAGGCGTACTGGAAAGTTCGGCCGGCCAGGGGACTCTGTACAGGCGGGCTGCAGACAGCAGTGGTGTAGGAACAGGGAGAAAGGATGACAGCTTGCTGGGGTGTCTGTGTGCTGGGTGAGGGGGAGTGCAGGTTTCCATGGGACAGGCTGCCAGCGGTGTAAACAGGAGGGGACTGTGTCCTGACGCGTGATGAGGAGGTGGCAGAGGTGCTGGAGTTCAGCACAGGCATCTGCTGCAAGCTCACTGGGGCGATGGTCTGCACCATCTCCCTGTCGTGCTTGACAATCTGCTTCAAGATCTCATTCTCCTGGTTGTTGAAAACCCCTGTATTGAGGTCCTTCTGGAACTTCTGGAGAAGGATGGAGTTCTTCTTCCCTGCACAGACAAGCAGAAGACTTAGCCAGCCTGACATACTTACTTTACATTTCAGCTCTTTTCCTGAGGCTCATACGAGCATCGCCTTCACCCAGATATGGTTCCCCCTCTCTACACCAGAACTGCAAGCTTTAGTAGTGCCATCATGTTCAGAGACACCTGAACTTTCCGTGCTCCTTCACTTGCAGTGCATTTCCATTATTGCAATTATTCTGAATATGTAACCATGGTAATTTACCAAACAACAGGGTTGAAAAGGCCATCAGGCTCTGCACAAATAACATTCTTCTTTCTGCAAAGCTGTCCTAATTTCCACTAAACTGTTATGTAAGTTATAAATACATCTTCCATTTAGTACATTCCTTGGAACTAATTACTAGCCATTAGTAACCAGTGACCACTAGTTTACAAGAAATCATGTTTTCAATGCTTGTGAACTAATATGATCTCATTGCTAATGTGAAACTTGCTTACACAATAAAGCCTGTTGCATATTGTGTCTTTTCTGTGTCCTGACATTTCCTTGATGCTTTTTTGATGCTTTTAGTGTCTGCAAGACGCAGATGCTATTTTATGTCATAGGAATACAATGGCACCGAGCTGTTTTTGTTTGTTTGTTTGTTTGTTTTGTTTTGTTTTGTTTTTTAGATAAGACAATTCACATTTTATCTTTTGTTCTGTGTAGATTTTGTATTGTAAACACAGCACTTCATACTGGATTAGTAGTGATCTGAGCACACTGCACTTTACTACTAGTATTATTGCAGCACATATCACTTAAGAGTTGGACTACATTTCCAGAAAGCATTGGAAGACAAATTTTATGAGTTTTTAAAGTCTTAATAAGACAAATAAATGCACTGAATACTCATAAATTACAAAATAATAAAATAGATCTATTCAATATTGGAAAACTATATATATGTATTTCATTTTTGTACTCTTGCTACATTAAAGAAAACACAAATATGTTTTCTTCCAAATCACATTTTCAGCTAAGAATAGATAGCACAATGACAATGCAGACGTATCTGTATTGAAAAAGAATGATGTGGATAAAATCTTACACTAGAATTTTCTTGTGAGGTTGAGGAAACAACATTGAGGATAAAAGATTTTATTTGAATATCTGCATTTTAAAAGCAGTGTTGATAATGATGATCAGAATGCATTTCTTTCTACCTAAGGCCATATATTTTTATCTAATATATTTTATTAGAGAGGTCCAGAAGGGCTGGTTGCACAATAGCAACACTGTTTTGATGATCTGCCACATAATTCCACATTTCACTAAGCTATCCTTGGCCTGCTTTTCTCATTACAAGCTGATCTGAGTAACTCCAGTGTGCAGCCATCAATGCTACCAGAACCCATGTTGTGAGGAAAATGAGAGTCCTGCTGCAAAGGATTAGCTCACTTCAACAAACACAGGTTTTGAGAGTGCTCAGAGACTTCAGCTCTTCTCAGCACTATAGATGCCATCTCTAAACTGTTTATATAGGAATATGTCATCTACTGCTCCCTAAACTGCATAAATCCCATGAATTGCTGAGGTCAGAAAAATAAATATACAGGATTAATAAATAATGCTAATGACAATTGAACTATACAGAATAATCCTCATAGAAGACTGAGAGCTCTCTAAAATTCAAAGTTTTCTATTACTTAAAAATGAACTTTCAGAATTTCTTATCTGATCACATCTTATTTATAGATCAATAGAGCATTTACTTCAATGTAACAGAAATGAATTTTTTAAGAAAGGTTGAATCTTGGCACATTATCCTTCAGCTATCCTATCTAGGAAAAGAAGAGGTAGAAAGGTAGAAAGATTTTATGAATTTCAAATATGGAAAAAATGATAATACCTATTCTGTCGAGTCTATCAATTGCCACTGTTTCAAAGGCTCTTCTCATCATGGGGTACTCTTCCAGAACCTCATTGAAGTTGTCCACTGAGAGGGAGTAGAGGCGACAATACGTGTCTGCTCGTACACTGGCAGTTCGACGGCCCTTGGTCAAAAGGCAAATCTCTGGGGAGAGAAACATTTGTTGCACATAGGAAACAAAGATTTAGTGAACCATGAGAAACTTAACAGCTAGGAAGTGACTCAATGCTAACAAGTACTCTGGCAATTTTTCTCTTGCTATTTGCACAAGGTTGCATGGGCAGTTCTGAAGGTGTTTGATTCTATCTCTGCTACTATGAAAAAAATAACTAATTCCCTTAAAAGCCCTGCTTATATGTTTTCTCAGTCTATGTTCTGATTTTATTGGGCCTTTAAAAAAAAATCACTTTAATTGTAAAAAATGATCCATCAGCTGTCAAACATAGCTTGCTGACTCAATTAACACAAGTGATTCTATTGATTTTTTTATTATTATTTTTGAAATATTCAGCTGACAGAGAGAATCAATTCCTTTAATCATTCAGCAGATTTTCTAAGCTGTTTTAATACATGATATCTGAATGTAAGAAGTGCTTTAATAAAAATGTTTCAAATGTGAAAATGCTTTCTGTTTGGTTTTATGTCATGGGATATTAAAATTAGGATTTTAGACTTTTTTTTTTTTTTTTTTTTTTTTCTTATTTGGCTGAACAGCAGATCCCTTTTAACCTTCCTTTACTCCACTTCATTAATCTAGCAGGCTTGCTTTGAGAGTATCTCCAACAGGAATTCATCGTTCTGGAAGACAGGGGACTGAATCTACATGCAGGGTCCCAAAAAACAGTTCAGCTTGCAACTGTTTATTCTTGAACCCACAGGAAAAGGTTTTCTGGATAAAGGCCTAAGGCAGTGTCAGAGGATTGTAACAGAAAAACATATTAGAGAGATGCATAAATCCATCTAATGCAACTATGTTTCCCAGTAGAAGTCTCTGGTATTCAGACATGTTATGTAAGACCTCATATGTTTGCAAAGATGTCAAACTCAAGGTATTGAAGATATCTCACTTCTAAAATACATATGTGATCATTCTTTTCCTTGAATCCACTCCTGTTTTCAGTGAAGATCTACATTAGCAAAGGTTACAGGAGATTTACCTAAAATAAAAGAACATTTAACACAGTATAAAATACAATGGGTTCAGTTTGAAATATTCTTTATGTTCAACTAAAAGTGAGGTTGTTTGCATGAGACTTTGAAATTAGAAATGATTTGGAAACCTCTTTCAAATTGTCTATCCACCCTTATTCCCTAAAACGTGTTTTCCTTTAGATCACAACTGATGTTTTACTCAAGCATTCCAGTTAATTCTCATTGCAGTACAAACTGCAATGTACAGTACAAATTGTCATGAAAATGTCAATTGCAAGAAGTAGTGTTTGATTTTATCCCATCTTCAAGTTTGGGAATGAAAAAACATGTAGAAATGTTCTGAATTCTAGGGCTCAGGCAGGGTGGGAGATAATTTCCCTACCCAGTTCTAGCAGTTAAGAGCATTGAGTTATAGAGCATATAGAGCAGATATTGAGCATATCTGTTAATATTTAAATACTGGAAGTGGGTCAAGAAACTGTTTCCTGCCATGCTTGTGTATTAAGAACAAACTATCATTCTCAATGAAGTGTGGAAATAAAAATATTTTTCATTATATGAAATAAGAAATTCTGCAGCATTACTTCAAATGTGCAAAGTGCTAGTGTAGTTATTTATTTTGCTGTGTGTCTTTAACAAAACACTTTTTTTTATTCATTTTTTTTTAATTCATTTTAAAGAACCCTGATGTTTTTTGGTCTGATACTTCTTGTTGAAGAATTTCCACATGTTACCTAACTGAAGGCTTAGGGGCTAAGATGCTTAAATAACAGTGGATAAATCAAAGAATATTAATGTGTATCCAGTACTAGCATAGAATGTACTTACACCCTTTGGGAAGAATTTATAGACTAATGTCTATTGTAAAAGTCTTGACCTAATGTCCCGCAGAAGACCTGTTACCCAAGAAAAATGATGATCTGTTGTAAAGAGCAAACAGAAGTCAGTCCTTTCTTCTTCCATCCCCTAACACATCCTGACCCCTTCTCCTTTGATTGCACTCACTGCATCATAGTTACAAGAGCGAGAAGGACACTTTGCCCAAAGGGAGTAGTTAACTGCAGTGAATACCCACTCCATTTCTTAAGATACACTTGAGATGTTACACAGAAGTTTTTCAATATATGGTTGAATTTATAAATAACTTAATTGTCTGGAAAATGTGTGATTTGTGATTACCTCTTGATTTTCTGCTTTCTTCACTTAAAATAGCTTCAAACAATACTAAAGGCATAATGAGATATCTTCCACCGTATTTAACAAAGAAAAATACTTGAGCCTATGAAACATCATACACCCCAAACAAAGCAAACACTGACTGTGAATACTAAGTATTCTGAAGAGTGTAAAAATAATACTTTCATCTTTATTGAGAGAACACTGTATTTTAGATTACTTCAACAAGAATGATGGGAAGACGCCATAAAAAAACAATGTTAGATTTTGTCACGGGACAATGGAGCAATGGAATTCATGTATGTTATTGTAATAAATAAATACGTTTTCATTCTTCATTCTAAATACTTTTTTTTTTATTTTTTATTGCCCTTCTTTCCTCGTGTTATTCTTGCCAAGCAAGAAGACTGGAAAGAATCACTATGTAAACTATGTCAAAAAAAATAAAATAAATAAAATAAAAAAGATGTATATCTTATTCTGCAAATCCTGTGTCAACCCACAACTTCTGGCTGAAGAACATCTCTTTGGAAGGCTATTCATATCAATAATAAAATCATCTAGTTAGATACAACATGAAAGAAAAGATAGTAGAAATGTCCTGGAGTCTGGAAGGGATCAAGGAGTGTCATTATGGAGGCTGGCTGCTCCATGAAACAGGAAAAGCTTCATGTCCTCAGCTTAAGCTGAGCAGTCTCATTCAAAAGATGAACTACAGAACTGTAGTTCAACCTTCATGTGATGGACAGAATGCATTTCCAACAATATTTCCTGACTGATTTGAGTTGTTTTATAGTCAATGATATATCATCTGTATTGCTTTGATATACATATCGATCGCATCATTTGCACTCTGGCCACAAGACTAATGTGTATGTTAATTGTATGTGTCCTGTATTTGAGTTCATTTAATCTATTCGCTATTTTTCTGGAACAAATTCCATAGCATAATATAACAATTAAAATATGAAATCTCATTTATTTGGAGTGGAGAGCAGGAACACAATGTAAAAATTTGCTCCTGTGAAACACTTGTGTGTTTTTAAATGAATAAGAAATAAGAAACTTTTTTTTTCTTTCTTAATGAATTCATAAACAGGAGACTTTAACAGAACAATGTAATGAAAATATCCATGATTTATTAAAAATGTGTCTTAATGACATCAGTGCACCAGGTGCCCTCAGCAATCATCCTCTTCTTGATGTTTAGTTCATTAAATGGTCTATTTAATACAATAAAACAATAGCACAGGAGTGTGCAGTAGAACACAAAGGGCACACACTATTTTCAAATGGTTTGGACAAAGTTCTTTATTAGCATAAAAAGAAAGCTGCTGCACCATATTACTCACTCATATTTGCATCTGCAGTTGGCATGCTGCATTGCCTTCATGCTGTCACTTTGAAAGTGTTAAATACTTCTATCTTTCCTTTCCAAACATAAGAATGTATTCAATTTCAACAAATAGTTATATATTAGGTATATTTAACCTGTAATTCAAATTTAATTGAAGCTTTACTTTTAGTAAAACTTCATTTATTTATTTATTTATTTTATATACTTTAAAAAAAAAATAGTCTCTTTGGACAACAGCTCCCTAGAACAGTCTAAAACAAATGTCAATCACTATACTAATGAAAAATTACTATTTCAAAACACTGAACAATGATAAAAACATTTGCTTGTTCTTACACTCCATATTTAATTAAAATGTAACAAAATAGGGCACATGTATCCAGTATTTTATATTTCCATTAATGTAACAAAATACTTTTGTACAGGACCCAAAAGACACCCAAAAGACGTTACTACAGACTGATTTTGGGAAACGCTGAATGAGTTAGGGTGAGTGACTCATCCAGTAAGATTGTTCTTAAATAATTAGGATTAGTAAACCTTTCTTAAGAGCCACCGTTTTGGCACTCACTGTGATCATGTTCACAGCTCTTTCAGACTATATCAATATACCACTATAGGTGCTAATTTCACCCCTCCCCTGTTTTGCTGTGGGATTTTTTTCTTCAAGCAAATAACAGACTGTGGGAGCAGTTCAACTCTAGCAGTAATTGTGATTTCACATCCTTCCTATTCTTTGTTGGATGGGTCTATGAACCCATCCAATAATTTCCTTTTTACAATTTATACAGACCTATGAAAACTCTTTTCTTTCTCTCTGAGAATCAATACAGATTAGCTGACAGTGTGAAAATTATCCTTTAACTGCCATTTCATTTTGCACATCAATTTTACTCCAAATATAATACTTAAATTTTGTAGTAATGAGCAACTTCTATAACTAGTATATTAGCCATATATTTATCTTCATATTATAATAAAGTAAAAATAATTAGCAATTTCTATGCATTTGTGAACTACAGAAGTTTATTAACAGCTTTGCCCTTTCCACAATTATAACAGGTTTCCCCTCATCTGTCAGATTCAACATTACAGGATTTGATGAAGTGTCCTTCCAGCTGAGGACAGCTGACTATTGCTTCTGTTCCTCAGCAGGAAACGTGTTTCATCATGTAGTGGGCATATACATTGCTGTGCAAATGGGAAAGCAGCTATTCAGACCATCTGGCAACTTTCAGCAGCAGAAGAAAGGTAGAAAATGAAAGGTATTCAAATGTTTGGGTCAGTCAGTCAAGCTTATTTGGGAATACTTTCTGAGAATGGACAGCAGATTATAATATTTTTTATTTTATGGAGAATAATGAGTTACTAAACTGTTACAGACAGAATTTAGATGTGTGACAGCTCTTTCCATCCACCTGTATTTTCATGCCTTTTTATAGCTAGTCTTGTAATCTTTTTTAATTGTGTGAAGTCTTTGAAACACATTCTCAAGAACAACAAAGTTTAGGTTATTCTCCCTTTCTAATCCAACTCTTCATAACAGCAACTCTGTCATGGTGCTAAGACAAACAGTTCTTGATTTCTCTCAAGACTGAAGTTGTCTTCTGACCAGAAACTAGCCAGTGGGCATCTTGGTGCACTAGTCACAGCTAGGGTCTGCAACCTTCAGCCTGGGGCATGCTGCTTTCTACTTCAAAACAGGTAATGAATGACACCTTTTCTTTAGCAAAGGGGCATTTAAATGTAAAGCAAATTAAAAAACAAACAAGCAAACAAACAAACAAAAAATTAAGATACCACACCCTTAAGAAACTGAACAATTTTCCATTTCTGTGTTGATTTGAGTGTCTCCAATACAGAAAAACAAGGAAAAATGTTTGGTATCATAAATATGAGATTGCTTTAACATGCATTTCTATATGTCTGTTCCGTTTTTCTTTTTAAAATCCTATAAAATATCAAATACATCTATCTTAATATTTTCTAGTCTTTTTTTTATTTTCTTTTTTTTCGTCTCTCTCATTCTGTAGTCACTAGTGCACAAAGCGGACAACCCAGGGAGATGATGCTTTTTGTTAAAGACACTAAAATGACTAACACCAGGTCTCACGATTAGTCAGACTATAGATTGCACCAATTAAAATGATTATAATTATTATCTTCAAAATAATGATTAAGTGGTATGCCAGATAGCTATGTAGATTTTATTTTACAATTGTGTGGAAAAACAGTATTTACATTCATAATAGTCAAGACTGCAGGGAGAGAAAGGAGGGGGCAGAGTGAGTAATTTCACCCCAACCCAAATCTGTGGAGTGAATGGAAGTGCAAAGGCTCAGGTAACACTGAGCTAAACACATTTTGTCCTATGTTTGAAAAAATAAAATAAAATATTGTCAGTGCTCAACAGGAAAATTAATGCAGCAAAGGATAGAACTTCAGAAGGAAAGAAAATGGAGACAATTACTGCCTTTTACAATTGGGTATGTAATCTCAACTGTCAAAGAGAGTATGGGTATGTAATCTCAACTGTCAAAGAGAGTATGGGTATGTAATCTCAACTGTATACAAAAACTTTTCCCACCTTCTTTACAGTAAATAGGGGCTTGCACCCATGACAGTTTGAGTTTTTGCCACAGTGAGCAATGGCAGACACATATGAACTCCTGATTTTAAATCTGTCATGGGTGGTTGTCCATACAGTTGCCTTCATCCATACAGCTGCCTTCAAATAGAAGAGCTCATCAAACAGAGAGAGGGTTCTTCTGAAATTGTAAGGCCCTTGTCATTACAAGAGCAACAAGAGATGGCGCAGACAAAAAGGAAGAGGAAGAGGAAGAGGAAGAGGAAGAGGAAGAGGAAGAGGAAGAGGAAGAGGAAGAGGAAGAGGAAGAGGAAGAGGAAGAGGAAGAGGAAGAGGAAGAGGAAGAGGAAGAGGAAGGGAGGAAGGGAGAAAGGGAGAAAGGGAGAAAGGGAGAGGGAAAGAGAGAAAGAGAGAAAGAGAGAAAGAGAGAAAGAGAGAAAGAGAGAAAGGAAAGAAAGAAAGAAAGAGAGAAAGAAAGAGAGAAAGAAAGAAAGAAAGAAAGAGAGAAAGAAAGAAAGAAAGAAAGAAAGAAAGAAAGAAAGAAAGAAAGAAAGAAAGAAAGAAAGAAAGAAAGAAAGAAAGAAAGAAAGAAAGAAAGAAAGAAAGAAAGAAAGAAAGAAAGAAAGAAAGAAAGAAAGAGAAAGAAAGAGAGAAAGAAAGGAAGAAAGGAAGGAAGGAAGGAAGGAAGGAAGGAAGGAAGGAAGGAAGGAAGGAAGGAAGGAAGGAAGGAAGGAAGGAAGGAAGGAAGAAAGAAAGAAAGAAAGAAAGAAAGAAAGGAAGGAGAGAAAGAAGGAAAGGAGAGAAAGGAAGGAGAAACCAAAGTATTTTTTTTCCACATTTCTATTCCCTGTTTCCAGTTTGAAGTGTCTGTCTCTGGAGACCTTGACACATGAATTCTCATTATGTTCATTATTTAACTTATTTAATTTTTAATTTAATTTAATGACCAAAAAATATATAGAAAAAGTACCATAACCAGCAAGACTCAAATTGTGAACTTCTGAAGTACAATCTTCAAAACTTTGAAACAGATTTTTGCTAATTGCTAAGCGAGTGAGCTTTCACATTTATTTAAGGTTTGTCAACAAGCTTGAAATTGTTTTTTATGCTCTCTACCTCTGAGAAATCTTTTTCTTCAAACAACTCTTGCTCTATCTCAGTCCATTTCCTTGAATAAGTCTTAATATACTACTTTAAAACAGTTCTGAGAAAAGCAGTGTGATAATATGCTATTAATTTGGATCTTTTGTGACTTATTCAGAGCAGGCATCTTATTATTTCTTCTTATTATTATTTCTTATCATTACTTTTCTAATTTTTAAAAAGACTGGTATACAAGCAGATTTTTTTAAGTCCTCATACTTTCTGTAACATAAATACTGATACTATTAAGCCAATTTCAATGTTATATGCTTAATATAGATTGGCAGAACAATTTAATTCTTTTCAGAAAGGTTGTTAGTCATAATTGCTTTTACATCAAAAAGGACAACCAAATATACAGGGTTAGAATATAACAGCTTTCATAAAAAAGTGGCATATTATATGCCTGGACAGCTATTTTATGTCCCACCCTGACCTTTTTTTTATTTATTTATTTTTCTATCTGAAATTACTGCAAATAGCTGTGGCTGAGGTTCCTGAATAAAGCAAACTCAGGCAGCATTTCACACACACACAGAATTTCTAGGTTGGAAGAGACCTCAAGATCATCGAGTCCAACCTCTGATTTTTCACATCCTGTCTATTTTCTCTTCTTAACTCAAAGTCTTCTCAGAAAGCTGTTTGATAGAAAAGAAGCTTAGGATTCTTACATAAAATGGAAATGCAAGCCTTTACTTTGTCTTCAATGTTATTCATAATAGAATATCCACATATTCCTACTGTACTTTAGCAAACTGGTTTTTATATCAAGAGAGACTGTGATATGCTAGTAATCATCTTTTAAAAGCTCATAATTTGGCTGATATTCATTTTATTTTTAATGTGAAAACAAATAAATCAATATCAAGATAATGTGCCTAAGTCCAAATTTAATTTTCATACTGGCTAGCTCAAAGTCCAGAAATGACTGTTGTTTGGATGGAAGCCTGTTCCCTCTTAAAATAAATAAATAAATAAATAAATCCTTTTGTATTCAGTGTTATCTTCTTGACATCTTGAGCAAACAATAACAGTTGCAAATTAAGCAGTTCAAATTGAACTTAAGTGGAATGTAAAAATATTGTACTTTTTTTTTTCTTTTCCTATTAAATTGTTAAATAAATGATCAGAGTCTATCAGTTCTGAATTAAATATTTAGATTAAATATTTAACCTACACTCAAATATTTGAGTTAAATTCTACTGTGAAGTACTTGCAAAATTATCATCTGGTTTATTTGTGTTCAGTTTTGGGCCCCTCGCTACAAGAAGGACATCGAGGTGCTTGAGCGGGTGCAGAGAAGGGCGACGAAGCTGGTGAGGGGCCTGGAGAACAAGTCCTACGAGGAGCGGCTGAGGGAGCTGGGCTTGTTCAGCCTGGAGAAGAGGAGGCTCAGGGGCGACCTTATCGCTCTTTTTAGGTACCTCAAGGGAGGCTGTAGCGAGGTGGGGGTTGATCTGTTCTCCCACGTGCCTGGTGACAGGACGAGGGGGAATGGGTTTAAGTTGAGCCAGGGGAGTTTTAGGCTAGATGTTAGGAAGAACTTCTTCACTGAAAGGGTTGTGAGGCATTGGAACAGGCTGCCCAGGGAAGTGGTGGAGTCACCATCCTTGGAAGTCTTCAAAAGACGTTTAGATGTAGAGCTTAGGGATATGGTTTAGTGGAGGGCTGTTAGCGTTAGGTTGGAGGTTGGACTCGATGACCTTGAGGTCTCTTCCAACCTAGAAAATTCTGTGATTCTGTGATTTGTTTGTCACCTCAGATTTGCAAGGCATGCTGATGTGACATTTTGGGTGCACTAGTTCTCTTGCTTATAAGGACTAAATTAAGAATTATCATAGAATTATAGAATGATTTAAATCAGAACAAAATAGGATAATAGAATGGTTAAAAATTAAAAATTAGTTACACTGTTTTAATGAATTTGAAGAATTAGAACTATCATTTGGGTTCAAGACTATGTTGTTTAGATAGTGGGGATTATTATTAGCATTATTACTAATGATATTGTTAAATATACATCTTAGTTACTGATAATTAATAAAAATCCTAAAACCAAATCTGATTGTACTTTACAGGGCTTCAGAGTAACTCATTTTCTTTCTAACTTCTTTAAAAAGTCCCATACACTTAAAAATAATATTCTGTCCAAATAGCATGAAGCTCTTCTGTCTGCATAGCATTTTCTACATAAAATGCAGCGTCAAAAGAACAACATAATGTAGCGCAAGGAGTTATGTTACACCATGAGGAACACATCCTCAAAGTGGCAGACTAGTCATTGCCAAAAAGGACATTTAATTTTCATGGTCTCTTGCAAGCAGTGCTGTTAGAAAAATGGTCTATATTGTTCACCTGAGAAGTGTTTTATGAATGAGTTGGTATGGAGATCTGGAGATCCTGCTCCCTTCAAGCATTTAATTGTGTACTTGCCATTAAGAATATGAATAATTGCACCTCAGGGAGGCTACTTATAATTCATTATGTATTTTGGTGCAGTGCTAGATTGGCGTATGAATACTGGGACTAAATTCACCATTACCTTGAATAATGAGTAGCCATATGCAGTATTTTTGCAAAATGTAAAACTGTATCATATCATATTGTCCTGTTATAAATTAAAATATATAAAGCAGTGAGCAGTCAGGCACTTTAACAACATTTTCTCTATTCATAATTAATTTTATTCTGCAAATCCAAGGTAGCCTATCAAAAGGAGGTACCTAGAGTGTACCCAGAAAGAAAGTGGCAAAATATAATCTAAAGTGACTCAACATTTCCCATGGTATTATTTTCCACTGCACTGGTCTAAAATATACTGACAGTAACTGTTCTGAAATGGGGAAAAGGTCCATAAATAAAAGGTAGGTCAAAGTAGTTCTGTCTAATTGGAATTCTGGTAGCTGAAGCAAATGCAAGATACTATTGATTACAATTTAAACTGTGGAAGGACAATTGTTAAAATGGTATTAAACAACTTAAGCAAATAAAATATTTAAAAAATATAAAGTATGCCATGAACTACATGGAAATATGAGTGTTATAAAACTAAAAACAAACAAACATAAAAACAATGCCTGAAGATGTCTCCAAATTCTGTGAAGATGAGGATGAAAATCTGCTTTATATGTAATTTTTGCTAAAATTACTGCTATCTGGCAGTTATTTATACCTGACATTGAATAAATAAAATAAAACATGTATTTGTCTCTTATTACATTGCAAGAGGTAGATCATTATATATTGAAATTCACACACAACAACTTACATACATGTATAAGATATCATAAATCAACATGTATCATAAATGCAGTTTTAGAAAATCTTGTGTACTTCATCATGTTCAATATATCTGGAAGCTCATAGAAAAGAAAAATCTTTTAAAGCAATATGAGTTCTAGTCTACAAATTGACTTATTGATGACTCTAAGTGGTATAAAACCACTGGGATCCTCAGCGATGGATAAAACAAAATAAAGCAAAGCAGAAAAAACAGTGTGGAGAGGGAATGACAACAGAACAGACACGTCCCAGATTGGGTAGCATGAATTATTGCACACCTGCGTACTGGAATTAGGAAACTCCTTCCAACTGCAAACACAGTAAAAACCTCCATGGGGATGCCCAAACTGATTTAATTCATAAATATATACATACACATCCTACAGACTCAGTTTGGATTTCCCTAGCAATATCAACATTCCTTAAGCTTTAATGCAGTATCTGTTAAAAACAGAAAAATGGGTTTATAATTTCCTGGAGCATACGTCTGGGTTGCTGAATGAAGGAAAGCCTGTATAAACACAGGTGGGAAAACAGATGGAGGAAAAAAAGATAGCAGGAACACAAGGCTTATCTTTTGTCCTTTGAGGTTGAGCAGAGTGTTACCAGTGACTTCAGCAAGAGCAGGATGGGACCACAGTGAGTAATCAGTTCTCTATCCACCAGCAAGCAAGCAAATTAAGTAACAGCAGAGTTCTGAACATGTTCCCAGAAATCCTCTTTCAGATAGTTCTGCTGAGTATCAGTAGTTGGGTAGTGTTGGATTTATTCCTATTTTTTACTCTTTGTAGGCATGTCAGTCCCAATCTAGCACACCATTTAAGCAAAATGAGGTTCAGCACATGCTTAGGGGGATCAGGACAGCACACCCAGAGTATCTGCTCTGATTACATTGGGGTGCGCATCAGGAGGGGAATGGGACATCTTGAAATTCCTGCTTAACAACATGCTTTGCAGTAGCTGCGGGACAACTTTAACCTTTATGTGTTTGGAGGGGGAATAGTCTGAATTATAAAATGGCAAAATGTTCCTTTTTGTCTTTGCTTCCCATGTTCCTTTTTGTCTTTGCTTCCCACACAGAAGCTTACAGTCCATACCAGACTGTCAGTGAACACCAGAAGACTCCATGCCCCTAGGCTGGGGCTAGGGATATGCAGGGAGGTGAAGGGTCTCAAGATACCAGGGAGGAAAAGTTGTGTTTGTTTTTTTTTTTTATTATTTTTATATATTTTTTTTCTCTTCCAGGAGATAAGGAGATCTGTCAGAGACAGATCTTATTGTGATGGCTAAAAGAGACCTAAGATTCACATGCAGAACCAACCAAGAAGGAAGTCAACTGTTGGAAAGTAGCTCTTCTACTGTAACAAACTTACATTTAGCTTACCTTACTTTGTTGTTATCAGTCATGAGACCTTTATAAACCATCAACATATAACTTTATTATGGAGTGACTGTGATATCATTTACTCCAGCAAAAATCAGAATTCATTTGTACCAGGGCTATTACACCACTTTAAACCAATATACATTGTTTTAATGCGAATTAGATTAGTATTAGGCTCACTAGATACATTAAAATATTATTTCTGCTCTGTAAAGCCTCAATAAATGATGAACTATACTTCTCTATAAGTAAGTGACTCGTATTCTTGTACCTCCTTTGTAAACATTTAAATATCCTTACTTTTTAGCACTTTTATGTGTCTAGTGAGGAAGAAATACACAATCTGTCCCATAACTCCTCTTAACACAAAAAGATCTTTGAGCAGTTTTTAATACAATCATCTAAAACACAGAGTAAAAGGTTCAGTAGGTCTGAAACCATAAGTTTCCTCCATACCATTTACTACAGGGATTATATCATAAGTAGGGTTGAAATATTGAAGTATTAAATAAGAGAGAAAAACAAATAAATTTAAAAAGCAGACATTAAAAAAAAAAAAAAACGTTTTTTAAAAAAGGTTTAAAAAATGTAGCTATCACAACATCTTCAAAATAATATTGCTTGCCTTTTTCAACTGCTTCCTGATTATTATTATCCATTCCAGGAAGACTGAATACAAATGTGTTCATCTCAAATTGAATTTAGTTGCAAACTTGTAGTCAGGCTTCCCTATTTGCTGTTCAAAAGGGATAGGTGTGAGTACCCTCCTGCTGTCTGTCAAGCTTCTGAAAAATACTTCAGTCTTATTCACACATAATTATGCCCCTTACCTACCAATTTCATGGCCATGGCCATAAACTCACATTTTCTAAGTATTCTCTTTGCATTTCTCTACACCCCTTATTACCTGACTCCTACCCACGCAGTCTTCTCTATTGACCTCTGTCTGGCTCCCCAGATTCTTCTGACCTCCACTGTGTTTTCATCCCATTTGTTAACATAGCTCACCTCCCTCTCCCCTGACCATCCACTCTCTCCTGACCATTTTCATTCATGTCTTCCTGTCAAATCCCATTCTCCATAAGCAGCTAGAAGGAGACAAGTATAACTTCCATTGAGGACAACCTTGTTTCCCCTTATATGAAAACCATGCCAGTCTCTGTGGGAGAAGTTCCATTCTCTTTTATTTAGAAAGAGAAAAGACATATTTACTGCTTTGCTGAAAGAAGCAGCAATCCTATCGCTAATAATGGAGAATAGAAAGTTATTTTAACAAACAGAAAAAAAGCATAGGAAGACATTGAAAATCCACAGATATTTAGGAATAATGACTATCAGTCTATTTAGAATAACAGTATATGGTCATGGAAAATTTGATTAAACCAGGTGAAAAAGCAGTACTAAAGCCCCTGAAATTCTACACTCGTAACTAATGGTTACATCATTTCACTGACATAGAAATGAACATATAACTGAGCAATATATGCAAATCACTTTAATGTATTCCTTGTTTTCATATTTTTTTCCCTTCTCTAAAAACACATAAACACACCATGTGAGGTCAGGAATTCTAAGGGCAGCCAAGAAATAAAATTACTATTTTTATTAAATGCTAGGAAAAGGCAAATAGAATTGATTGTCCTGAATCTTTATGAAGCAACGTTTCCACTCATCTGCATCTGTTCGAGAAATAATTTATGGCACTTTCTTTAAAACATTGCCTTAGTGGTCATTACTGAAAAGCATGAAAGAACAAAGTCAACCTCAAACCACACATTTCTTTCTGAATATATTTACTATCTACTTTGTTATTCCAATAATGTGACAATGTTTTGTTGTTGTTGATGATTTTTTGTTTGTTTGTTTGTTAGTTGGTATGTTGACTGGTTGACTGCAGAATTGACAGTGCAGATGGGTGAGTATTTCTCACTTATTCCGTTATGCATGTTTGGTATATACCATCAAAAGTATGGTGGTGGAAAGGGTACAGGGATACAAATACAAGGGATAGGGATAGTACCAGACATTACTTTCACACTCATAATAGCACTTGGAGTACATACATGCGATGAAAATAAGTGATCACAAATGAGACCTTTCCCAGGTCCTATTTCCCTTCCTCTCCTCTCCTCTCCTCTCCTCTCCTCTCCTCTCCTCTCCTCTCCTCTCCTCTCCTCTCCTCTCCTCTCCTCTCCTCTCCTCTCCTCTCCTCTCCTCTCCTCTCCTCTCCTCTCCTCTCCTCTCCTCTCCTCTCCTCTCCTCTCCTCTCCTCTCCTCTCCTCTCCTCTCCTCTCCTCTCCTCTCCTCTCCTCTCCTCTCCTCGAGTCTCCTCTCCTCTCCTCTCCTCGAGTCTCCTCGAGTCTCCTCGAGTCTCCTCTCCTCGAGTCTCCTCGAGTCTCCTCTCCTCGAGTCTCCTCTCCTCGAGTCTCCTCTCCTCGAGTCTCCTCTCCTCTCCTCGAGTCTCCTCTCCTCTCCTTGAGTCTCCTCTCCTCGAGTCTCCTCTCCTCGAGTCTCCTCTCTTCTCCTCTCCTGAGTCTCCTGAGTCTCCTCTCCTCTCCTGAGTCTCCTCTCCTGAGTCTCCTGAGTCTCCTCTCCTCTCCTGAGTCTCCTCTCCTGAGTCTCCTCTCCTCTCCTGAGTCTCCTCCCCTCCCCTCCCCTCCCCTCCCCTCTCCTCTCCTCTCCTCGAGTCTCCTCGAGTCTCCTCGAGTCTCCTCTCCTCGAGTCTCCTCTCCTCGAGTCTCCTCGAGTCTCCTCGAGTCTCCTCGAGTCTCCTCGAGTCTCCTCTCCTCGAGTCTCCTCGAGTCTCCTCTCCTCTCCTGAGTCTCCTCTCCTGAGTCTCCTCTCCTGAGTCTCCTGAGTCTCCTCTCCTCTCCTCTCCTGAGTGTCCTCTCCTCAAGTCTCCTCTCCTCGAGTCTCCTCTCCTCGAGTCTCCTCGAGTCTCCTCTCCTTGAGTCTCCTCTCCTCGAGTCTCCTTGAGTCTCCTCGAGTCTCCTCGAGACTCCTCTCTTCAAGTCTCCTCTCATTGAGTCTCCTCAAGTCTCCTCTCCTGAGTCTCCTCTCCTCGAGTCTCCTCTCCTCGAGTCTCCTTAAGTCTCCTCTCCTCGAGTCTCTTCAAATCTCCTCAAGTCTCCTTGCTCTACCCAGCAGTGGCTATTATTTCACATTTGCCCCATCAGCTGTTAGGGCTCAGATGCACTTGCCCCCATTTTTTTACCTCTTGTCTCATCCTAGCTATGCTTTGGTATGCAGCGTAATAAGTTCTTGAGGTGTTTGGATAGTGCAAACAGCTTATTTTTTGTCTGTATTCCTGCTAAGAAGGGTAGAGGATGAACAGGATGAGCTAAAGAGTCATTTGCACTGCAACAACAGGATGACAGTTATGTAAAATACTTCCATGTGCAATCTCTTCTGATCCTCTGCTGGTTCAGAGGAGTATTATGGCCAGATTCAGCACACAGGCTCTTGCAAACTCATTTTCATAAACTGGGGCATTGCTAAGCATAGAGAAGACCAAGACCAAGGTTGCTCTGTTTCTTCATCCTCACTCAGCATTTACCTTTTCTTTCTCCTTAATCTCCTGTCTTTGACATCTATGGTTTAAGCCCATGGGATAAGCACAGAACTGCTTTACTGAAGTGCTTCCACAAATACTGGTACAAATCACCTTGCAAAGGCTACTGCAGGGTGACACAGCCTGCTGGCCACATCAGTAGGAGTTGCTTTAGCATATTATTCTAAAATGGGATTAGTTAAGTAATTCTACAGCCCAATTCAAACACTGAGCCCAATTCACTTTTCTAAGCTTTCCACTTCTGTATACCAGCTAAATGCCACTGATTAGGCTTTCAATTCAACATTTTCTGAAAGGTTTTTGACTCAGTTCCCAGATGATTCATGGGATTCATCAGAAAATGAATACAATAACCAACTAACTGTAATGGTCATGGGCAGCAGTGGCATGCACAAATGTTCAATCAGTTTCTGGAAACCAGCCTTTTCTCAACTCTAAGAAACAAACACCTATTTTATTATACGTAGAAAATTTAAAGCCACAAGGAACAAAATTTTCATCCTGATTGATTAGTATATGTTAAAAAAAACGCTTTCATCCAAATAGAAATATTCAGTTGCCTTCATTTAAATGAATATCTATTTTTCATTAGTATTACCAAATGATTTTAACTTGGATTAAAATTCATGTCTGTTTTTTATTAATATGCATCTGTTAGACATCTATCTAGTCAAACAGGAAGTCCAGTTTCTCATATTTTATACTGGAAGGCTAATCAATATTGCATGCTAAAATTCAGTGAAAAACCACTAATAACAGCTTGAAATATTCATGAAGGACAGCAAAATCTCATAATAATAATGATCATTAATCCACTGTCTATTTTCTGGATCTTACGGTGATTTTTACCTTTTAGAAATACTTTACATTTATTACTAAAATTTTCTACACCCTTTTAAAGAAGATGAATCCTGTTATTTTACCTTTAAATATCTATAAAATTACTATGCAAATTATTATATCTTCATTGAAATACTGTCTGTTAAATAACAGCGCTCTTCATTCAAAATCACTTCAAATTCAGAAAGGTCATTCTGTATCTTCAGTAGCTATCTTTGTAACAGTAAACAGACTATGAACGTGTTATTCAGGAATACTTTGCATGCACTTCCCTGAAACTTGAATTGTCTAGGCAAAAGATACTCAGTAGACTTATTCTGATGTCTCAATATGTCTGATATGAAATATGTTTGATGTTAGTACATTCACTCTGATAGTATCATTAATTTTTGTCCTACTCACCTCCAAAGTAAGAGCCATCTGTCAACTTCAGCTCCTTGTTGGATTTGGTGATGACGCCAGCAACACCATGCTGAATGAAATACATCTTTTTACCTACAGCCCCTTCTCGGATAATATAATCTCCAGGTTGGAACACCTCAAATCGCAATTTGCTTAGCATGGCAGTCACAAAATTTGGGTCTGCATTTGCAAAAAGAGGCATTGTAGCAACCAGCTTCCGACAATTGAAGTTGACGATCTCCTAAACGGAAAGGAAACATAATGATAAAAACAATGAGCAAATACATACATCGTAATGGGTATTGAAAAAAAGACTATGCTTTCTTCATTAAAAAAAACTTTTTTATGGTCTTATTGGACACTTCTGTTTTTCTTACTATGTCTAATTTTTAATCTTTTCATTATATTTGTATCTATTTCTAGTAAAGTGACTGAAACAATAGTGCAGTACCAGTTTGTATTACTCTTTATTATAAATGTTGGTTGTCTTCAAGTGATTTTCACATATTATCTTCCTTGGCTTTTAAGGAGGGAAAGATAGGGTTGAAAGAGAACTTACACAGGAATTACACAAGACTGGCAACAAAATTAGCTGCTGAAATAACTTTATGAAGTGATAACCTTACGCAATCCAAAGTTTAGCCCTGTGTTCTCCAGTATTACACCAGTAATATCTGTATGATTTTAAGAACTGTACTGGTAGTAATAGATGCACACTACAGTTAGCTGAATGGGTAGCTGAAATCAATAATAAAATTTCTTCCCTATAATTTAATTCATCTTATAAATACAGAGGCATACACTTCTGCTGTTCAAAAAAAATGCATATACAACAGACCCTTTAAATGTGTTAAGTGCTACTGTTTTCCTAAGACTACTACACACCTGTGGTGGGCTGTTTCCCACCAAGAATGTTTATATTTACAGAGCCAACAATGAGCACATCTACATGAGAATGTATCAAAAAGCTATAAATGTCCTACTTGCTTTAAATCAAAACCCAGATAATTCCTCATAAAATTTCAAGCTATTTTTTGCAGGCCTTATTTGTCTTAGAAAAATGAACATGGTTAGTTATATAGATTTAAACAGTGTATTGAACTGGGACTAATCAGTATCACATGTGAAGACGGGCTTAGGCAGGCAACTACTGAATTAGCAACCTAGACACTACAAATGCACAGAGAAGAAATAAAATAAGCACATGACCCGCAGTCACCTATCTGTTTTGGAAAACTAAATATTGCATGTCAATGGAGAACCCCTAGCATTTCTTAACACCAAGCAAAGCCTTCATGATTGATGTAAGGAGACCTGTCAGTGCTCTCCTCTTCTTGATTCAACTCTTGTTGCTCTGTCAGTCTTCCAAGCAGCTGCTACCTCATACTTCGATCTCACATGGAAGCATGCTCTCTGGGCAGCAAGCTCAGATATTCTTGCCCAAGTACAGACAGATTTTCCTCCCACCCTGATCCTTTGATATCCTGCTTGTAGACAAGATGAACAAGCTCAGCTTTTTCCATAGTATAAGAATCAAAACCATAGCAGGTTCTTCAAATCATCTTGCATGTGGGAAGGAGGTGGGGATCTCATTTTGCGTGGTTGCTGAGGCAATTAAGAGGCATGGGTATGATCTCAGAGTAAAGAAACAACCACATTTACCAAAGAAATTACATCTTTTCAGAATAAATCCAGTGGAATTTAGAAAAATACTGTGAAGCAAAAATTCTCACCAGATACTGGGAATAAGTAAAGTTGTTATATCCAGCAATGTCTTACTTTTCATTAAAACAAACAAACAGACAAACAAACAAAAAAATGGAAAAGTTACTTCCTCATGCTACTCCTAGATTCCTAGGATTCCTAGTATAGACTTCTGACAATCCCATGAGAAAGTGTCATTACATAACGGCAAATTGGAAATAGAAGAATCTGAGCACAAGTGAACACTACAAGGAGCAGTACAGTGATTCTCTTTAACCTCCATCTCAATAGCATTATATCTCTATACTTAGACACACACTAAATACTCCTTTTATACTTTCTTATTTTTTCCTTCTGGAATGTGTCAAGGACGTATACAAATTATATAATTAACATTTCATACAGATTTAATTCCAGAATTACTGTGTTTAAGATTGAATGAAAAGTAAGATGCCACATCTTTGAAGTCAATCACTAAACCCCAACTGAATTCACTGGGGATATGATTCCACTAAGAACATTCCATCTAAGAATTATTTATGAGCAATGGAAATAGAACAACAATCCCCTTTCACTTTTCACTGTATTGCCTCTCTCTTTACTCTCTCTGTTTGCCATAGCTCCCCTTCTTATGAGTGCTTTAACACACTTGAAGCACTGCACCACATATGTGCTCCATGACTAATCATAAATCACATCTACTCAAAGAACATCAAAATCAAAGATTAAAAATCAACAACAATAACAACAACAAAACTATTTTGTAATTAAAAAAAATAGTTGTGCTTGTAAAAGCACCTGGAAAATTAGACATAAGGTGTTGTTTGTTTGAATCTGAAAATATCAAGTAACAGCACTGCAAGATATAAACTACCTGACAGATGTCACTGGCATTCAATATCAGTGAATCCTGCTGAGTCATTACATCCTAAGGAGTAATCCCAGACTACCTGTTCAAGTACAGGCTGTATTATATAATAAATATTGAAGAAAAAAAAAAAAGAAAAAAAAAAAAAAAGAAAAAAAAAAGATTCAAGCAGAATGTCTTTCCAAGGAATAAGGAAGATCCTGTTCTTTTCATCTCAGTAGGTAACAAGGAACCTCACTTCTCAGTAAAGCTGCAGTTACTGCTTCCCTGGCAAATGCAAGTTATTCTCTGGTCCCAGTGCTCACAGTATGGTGGCATCACGTGAGGAGTCCCAGACTAAATTCTATGCTCTGTATGAAACTGCTGTGTTGCAGTTTTGGCTGATGCTAGAAAGCTGGAAATAACTATTACTTTTCTTGCTTTATTCAGGGACATTTCTGTAGACTTGTGACTTGTTTTCTGTTTCTGAAAGAGAATAGCTCTATCTTGCATGTTTGGGAGATAGAGAAAGGAAATTATTAAATAAAGCAAAAATTGACTTGAAATGATATGGAAGACAGTGGAAGTAGTGAAGCACAGAAGGGGCTGGGAGAGTGAAAAGTCTGACTATTGTCATTATCAGAAAGAAAGAAAGAAAGAAACAGAACTAGATGGAAAGTGTGAGGAAGGAGAGAACAGGAGGAAAACAAAAGGAAGAAACACAAAGGATCTAAAAGAAAGGGGGGAAAAAAAGGAGTTAGGAAGGTTGATTTTGAAGAAGAAACTGAAAATCCTGAAAAAGTGAGAAAAGGGCATCTACAAGTACTTCAGTGGCAAAAGGAAGACTAGGGAAAATGGGGGCCCTCTCCTGAAGGAAACAGGAGACCAGGTTACCTGGGACAGTGGGAAGGCTGAGGTACTGAATGAATTCTTTGGCTCAGTCTTTAACAGCAAGACTGGCCTTCAGGAATCCCAGGTTCCAGATTCCAGGCCAGAAAAGATGTATCTGGTGGAAGAGGATTAGGTCAGGGAATACTTATGCAAACTGGACATTCAAAAGTCCATTGGCCCTGATGGGATGCACCCAGGAGTGCTGATGGAGCTAGCAGATATGATTGAGATGCCATGCTCTAATCTTTGCTCAACTGTGGTAACCGAGAGAAGTGCCTGAAGACTGGAGGAAAGCAACTGTCACTCATATCTTCAAAAAGGTCATGAAGGAAGACCCAGGGAACTACAGGACTCTTAGCCTCACTTCAGTCTCTGGGAAGGTAATGGAACAGCTAATCCTGGAAACCATTTCCAGGCCCATAAAGGAGAAGAAAATCATCTGAAGTGGTCAACATAGGTTCAAAGAAGTGAAGTCATACCTCACCAACCTGACAAGCTTTTATAATGAAGTGACAAGCCTGATGGATGAGAGGGAAAGAGTGGATATTTTCTTCCTGGACTTCACTGTCCTAATGTAAAAGCTCAAGGCACCAGTACATGCTGAGGACCACCTTGGTGAAAAGTGGCTCTGCAGAAAATTGGGGTCCTGGTGGACACCAAGCTGAATATAAGTCAACAGCGAGCCCTTGCTGCTAAGAAGGTTAATGGTATTCTTGGCTGCATTAGGCAAAGTATCAGCAGCAGGTCAAGAGGGATGACCCTTCCAATGTACTGCACACTGGTGAGGTCAATGGACCTCCAGTGGTCCATTCCAACCTTAACCATTCTGTAATTCTGTGATACATAAAAGAAAGAATAAAAGTGTTAAGTAATGTAGCTTCATAGATTCATGAGCTGATATAGGCAGAGGAGAGAATTAAGGACTACATGGGTCTTCTGAACAGAGCCAACCAAGCTTAATATGAAATGATTTCATTTCTTCTTGGGACACACAGCAAAACACCTCCTTGTTGCAGGATTTTCACCTTTAGAAACTCACTTCCTCTTATGGCTCCATCTCCTGCACACATTTCTCTCTTGATACATAATCTGTATCTGTATATATCCATGCATACAGACAGCTTATCCGCTCAGTCTGAGTTGCCTAATGAAGGTACCAGCATAGCTACAAAACCACCCTGCTGTGGTAATTTCAGCTGTTACATCCTAGTAATGTACTCATTTTGTTGATTAGTTCTCTGTGAAAGTTTATGCTAAAGTACCAACTTTCCTTATTTAAGATGTTAGAAGGTGGAAAATTACTGAGGAAGAAAGAAATGTGTCATTTTTAAGTGCTTTGTTTTTCTGTGAAGTGTTCTTTTATTTAAATATGAGATCATTCAGAACAAGTAAAATACATTTCTGTGAGTCTTAATCACAGGCCGTGCTGTAATTTCAGATTCTTTTATATTACTTCAAATATCATCTTGGAGAGAAAGAAACAGTAAAGATTATGAAAGTGTCTTATGTAATTCGGAAAGCATCAAGAGAAATAGTGCTGTGTTTTAAAACAAAGGTAACTAAGAAAAAGAAAAAAACTCCCATAAAAATCTTTCACATATTTTTGATTTATTTCTGTGGAGCCAAGTTGGAACGAGATTGTACTCCACAATATATCTTTATTAGAATAAATAATAATTATGCTTTCTCTTTTATGTTTTCTCCACGCCAAGAAAATAACAAATGAAAACTTTAGGAAAAGTTTAAGAACATTTTATGTGGCTAACGTGGTTAAAGGGGAAGAGTGTTTCAGACCCACATGGAGCAAGTCTTGATCTCATTCAGGTATTGGTCTCTGTTACAAAAGAACTAAATTTGAGGTGCAATGGTCTGATTTATATTAGAGATTGCTTAGGTAATTGCACTGGCTCCTGCTGCTTTATGTTGTAGTAGTCTTATTACTTGTCTTGGCCTTTCTGAACATTTTTTGAAACTCATATTAAGTCATCAGATATTACCATTTTCTTGGGTTCAATATTTCTGTGCAATTGCTCCAATGCATCTTGAGATGTCAAATTTAGAGAGGCTGCTATGGAAATGTCATAGTTGTGAATGGTACACAATGGTGGCCTATTTCTCTGATGGTATCAGGTAGAATTTTTAGGATGTTTTCTCAGGAAAAGACTTCTAAAGACTTTTAGATAGAGGCAGTGCTTTTAGTTAGACTGACTGGGAAAAGCTGTTGCTAAAATAAATAAATTAAGTTCTTTTATGTAAAAACTTTTATGTCTGAAAGGTTGTTTGCTTTTTTCTTTCCACACACAAACTGTGTCTTTCCTATGTGGAGGCCGCTGAAGTCTTTCGGTGACTACACTGATGTAGCTTAGTTTCACTAGGTCAGTTTTACACACTATCATAAAACTCTAGTGTACAGCTCTTCTATACTCTGCTTTAAAAGAGTAAGAAAGGAAAAAGTTACCATACTGAGAAAGCTATTTTCTCTTTCTCACATGAAGAAAATTAATGAGCAAGTGATTGAGGGAGAACTATGGGAAAAGCATGATGCTTAGAGATTTGGGGCTATATTAGGATATTGTAAATATGTAAGCCGGGTCTTAAGAAGTCATATTCTGTATGTGTTCATAATTGCCTTTAATTTTTTTAACCTGTTGGTCATTTATATTCAACTTTGGCAGAAAGGAGGCATCTCACAGATGTCAAATTCTCACAGCTTTTATGACAGCAGGCAATAAGGATGAATAGAATTGGTACCCCACTGAGGGAATGACTACATTATTAGTCACATAGTTAGCTCACAACATGTTAAATGCCAGAAAATTTACATGTGACAATGGGATGCAACATTCTTTATTTCTGCTATACCTGAAATTGTTCAAAATGCTTTGACACATTGTGGTTAATCATTTACATGTAGATAGAGGGCTTTCCTTAAAAAATAAATTTTGCTTAGAGGCTTATGTATAAGTGAAAATAACTATGCACATTTTTTGTGTTTGAATGGGATTTCCATTCCATTCCATTCCATTCCATTCCGTTCCGTTCCGTTCCATTCCGTTCTACTCCATTTCACTCTGTTCCATTTTCCATTTTTCAATTACACTCATCCTTGTCTAGCATTCTGTGCAAGGAAATACAGGCCAAGTGCTTCACTCATGACCCAGTTGAGGGCTGACATAAAACTTGTCTTTGCAGACTGGAACAACAGGCACTCTTACCATGGAGACCCTGCTTAAATTTTACTCTTGGGGTAAATTTGGACACTGTCATTCATGGCTAGAGCTACACTGAGAAACACAATTCTCTTTTTCTTCAGGACTTTGATATCCTGCCATTCTGTTAACACAGCTGGATACTAAGGGTGTGTGAGCTCTGGAAAACCTTGCTCTCCAGCCCCTGTGGCTATATATTTTAGAAGACCAAGAATGCTCTGATCTGAGGTAACCTACATGTTTGACATATACATAAAGCACAAAAACTGAAAAAGAAAAAAACTCTGATCTCCAGGGCAAAGACAATCAAGATGTTCTTGATTATCTTGAAAACCACTGGACAGCCTGCAATTTCCAAAGCCCTCAGATCCCCAAGACTGTATACAGGTTGTGTAGATGCAGATTTTTATTTTTTTTCCCCCAACCAGCTGTGAGATGAGCTTTAGGCAGGGCAAAGGAATGGAGAAATAAATATGCTTTCCAGCCAAATATTGAATGAAATCTCCTGCTTAGATCTGCCAGGACTGAGTTGAAGCAGGTGCTTTTTTTTTTTTTTTTTTTTTGTCTGCCTCTGTTCATCTCATTTTAAATTTCAAGATAAGCCAGCCTTAAAAAGGGCATATGGCAGCTAGTATTGCTATCTCCTAAGAGGAAGAAATCTTTTTCATGCATTTGCAAGCAATGGGGATATAGGTTTGACCAATTATATTTTCTTGGCTTCTTTGATTAAATGTTGGCTTTCTACATACTTTTCTATCATTACCTTGTTGATTTGAATTTTTTTACTCAACTCCGTCTATGCCTCAGAATTATTACTGAATTAAATTCAAATGCAGACAAGATAATCCTTTTGAGAGTATATGATTCAACAAAACCTCCAATAAAGTCAGTTTGGTGAAAGTTATCCATCTTTCTTTTTTTTTTTTTTTTTTTTTCCCAGCCTGTTAATTGATTTAATTGAACTTAAGGGAGATCTCTAGATCTTCTCTAGATCTTTTATTATATTGAAAAAATAAAGAAGAGTAAAAGAATGAAAGAAAGAAGAAAGATGTTCTCTGTATACTTTCATTCACTAAACAGTCCATTCATTCCTAAACTGACTTACTTTTTAAGTGAATTTAGCTGTAATCTTCTTCAGTATTCTGAAATGTTCTATGCCTTTTAATTTTGGTTTCCAGCTGGGTGCAATGCATCAAAAGGAGAACAGAGATACAGCAATGTTTTAAGGCAGTTTGTAGTTGTAAGATAGCTGGACTAACTTTAAAAGCTTGGAAAATCCTGATAAATACTGAGATAAGTACATAATGTTTGAGCCAGTTGACCAGCTCCTAGTTCTTGAAGGCTTTTTCCCTTATTATTTGTAGTGACAATTGCTGAAAAAATTTCCTGAGCGCTTATAGGGGAATATAACCCCCAGTTCACTACAGAAGGTAATATAAAATTAATGCTGTACAATAACAGCAGTTGCTATAGGGAATGTTCCCTTTTATTAATTGAATAAATAAAGTGAAATTTGCAAATGTATTTAACAATTAACATTTCAGCTTTCTGTCCAAGAATAACCAAATCTCTTCATTCTCATTTGTATCTTTTTGTGTGTTATACTCACTATTACTATAATATTTACTAAAATATGTCCAATATATTGGGCAGGTGGCATTTAAGACCAAAGTCTTGGCTCAGTAAGGCATTTTAGATATTTAAGTTGTCTTATTATGCCAGTGAGCCTACAGATTTAAACATATGTATGTCAAATTGTGACAGGAAAGAGAATTCCAAGAGATGTGAAGTTTATAAAATCTTTTCTGTATTTTTTTATAACAGCAACTTGTGTTACTACTTGGAAGAGTGGTAACACAATTACCATCATGAATTACTCATCACATTTATTGTACAAATGAATGAAGCAAACCTCAAATCTTTCTAAAATAATGATTAAGAAACAAGAGAAAGTTTTGTTGTTGTTACTAATTACAAAACTCTTCCTAGTCTGCTTGCTTACTTATAGTGTTGCTTTTCCAGCCCCTTTTTCCTTTTGGTAACCGGATGATTCTGGAAACCATATTAATCCTTGTATTTTTGTACTGAACATACAGTGATGACACTTTGCCAACACCAATCAATTGTAATTGACCTTGTATGTGATCTGTGTGGCAGCTACTATTTTTTATCTTTTATTTTACTATATTATTAAAAAAAAAAAAAAAAAGAGGGGGGGAGAGATCTTCTACACGAAGATCTTTTACACACAGATCTTCTGAATAAAGTGTACTTCCTATATTCACCAAGTGCAATGAGATTTCACCTAATTGCTGGCATGAAAGTGTTTTGTTTTAGTAAAGTGCTGGAAAGAATGTTGCTATTCTCAGGACAGTGACTGATTCACCTGATTGCAAGGAAGAGTATACAAGAGAAAGAAGGAAGAACAGGGCAAGAGAGAAAATGGAGAATGGAATTTCACAAAGGCAGCCAGAGCTATACTTACATTTGTGTGACTTATTAGGTAAAATGTGTTGATTTGGGTATTTTGTTGTGTAAAGTATTTGTTGGAATGCAGAAAAGCATGTGATGGCTGAACAATACATCTTGTCTCACTGAAGCAAGAAGGGATTTGAAGAAAATAACTTGTAGATGAAGGCAGAGATAAAAAATCTGTGTTTGAAGTTAGCAGGGGTCTGCCTGGGGACTAAAACAAAGCATTGAAACGAAGTATTGAACTTGGTGGAAGAAAAAAACTCAACATGCCTTAGGAAAAATACAAAGTTATGTCAAGGAGATATACATGTATCTGTGTGTTGACTATTTCTGATCTGCTCTTGTTTCGTCAAGAGCAGAAATTTGATGTCAGGAATACTTCCCCTGCAAATTTGGTATGAGCTCCAGAACAGGCAAGAAATTCCTTCTGCCATCCTATCCCTCCCTTCTTGCCCTCTCTTTCCTCCTCCAGTCCCCTGTGCACCACAACCCAAATGGCCAGAACAAATGAGTCAGATAAGAGGTAGTTTGCAAGAGAACTTGTTTTATCCACACCTTCTGTATACAGCCTAGCCAACACAGTAACAACAACAACCAGGAAAACTGTTATTTAAAAATCAGTGGTGGTTTGTTCACTGGGTTATTCTGAAGCTCTCCAAGAGGTCTGGATCAGAAATATTGTTATCTTGTTAATTATTAGGTTAACAGTTACTCTTATTATGAAATTATAAGCCTATTGGTTCAAAGCCACTCTCTATAAAGTTATTAAGTAGCTTAAATTAAAACTTAGTGATAGTAGTGGATAAATCCCAGTTAGCTTAGCTTGAAATTTTCACATTGAAATTATGTTCAGAGTTTTTAAGTACATTTTAGCATGCACATAATTTTATTTGTAACTACTCAGTGAAGGCCTAATGTACATTATGATATAGCATAAACAGCCAGCTTCTAACTTTAACACACAAAATGTAAACATTACTATGTTATCTATTTCAGCATCTTCAAATAGTGAAAAAGAGTATTTGTAAATGAGGTGATTTATTTCAATTTGTTAGAGAAACATGTGATGGAACCCTGAATGCCTGTGTATGTTAGAATATTTACATTGTCAACTATGTATGCATATGTCTATATTTAACAGAAGGATATAAAAAGAAAGATAAGGAGGATGCCCATTACCTTTCTAATTCTGAATCAGCCATCGTCACTGCTGTACTATTTTAACAGGGTCAAGCTAATTATAAAGTCATTTGAATTTGCCTTCTAAATGAAACTACTGCAAAGAGTGCTGGAGCAGGACTCTGTGTTGTTACACTGTAAGACATGTGACACAGGCGTAAGGAGCTCATGACCCACATTCAGGCAACTGGGCTGGAACGCAAGCCATGCAGAAGTAGAAAAATACTAACAGCAGAGATTCTGGAGCCTCATTTTGCAATGAATCATGAGAATGCTGCTCCGTTACAAATGAAAGGGTGAGACACAGAGAGCAGGCTTCTGAAGAGATAGCATCAGATGGTAAAAATGAAGATGAAATCTCTGGGAGTAACTCAGCAGAGTGACAGCCAGACAGCCCTGAAGTTAGAATTTGCTTGAGAGTGCCACTTTGGCTAATACTGATAGCTGCAGGGGAAGAGATGCATTAATTGCACAGGAGGTGTGAATAACGCAAGAAATTCTGAGGACTACAAGTAGGAAGCATGACAGGAAGAACAGCTTTGATAGTAGATCATGTCAAGGAAAGAGAAAGCAAACTGGCAGGAGTGGACCAGTCTATGTGCATTAGTAAGAACAGCTAGAGTAAAAGAAATGCATAAGGCTCTTTAAATACATAGTAGGTAGGCATGCATAGCAATGGTAGATCCTAGAATGGTCAATTAGTATTGGAAAAAAGATATATAATTTGGGGAGATCAGCTGCAGAATAGGTACCACACAAACAAACAAACAAACAAAAAACTAAATCAGAAGCTAAAAAACCAGGTCCTTCAGAGAATACTAATGTTGAAGGGATTTTAGGCCAGTATTCAAGCCACTCACTCCAGTTAGTGTATAACATAGTGTATAACAAGATAAAAGAGAGCGCATGACATCACAGTAAGAAAGAATCATATTACAGCTAGGAGACAAATCATAGTCAAGACTTGACAGATCAAGGACACATGGGACATCCTCACCAATTCTAGATCCTGAATATATTTGTTCTACAGAGCACAGAAAAGAAGTGCCTATGCAAATAATACATCCAAGAAGCCAGGAGAGACACCTGTAACCCTCTATCATCCACATTTAGTAACTATGATGTTCTTGCTCTCTGCATGCAGTCACTAAGGCCTTAAATATTTGTGCCTGTGCCTTCTTTCCAGGACTAGTCACATAGCAGAAGTGAGACAGTCTGATGACAGCAGGGCTCCCAGGAGCTGCCATTAGCATCTGCACATGAGACTATCAGCAGCCACAGGAAGCAGGTGGACATGCTGTGGCACACTCTTTACATCAGTTAAATATTATTCTTTAAAAATAATTTCAGTTCACCTGCTTGCCCAAAGTGTTGCATTTATTTAACCATTAATAGCATCTGAATGCATTACTTATGTTATGAATTAAATATAAAATGAGGAAAAATTCCATAAGAAATGCATTCCTGTAACTTAATCAGAAAGATTTTCATATTATTTTAAGACTATATCTTAATCTCTATTTTGATGAATAAATCAATTCATAATGATTTTATATCATAGGAGAGCCATTAAAAGCCCTATCATTACAGTTCATTTTAAATATAACCATAGACTGGCAGCATAGGAAATATGTACTGAGTTATACTGCAGAATAACAATGAGAAACATAAAGACCATATTGTTACACATAACATATGCACTTAAAGAATACTATGTAAAGGTAGAAATAGATTATTATATAGTACTTTTCTCATACATATATTTTAGACACTTTGCTGTATGTAAGTGCCTGAAAGTGTGTATATGTATATGTATGAACATACTTACATGTGTACAGATGTATATATGTGTGCCTTGAATGTAAAAACACACACATTTTAATGAAATAATGTGTCCCTATAGAAGTATATTTGAAATTAATTTTAGTTAAATATTCAGAGGTTAATGAATATTTGTGTAAAAGCATGTGCTTGTATAACTGAAGTGATAATCTACAAGCAAAAGGTGAGAGGAAAGAAGATTCTGCTCCCAGTCCAAATTATGTTCTTTGGAAATGAAATGTCCTGATGTTCTATATTCTGCAAGGACACATGATCTGCATCTATTTTCAGCCAACATCTTCTCACATGGTAGCCTAAAAATAGACCAGCTATGAACTTTATATAATGGCTCAGGAAGGGTATTAACCTCTTTCTCACATTCTGTTTTTCATACTGCTGTAAGTATCAATATTATTGAGAATGTATCTTGTGCTACAGAATGACAAAGCAAACTACATCCTTTCAAGTTCTGCTGTGCAGCATTATGGATGTCATTGCCACTTAACTCCCTTCAATGTCTGTTACATATTAAGCAATCTACACATAACACCAACAGCATTTCTCTTCTAGTAGCACATCTATTTTGTGACAGATGATAAAAAGCATGAGAAATTTTATATCCAACTCCTTTTAATAGGATACTTTCTACTCCTGGTGAAATGTGAATGATTATGAAAAACAGTGTTTTCATAAATACCATAAGTGTAAATACAACGTTTAGACATGAATGGTACAGCGAGTAGCTAGACATTTGTGTTCTCTAGATGCATGTACTAGCCACCGCATTTCCTGAACAACCTGTTGTCCAACCAGCACAGCATAATGTTCTCATCTGGAACATTTTTGAAATGATTCAAAATAGCTCTATTCTTTTCTTTTTTCTTTCTTTATTTATTTTTTAATACAGGCCCATTTTTGCCTCCTGATTTTCAGTTCCTTGCAATTCCAAATTCCCTACTATGAGATAAACTTATTTTTTATGTCACAAATAAAAGTGACATTCACAAGATCACAGAAATAAATATTAAATAGCTTTCAGTTCACAGTTAGATAATGACTGCCTAAAAAAATCCAGACTAAAATGAAAACTGTTAGTTACAAAGGACATGGCTTTTCTATATAATATATATACTCACATAGGTATTTATTTTATCTACAGATTAGTTCAGCCTTCTATCAAAGCACAATCTGCTACTTTAAATATACTGCAGTGATCAGAGTGCACAAGATACAATGATCAGCCTATAAGACTTGTAACCAAGTTTTTACCAAGTTTAACCAAGCTTTAGGAACTTTATTAATCTCCTCTCAACCAATCACAGAGTTTTAATTTTTCACAAATGAGGCAAATAAAAAAAATGGATTTATTCATGAGAAAATTAAAAAACATATCTGAGAGATTAAAATCTTCCTAGGGAAAGTCCTCAGAAGTAAGTAGTCTACTGCTACTGAGGCTGAATCAGATCCAGTACTCCCACAGAGCAGGGCTGTGAAGGTATCATGAAAGAGATGGTGACAACAGATAATAAACATTACCTTGAACTCAACCCACAAACCAATGGGAAGTCTGCACCTGCACACCCAGTGCCTGACTCCACATTTTGAGCCAGCTTTTAACTTCACTCATCTGTAGCAATCCCATGTCACAGCAGTTGAGTCCCAATATGAGGAAGATTCTTGTTAATCACAAAAAATATGTAACAGTACATTCCTCCAGTGTTAGACACTTATCTTTAAATTAAAGAAGTGTAATTCAACACCTCCTGCATTCATATCTATGATTTATTTCATTATCTGTCCATTTAGATGTCATTTAAAGCACTAATATAGGACACAGACCAGTCCATTAAAAAGCAAAGAAGCACTATCAGAGGAACAGCATATGAATACACAATTTTTTTTTTTTTGCAATTCCTGTTTCCACGTGATCTCCCTTAAATACTCTTCATCAAAAAAAGGGAGTTTTTTTATGGACATTACATTTATGTGGATTAGTTTGCAGATGAAAAGAATCCCACTTTTTCAGGTAGTAAGACTTCAGAAAACAAACAAACAAAAACAGTATCTCAATTTGGCTTACTTGTAAGACAGTTTTTGGAGGAAAAACACTTTTTTGTTGTTGTTGTTCAAGTGGCACTTGGAAAGCAAACAAACAAACAAACAAAAACTGCCTAACAACAAACAGTGATCTAGTATTGCTATGATGTGCAGAGCTTTAACCTGAGTTCTCTCATAGTTTTAACAAGATTTACCTTCTTAAATCACCATGTACCAAATGGAAAATAAATCCATAGGTCAGAACAGATTTTATGTTCTGTAGTTAGTTTTTTGTTTAACTTGTTCTGTACCCTTCTATATGCTATTACTACTATTCCAAGTGTGTAACTGAGTGCATAAAAATAGGCACATGCATTTGCTTCTGCATCTGCCAGTTCAGGATGTAGTTATCTCCTCTCACTGATGAGACACAACACTAATCTGTATTTGTGGGATTTCATGGACACTGGCACATTTTCACCAATTCCAAACAAATAGGCTTCAAAAGATTTCAGCTTGCTTCTGGATCCAGAATTTAGATTCCACAGTAAAAATTGAAGGAACAGATGTTCCTTCTCTCCACTGCCAAGGAAGAGATTTATGGGAAAGGGACATGGGCATGTCTGTATGATGCCTCCCTGTCTTATCTGCACTGCAGTTTCCACATGGATCAGGGCTGCATCCAGCCTTCTGCTTTCCCATCGTCTCCTTATGTAAGGACCAAGAGCTTTAACTTCAGAAGTCTATAAGGGGAAAAATGGAGAACTAGCAGGCACCAGTGACAGAATACCAGATGGTTTTACTGTAGCCAATCCTCTGTCCCATAATGTTGAATTAAATCACACCACATAGTTTCCAACCCTGGATCAAGACTTTTAATCTTTTCAATTTTTCTTTTAGCTCTATATATTTTCCAGAGGGTTCAAAGGAACATTTGTTAACTTCTGCGCTGCTTTAACATAAAGGACTCGTGGACATAATTCAAAGATTAGGGCAAAAGTTGATTCAGTTTTTGCTGAATAAACTGAAGCTTTCCGAAACCTACTAGAGAGACCATTATACAAATCAAAGCAAGCACAGTGTTAAAATCGAATGTCTTTACATATGAAAAAGAAATTGAGAAGTCATCTGAAGTGGTTTGTTATTATTTTTAACCTCCTAAAAATCAGCAACTCAATTTATAATTAGAATAACATATTCAGACTTCAGTAATGAACATTTTGTGGTAAGCATTGTCTAATATGCATTAACTTTTCCTGGCTTTTAGCAGAAGCTACATAGTTAAAAAAAAATAAAAATAAAAATAAAAATAAAAATAAAAATAAAAATAAAAATAAAAATAAAAATAAAAATAAAAATAAAAATAAAAATAAAAATAAAAATAAAAATAAAAATAAAAACTACCCAGGTATCAACTAGCAGAACAATCCTAACAATCCTTCACTCCATTAAAAATTGAGACATGACAGATACTTGGAATTGTGATCTTGGACAGAATCGGGCAGTAGTGAGAAATTATCCTTTTCAGGACAGCACTCCTGTTGGATTAGATGATGTTCTCTCAATGAGCTGGACCTGGTGCCAAATAAAACCTTCCTGATTCTGCTCTCCAAATGCTCGAATAGCAGTTCAGATACAAGCAGCTATAGACTGGATTTACTCCTCTATACCTGGCTTTCAAAGTCTCTCAAAGTGTTTAGTTTACAGCCATATAGTCTAGTATTTTCCTCAAATAATTAATCTTTTTACATAACAAAACTACTGCAATAAGATTTGAGGATTTGATTTGGATTAGTATATTTGAAGAGCTTATGAAATACCTGTAATGTCTGAAATATTTATTAAACAATTATTACAAAAGAATCTCATAGGTGAAACATCGAGGAGAAAACACACTCCCCATCATGAAGGAAAGAAATTAAACTACATTTTCTCACATTTCTAGGATTTGAGTGTACAAAGACTCTTCCCATGTCCTCTCTGGTGAGGCAGAGTATCTTAAAACACAATAATCCAGTAACCTGCTGACTGCTTGCTCATTTCCGACACTAACGTTGCCTATTTATTACTGTTCTTAATTTACAAAAGTTAATTTCAGTCTTTTCAAAGATGTTTTTCAGGGCTTTGATTTTCCTTGTATATTATACTGACTATTATGTGGACATACCTTACATAGATCTGTGAAAAATAGCAGTGGTTGTTGTTTTTTTCCCCCCCCCCCCAAGCATTTTTCAAATAAGTAATGTTCCAGTGTACCAGAGTTTATTCTGGTAGATTGATGTGCTGCATAATTTATTCATTACTTCAATACTCCAGAGTAGGAACCAAAGTCATGTTTTATCCATGTCTACGTGAAAAAGCTCTTTAATGCAATAAATAAGGAGGCTATTGCTCTTTCCACATAGCAAAGCTATACTTACATGACTTCCTGTACAACTTCATCTATAATTCTTATGTATTTTTCCCTGTTGCCCTCCTTAAACTTCATACCAAGGTTCAGTGGTTATAAAAATGCATAAAATTTTATGGACAGTGGATTAGAATGAAATGATTACCCCTCCATTTTTTATGACCCTAAATTTATGGACATATGTTGTTATGTAAGCAAAATACTTGGAGTCTCCAATAATTTAATAGTGATTCTGATACTTTATTGTTTTTTAGTAAACTCGCTTGATTTTCTAGTATCATGCTAATGTCTGATGGCCTCTATCCAAAAAATCATAATGACTATACCATTAAAAAGTAGAGAAGCTTAGTATGCTCTAATCATACCATATTTTGGCATCATATTATTAACATTAGAGTTGTTCCAACCTTTGTTCACAGGATTACAGTACAGATCTGGCTGGAATGTTAACTTTCCCTGCAGCAGCCCATACAGTGCTGTTCTGCATTTGTAGCTGGAACAGCAGTGTTATCACACCAGTGTTGTGTCTACTGCTGAGCAGCACTGGCACAGCATTGGGCCTCTCTCTAACCCTCCTAGGGGGTGGGCAAAAAGTGAGAAGAGAAACATCACTAGTGCAGCTGACCTAAACCAACCAAAGGGATATTCCATACCATGTGATGTCACACTCAGCAATAAAAGGTGGAAACAGGAAGAAGAGGGGAGGGGTGGGCTCTCGTTGTGAAAACATCGGTCCTCCTCCCGAACACCGGCTACGTGCGTTGAGGCCCTGCTTCAAGGACGTGGTCAATCATCACTCATTTGTGGGAAGTAGAGAGTAATTTCTTTCCTCTGCACTTCCACATAGCCTTCATTTATTTTATTTGTTTGTTTTCCTCCCTTCTTTTTAATTTCCCTTTCCCCCTCCCTTTTCCCCTTTCCCCTTTCATTTCCCTTTAGTTAAATTGTTTAGTTCATAATAATCTTTATTTAATTATTATAATTATTTCCCTTTAATTAAATTATCCTTATCTCAACCCGTGAGTTGTTCTTTGCTTTACTTCTCCCCCTCCTCATCTAAAAAGAGGGGGAGTGAGAGAGCACTTGTGGGGTTTAGCTGCCCAGCACGGTAAAACCACCACAAGTATAAATGAGAATATAATGTTTTGTGATTTCTAGAGATAAATATGAAACAGAAGGAAGAAAAAAGGAAGAAAGTTTTCATGGGGAAAAGGAGAAAGTTAACAGCTGAAAAGAAAGTAGTTACTGAACTGATTGTATTTAAAACTGATTTTAAATGTACTAATTTTGTTCTCTACAAATACACTTAATTTGTCAGCATGTATCAAACAGTTCTACATTTAGTGCTGTTTTCACTTAGACACAGTTGCTACTATCAGCATATAAATCCAGCAACAGAATTTTTCCCCGATTTTCTTCTGAGAGCACCTCCCTTGGAGTAACCATCACAAAATATAACTCCTGAGGCAGCTGCAAAGCGATTTGCATCATCTTTTTCAGAGCCCTATACTTGGCTCATTACGTTATGATAGGTACCAAAACATACTTACATTTGCTATGGTAACAACAAAGGCTAGGAACTTCACACAATTCTGCTTAATTTTAGAAAGGGCATTATGTAACAATTGTTAAAATTGTTAAAAAGTTTGTTAAAAGAAACTGAAAGTTGGTTCATATGTGCTGGTTAAAGATTACAAATGGAGAGCGAAGTTAAGTAAAACACACAGGCAAATACTGAGTAACGTATCCATTACCTCTTAGGACTTGGCTCATGCAGTTAAAATAGGAAAATGTAAGCTCACTATTTGGCAGTGATTAAAAAAAAAAAAACAACACATTAATTTTCAGAATTATTAAGAAAGGAATAATTCATATTATTATAGTGATAGTATTGTGGGTGCAGACTTGGTGCTTCAATCTCTGAAAGGATGTAGCAGAGCTCAGAAAAAAAAAAAAAAGGGAATGGCAGAAAGGATGATCATGGGGGAAGACAGCTTCCATGCAAGAATAATCTAGTAGAATAGGACTCTCTAGCCTCAAAAATGACAACTTAACAATGTTGTCTTAGAAGGCTATACAATCATGACTGGCATGCAAAGATTGAGTTAGAATTGACTGTACTATTGCTTTTTTTTTTTTTTTTTTTTTTTTTTTTTTTAAAGGCCGTCAAATCCTAATAACCTGTGGGAGCCACATTCAAACCCAAGAAAAACAGGTAGTTTCTCATGCAGCAGGGTACAGGTCTGTGCTCCTTGCCAAATGATGTGGTTGCAGAAAGAATATATTGATTCAAAAGGAGAGTAAATACATAATAACAATAACAAGAAGAGGAAGAGGAGGAGGAGGAAGTGGAGGATGGGGAGGAGGAAGAAGAAGAGGAGGAGGAAGGAGAAGAGGAGGAGGAGGAGGAAGAAGCAGAAGAAGAAGAAGAAGCAGCAGAAGCAGCAGCAGCAGAAGAAGAAGCAGAAGAAGAAGCAGAAGCAGCAGCAGAAGCAACAGCAGAAGCACTAGTACTTGGAAGAGATTTCCATTTAGGGTTACTTAATAGACAAATCACATCAGTCTCAGAGTATTCCTTGAACTGAAAATAGCTGGAGTCTAGAAGAGCTATCAAAGGAAACACCATACTCATGCTGTTCTTGATCTTCTCTGGGCATCCAATTAAAAGCACTACTGGGGAGGCTGGTGGCTTAGACAAACCTCAGAGCTCAGCTAGTTTGAAGTTTCTTATGCTCTTTTCTTATATTAAACTGCTTATGTCTTTTATTTTTGTAATTCCAAGTGTCATTTTGGAAGGGAATTCTCTTAGCTATATATATTCTTTCTTTTCTTTCCTTCCTTCTTTCCTTCCTTCCCTCTTCCCTTCCTTCCTTCTTCCCTTCTCTCCTTCTTCCCTTCCCTCCTTCTTCCCTTCCCTCCTTCTTTCCTTTCTTCATTTTATTTTCTTCTTTCTTTCCTCTCTTTCTCTGTCTTTCTCTCTTAGTGTTTTTGTACCATCTCTTGTTGCTCTTGCAATGGCAAGGGCCTTACAATTTCAGAAGATTTTCAAGCATGTATCTGAGTTAAAAAATGTGAACTTTAAAAAATTTCACATCTCCATCTGCTGAGGAACCAGAGACAATGTGTATGTAAGGAAGGCACGCTAATTGATACCATTTGCTAATTAAACACTATCTGAAGAAATGAAGAAATGAGATAGTTTGTAAACGTGTGGCCTGTGTGACCTGGCAAAAGCAATTTAAAATTTCCCACCCCTACAGGAAATGTAACTGCCAGGAATCTCCTGACTATGATTCCCCAGAAGGCTGGACAGTTACTGTCGGATAACTCTATCTGTGAAGAAGGGTTCTTCTTCAGTGCTTTGCACTGAAATTTCTGCACTGAATGAAAAAAGATCTTTAATTCTTTACTTTACTCAGAGAGCACCTTTCCTTATGAGCAGCTAATAGCACACTACTGTAGTGGGTTTACGTGGCAAGGTTTTGGTAGCAGGGGGACCGTAGGGGTGGTTTCTGGGAGAAGGATCTAGAAGCTGCCCCATGTTTGGTAAGGGCCCCACTGCTGACCAGAGCCGAGCCAATTAATGATGTTGTTTTGCGCCTCTGTGAGAGCATATTTAAGACAGGGAAAAAAAACTCTGCGCCACACAGCATCTGGGAGAGTGAGAGGAGTGAGGAACAGCCTTGCAGGTGCCAAGGTCAGTGAAGAAGGAGAGGGAGAGGTGCTCCAGGCACCAGAGCAGAAGTCCCCTGCAGCCTGTGGTGAGGACCATGGTGAAGCAGGATGTCCCCCTGCAGCCCATGGAGTACCACGGTGGAGCAGGGTTCCACGCTGCAGCCCGTGGAGGAGACCATAGTGGAGCAGGTGGACCTGCACCAATGGAGGCTGCCGCCTGTGGAAGACCCCTGCTGGAGCAGATTCCGGGCCGGACCTGTAGCCCGTGGTGAGAAGACCACGCAGGAGCAGGTGACCTGGCAGGAGCTGCTGCCCGTGGGGGAGCCAGGTTGGAGCACTTTGCTCCTGAGGGATGGATCCCGTGGTACGGACCCATATCTGGAGCAGTCCTGGAAGAGCTGCTGCCTGCAGGAAGCCCAAGCCAGATCAGTTCATCAAGGACTGTATCCCGTGGGAGGGACCCCACAGCAAAGGGGACAAGAGTGACCGAGAAGGAGCGGCAGAGAAGAAGTGCTGTAGACTGACCATAACCCCCATTCCCCCGTTCCCCTGCGCCGCTCGGGGGGAGGAGGTGGAAGAGGGTGGATGGGGGGGAAGGTGCTTTTGGTTTCTTTCCTTTGTTTCTCACTTCTCTAGCTTGTTGGTAATAAGCAATAAATCTTACTATCTCCCTATGCCGAGTCTGTTTTGCCCATTACAATAGTTACTGCATGATCTTCTCATCCTTATCTCAACCTTTGAGCCCTTTTCATCATATTTTCTCCCCATTCCTCTTTGAGGAGGGGGAGTGAGAGAGCGACTGTGGTGGAGCTCGGCTGCCCACTTGTGCAGAACCACGACAACTACATACAACAATGCCTGGTTAAAACAGTTAGAGTTTGTATAGGTGAGAATAATTACATTACCATGGGTCTAGTATACCAAAATAGTGTAGCTAACTTAATCAGGGTGACGATAATTTCTAACAAATGTCTAACTTAGTTGTTTTTTGTTAAAGTGAATCTCTGTTCATATAAGCTTTAAACAATACAGGTCAGCTTCCACTTGGTTTATCAGTCACTTTACCCAGATATGAAACACTGGGAGAGCTTTGGAAAATTCAGAAATGTTCAGGATCCTTTCTCGCTTTTAATATGAAGCCCTAGTTAATTTCCCAGAATAATTCTTCTCCTATGAAGAAAGACTGAGTGACCTGATGATGTTCAGCCTAGAGAAGAGAAGGTTCTGGGGAGACCTCGCCACAACCTTTTAACACGTAAAGGGGTCTATATAAAAAAGATCGAGAAGGACCCTTTACTCGAGTAGATAATGATAGGACAAGAGAGAATCACAGAATCATCTAGGTTGGAAGAGACCTCTAAGATCACCTAGTCCAATCTCTGACCTAACACTAACAAGTCCTCCACTATACCATATCACTTAAACTAAAAAAGGATAGATTTAGACTAGACATTAGGAGGAAATTCTTCACTGTAGAAGGGTGGCAAGACACTGAAACAGGTTGCCTAGAGATGTTGTGGATGCCCCATCCCTAGAGGTGTTCTAGGCCAGGCTGGATGTGGCCTTGGCCAACATGATCATTCTTTCCTATGATCTTTAAGGTCTCTTCCAACCCAAGCAATTCTATGATTCTATGAGATTTTATGATTCTATGAACTCTATTTGCTGCTACCCAAAAAAGTCCACCACTCATCCACATTCAGGAAAACATTTCTTAGCTTTTCATTACTCTATTCATCCAATTTACTACAAATACTCTGTATAAAGTTTTCAGAAGTTGAGTCAAATGCATACCCATCCTTTTTTGCCAAAAAAAAAAAAATCTTACATTTACTATAAGCCAATGCAGCCTTATTAGTAGTATTCGTCATGCAAAAATTAATTTTATACCAGATTTGTATTCCTAATTGTATACCCTTCAGCTACTTTTTAATAGTTGAATGATGAAATTTATATCTTGCATAACTATTTTTCTGATGAAAAAAAAAAAAAAAAGTCAGACTTGTTTTCAAAACATGGACTGAAAAAAGGTCATTACCGTTTAAGAAAGCTTAACTGTAAAAAATTTCAGCCCATACATTAAACTTAATGGTGGAAAACAAGGGAAATTGAAAGCACTGCAACTTTTCATTGCTTTTGATAATGTTCATGCTATAGCTATGCAGTATTTTGTGTGGTTTCTTTTCTGCTTACTGTAAGTGAGGAAGTAAGGGTTTTAGTTGAATGTCTTCATAAGAAGCTACTTTCATCATGCTAAGTATGCCCCATGGAGATTCTAAATATTTAATTCTTACCCTATGCTAAACTCAAGGTATAATAAAATGCAGAATTTGTTAAAAACTTAAGAAATGCTGCAAAGATTTGTTCTTGCAATAATACAACTAGGGTATCTCTGCTATCACCTGGAAGCTATAGCTTTGTGCTGTTATGATGAAAGATGGTATATTCTGTCCAACTAGGAAAAAAAAAAAAAAAAAGGAAAAAAAAGTGCTCTGGCCTTAAAAGGGTCTAATTTATTACCCATTAGTAACACCAAAAAGTCACTACCTGCATTACAAAACTATGCATACTGAAGTAGTAACTAAAATAGAATTTGAAACTGCTCAACTAAGCAAACATCCAAGTGGTGTTTTCAGGGCACGGTGCAGAAGGTGCTGCAGACAGATTCATTGGGTTCATTAGGAAATCTGTTCCCTCACTGTGACCATCCAGTACTTTCTTTATTTATTTTTTCTACTTTTTTTCTCCTCTTCTCAGTTTAAGAGCATCTTAACAAAGGACTCATCTTCACACAATTAAGTAGAACATCTTTCCCTTCTCTGGTGTCTTTCAGTGGTTTTGCCTGCATAGCTACCTTGTTAGCAAGTAGAAGGGCAAGAAAAGCCTTTCACCTGAGACCATTCTAGTTCAGTGTCTTAAAGAATGGCAGAAGACCATGAATTTCTCACAACAATTAAAGAATAAAATTTTACTCTGTGGTCCTTGAGTACATAGATGGTCTAATTTTTATAGAACAGTATTAGAAACAGCATTTTAACACAGAAAACAGCAAAGGCGTGAAAGTTTTCCATACCAACAAAAAACACTTGAACACAAATCTTACCTCCCTAAGGGGATCATTGAGCTCATTGAGAATGTTTTCTTCATCAAAGATTTTGCCTTGGTACCGGTGCTCGTAGTAATCATGGATCTTCTGGCGCATTTCAGCAGGTAACTTGTGGAATGACATGTACTGTTCCACTTGTTTATACTGTCAGGAGAAGAAAACAATAGGAATGAGCAGTCTCCACAGTTTTTTACTCTGTCAGGAACCTAAAAAATGAAAATTCATTCATGTATCCATTTACATTTTATATGCTTTTATAAAGATTCCATTTGCCAGAGGACACTAACACAAAAATTAGTTCAGTATCACTGCTGCTCAAGTGACAGCACAACTACTGAAAATAATGGAAACTGCCTTTAGTCATGATGTTAATATCCATATTAATATATAAATTTTGTAGTGGTTTGACTTGGCCAACACCTAAGCACCACACAGCCATTAGCTCACCCTTCCCCTTCCCTCTGTGCGATGGGGAAGAAAATAAAAATAAATAAATAAAAGAAAGAAAGCTTGTGGGTTGAGATAGAGACAGTTTATTAGGATAGAAAAGAAAGGAAAAAAAATATAATGATAATTGTACTACTGCTAATGTGTACAAAACAAGTGATGCACAATGAAATTGCTCACCACCCACTGACCAATGCCCAGCCTATCCCCAAGCAGCCAGTCCTCCTACCCCAGCCAGCCATCCCAAATTAATTGTTCAGCATGATGGCACATGGTATCAAATATCTCTGTGGCCAGTTTGGGTCAGCTGTCCTGGTTCTGTCCCCTCCCAGCTCTTGCTGTAACCCCCGTCTCCTCACTGGCAGAACAATGTGAGAAGCTGAAAAGTCCTTGGCTTAGTGTAAGCACTGCTCTGCAACAATTAAAACATCAGCGTGTTATCAACATTATTCTCATCCTACCATACCAGCTACTAGGAGGAAAAGTAACTCTACCTTAGCCAAAATCAGGACAGTTTTAGAATACAAACCCTCACACTTGTCTTGTGTTCCCTAAATTCCCAGCTGTACAGTTGTGAAACTGAACCACCATCATTTCTAGCTCAGTCCATGCAGCAGACAGGGAAAGTGTAGTGTCTGTCTAATTCTCTAATGTTACATTCAGAGACAGCCTGAAGTTTGAAATTTCAGAAACCGGGTATGTTGCATTAATATACAGGATATTAATGCTGTGTCTGGTTATAAAGTGATTGATGAAAAAAATCTCAGGAGGAAGGAAGAGAAGAGAAAGGTAAACTGGTAAAATAGTACCAGGCATCAGGAAATAGAAAGTGGGGAAAGACAGAGATGCTAGTATCTGGGAGACTAAGAGGACCTGACTTGATTTAACTTGTGTGCTAGGTTTCCTTGCTTTTACTAGTCCTCTGCCCTGTCTCATGCTTTGTTTGAATGATAGAATCATAAAATGACTCGAGTTGGAAGGGACTTTAAAGATCATCTAACTCCAACCCCCCTGCCATAGGCAGAGATGACACCCACTAGGTCACATTGGCCAAGGCCACATCCAGCTTGGTCTTGAACACCTCCAGGGACAGGGCACCCACAACTTCTCTGAGCAAACATTTACTCCTAATGTCTACTCTAAATCTATCCTCTTTTACTTTAAGACCATCACCCCTTGCCCTATTATTACCTATTTGAGTAAAGGGTCCTTCTTGATCTTTTTATAAGAGCCCTTTATGTGTTGAAACGTTGTGGTGAAGTGTCCCCAGAACCTTCTCTTCTCTAGGTGGAACATCAACAGGTTTCTCAGCCTTTCTTCACAGGAGCTCCAGCCCTCCTCTGGAGTTGCTCTAACAAGGCCAGATCCTTCCTGTACCGAGGGCCCCAAAGCTGGATGCAGCACTCCAGGTGGGGTTTCACAAGGGCAGAGCAGAGGGCCAAAATCACCTCCCTCCACCTGCTGGTCACTTCTCTTTTGATGCAGCCCAGGATGCACCTGGACTTCTGGGCTGCAAGTGCCCACTGGTGGCTCATGTCAAGCCTGTCATTGTCAGAGCCCCAGAACCCTTCTCCACAGGGCTGCTCTCAATGAGGTCTTCTCTCAGTCCGTACTTCTGTCTGGGATTGCCCCAACCCAAGTGCAGTTCTTTGCACTTGGACTTGTTGAACTTTATGTGGTTCTCATGTACTCACTTTTCCAGCCTGTCCAGGTCTCTTTCAATGGCATCTCTTCCTTCTTTGGTATCCACTACACTACTCACCATGGTGTCGTCAGAAAATTTTCTGAGGGTGCACTCAATCCTATTCTCTATGTCAATCCTATTTTCTATGTCATTTGTGAAGTTATTGAAAAGCACTAGTTCCAAGAAAGAACCCTGGGGGACACCACATGTCACCAGCCTCCACCTAAACATAGAACCTTTGACCACCACTCTCTGGGTGCTACCATCAAGTCAATTCCTTACCCACTGGATGGTCCACTCTTCAAATCCCTAGCTTTCCAGTTTCGAAATTAGGATATCATGTGGGACCATTTGCTTTCCTTCTTCAAAACCTCTTTTGAATAGCACAATTTTCAGTAAAGAAAGTCCCAGAGCAAACATACTCAGAGTTGTACTATACAAAACTGTGCGATGTATCTGAGACCCACAAAACAAAGAAACTGTGTAAACCACAAATGGAAAAGTACATCCTCTCCAATATGTTTGGCTATCACACCACCATCCATGGCACAGCTGAAGAGGATAAGACACTGAGACACAGGAGAAAACCCCTCCCAGGATTATAGGTGAGTTAAAACTTTGCAGAAACTTTATTAAGTCAGTGAAGACTTAATAACAACCAGCATCTCTGTAGATCAATTAAATGAATTTACAACGTACATGCTCTCCTTACGACCTGTAGCATATATCCTTTAATTTGCATAATTGAACACCATTGTTTCTGCTGGATTTGAAATTTGTTTATTTTTTTTCTTTCTTTTTTTTTTCCCAAAGTGGCAAAAGATTAGATGGTGTCACACATACAACACACATTTCCTAAGTAAGAAGAACTTTCACTTTGCATGGAAATATTTAACAATGTATGATGAATATGCAAGTCTGAAGTAACCTCTGTAGTCTCGTTTGCACCTCTGAAGCAAGAATTCTTCCCCCCATCCTTCAAAATGAGATTTAAATTTGCATGCTCATCAGTGTTTTCTGCAATGATATGGAAAAAATTATCCATGTATTCTGGGTATGAATCAGAGTTCTGGGACATTGGAAGACAGTCATGTTCTCACATAAACAAGGTATTGCTAATAAAATTATCCTACTAATCAGTTGCAGCCATTCTAGGTATGGATTTATTGGGAGAGAAGGGAGACAAGATCACCCTATGTTCTGTGTGTCTCACTGATGGCTGCTGTGTTGGCTTTTCTGCATTTTCTCCAAAGCCAAAGAGGCTGCACTGTCCAGCCTTCTATCAAGCCCTCATACAAGAAGAACATGTAATGCATCATAAATAGGGAAAGGAATTCACCATAGCACAGGGCTGCACTCCTCTACACAATCTTATTTTCATTCTAACATACTTGAGCAACATAAATAAAGAATAATCTTTGATAATCAAAAATGTAAATTCGTTGCAGATATGCAGCGTATAACGTAAGAGAGTTGCAAAGGACATTTGTATCAGAATAACCTTGAAGAAGAGAACATTTACGCTAAGAGCAATTTGCTTTGCCAGCAATTTACACTGCTCCCTGTCATTAGTGCTGTTATTTGAATAGATCCTTTCTCCCACACAAACTAGTTCTTTTCTCTACCAGGAATTATGCTTACACATGAGAATTTTAGGGAAACAGAAAAAATAAAACTAGTAAAAATGTAGTGCTTATCACTACCTTCTCTTAAAATGTTTCCAGTGGAATAACTCATGGCATAATAGGGACATCTGCATATTAGAAGCATTTAATCTTAGTATCTACAATTACAAATTTAAAGTCTCACAGAAATATTTAACCATCTGAAATGTTTCTTTCTCTGTCAAAAAATCTGATCCTGTGAGCACACAATATATTATCACTCTGTAGTAAATCTTTTTCTGATCTTCTTCTGTGTGTTATTCTGCACCATTCATGCTACTACTCCTCCCTTCTTGACATTCTGTCCTGGTATTCACATGAAGTGATCCATCAAAACATTTAACTTATTCTTTTCTTCAGCAAATTATATCTTTCATTAACTCATGATTGCTTTATTTGTTTGTTTGTTTGTTTAATTTATTTAGGTTTTATTTGAAGAATATTGTTCCTGGTCAGGAAAGCACATTTATTTTCAGTTCTGCCTGCTCTAAGTTATTGGCAATATTGAGGGTTTGCAAGACTAGCTGTCACTGTGGCTTGTCACACTTTAATTGTAAAAAAGTGTTTAAATGAAGATACAAAGAGGAAGCAAAAATAATATGGTTGTTTTCTGTAAAAAAATAAATAAATAAATAAATTGTTCCAAGTCAGTTTTGAAGAAAAGTTTCTCTTTGGGTACCACAGATATCAATAATGGTTACAAATGTAGGCACTTTGACTTTTAAACATTTATTTATTATTTATACACATGAGAACAGCGCAGATCACATCAAGATAATTTTATTATTTTAATAATATCAAAAAAGTTTTAAAAATTCTTATTAGGACTGTGAATTCCTTGAATAAATATGTATAATGATTATCTTTTCATGGTTTGTCTAAGTGGGATTTCACATCTAAAGTAGTTTAAAAATTTGTCAGTGATGTTAAATTTTGTCAAAATTTTGTATTTGTATTGCATTTTAAAAAGCTGTAGCTGACCCTGAATAATCCATTCCATCTGACACTTAAATCATCCTGTTCATGAGTGGAATAATTTCTCTGTAATGATTCTTCGAATCACATTTCATTTCTTTCCTTCTAGATTGAAAATTCTGGCTGGCTTGTTTGTTTGTTTTAATTTGGTTTATTCAGAAAAGAAAAGGAAAAAAAAAAAAAAAAGCACTTCAGGTGATTTTCTTACAACTGTGTGAAATAAGTCTCCCTGGAGTTTCCTCTTCTCCAGGCTGAACAACCCCAACTCACTCAGCCTGCAAGGACAGATGTTCCATAGAAGACATGCTCCAGCCCCTTGATCACCTTTTTGCCCCTTCTTTTGGACTCACTCTAATAGGTCCGTGTCCTTCTTGTGCTGCAGATCCCAGAGCTGAATGCAGTACTCATGGTGGAGTTTCACAAGAGCAGAGTAGAGTGGGAGAATCACCCCCCTCACCCTGCTGGCCATGCTTCTTTTGATGCAGTCCAGGATATGGTATGGCTTTCTGGGTTGCAAGCGTATATTGCTGGCTCATGTCGAGCTTCTCATCAACCAACACCCCCAGGTCCTTCTCCCCAGGGCTGCTCTCTATCCATTTTCCACCCAGCCTGTATTGGTTCTTGGGATTGTCCTGGCCTAGATGCAGGACCTTGCAGTTGGCCTTGTTGAACCTCATGAGGTTCCCACAGGCCCACCTCTCAAGGTTGCCCAGGTCCCTCTGGATGGAGGGACCATCAGTGTGTTGGAGGGAAAGGATGACACACCCTACAGTTTGGTGTCATTGGTGAACTTGCTGAGGGTGCACTCTATATCCTTGTCACCAACAAAGACGTTAAACAATGCTAATCCCAAGACTGATCCCTGAGGAACACCATTCATTACTGATCTCCACCTGGACACTGAGCCATTGACCGCACCTCTTTGAGTGTGACCAACCAGCTAATTACATTACCAGTCAAAAACTATTGAACTAATGACATTTTCAGTGCTACATGAGATAATAAGCATGTAGTTACGTATCTGTTACCTGGACCTGGAACTTATCTATACCTGGTCACACCCAAACTACTTCAGTTCCTTTCAACAATAAGTGAAAATATCAGATTTTTCCACAATATCAACACTCAACAACTCCAAGTGACCTACGTCCCTGTAACATCACTTGAAAAAATCCTGGTTGAATGATACACCTTTTGTACTTCGTGAAATGACTTTGGCTTCAGCAATTGTGCCTTACTTCTCCTGGAAAACCTTCTCCAGGAAACCTATATTTACATCTGTTTAATGCCTTTTTATTCAGGTCTCAATGTTTTCACTAGAAATGTAATTTTGACCCTTGAAGTATGTTATTAAAATACTTTCAGAAAATTAATTTTATTTTTAAAATACTGTGAAAAAAATGAACAAAACAAAACAAACAAAAAAAATATGAAATGATTACAATTGTAAAAGGAAATCAGAGAGCATTTGTAAAATCCTTCTGCTGAATTAAGCAAGTTCTGTCCCACAATCTGGATACAATAAATTCACTTGTATTCTGAAATTTGTTTGAAAATGACTGCCTGACATGTATAAAAGATTAATCTAAGCAGCATGATAACATGCAGATCTAACTTACTTGAAAGGAGCAGGAAGGTGAGAGAAGGCAATTTGATAAAGATGAAGATTTTCTAAATAATGAACTTCAAGTGAAGAACCATCAGAATTCTGCATGGCTTCTAAACTGCATTAGGAAGAATAAGTCCCCTGAGTTATTGAATTTATTCCCTTGCCATTGCAAAACCTCACTTAATCTAGCTTCTTATATAAACAAATCAAACCATCTCAAAAATAGTTGGACTACTCTCTCCATCATTTCTTTAAGAATATTGTTCCAAAAAAAAAAACACCAATTTTATATGTTCCCCTAAATTTCTGTCTAAATGTATGCAGAGACAATGCAAATCAATGAATGCTTAGGAGAAATTTATGCAGCAACTCCAAAAGCTGCTCTCCCTTGGTATTTCTCCCCGGAGTGTTTATAGATGGGAATCACATCTCTTCCCAACCTCATCCAAGTATTCTATTCTACTTTTTGCTCAGAAGTCAGCATACTAGATCTCTACTTTTTCATTCTAGCTTGAGTGCATCTTTCTGCACCTTTAATGACTCAAACTGTACCTATTATTTTAGTCTCACCCACATTTCTTTGTTATCTACTAGAACACCAAAAGCCTATGGTGCTTTCAGATGGTTGTTTGCAGTCACTTTGTGATCAGCTTCATCACCTGGTTCCCCTCAAAACTGTACTGATACTGTAAAGTTTGTTGACTTTTCTGTATTACTAGCATCTGAAGCTTTACACCATTCTAATCTTTATGCCGTCATTGAGCTCACTTTGAGGAACGTTCCCTGAAGTACTATGCAAGCCTTGTGACAGCACCATTCTTTTAGGTGTTTTTCTGAAAGACTTGTTCCAGCCTAACCTTTGTAAAACTCTGTGATGAGCCCACAACCTCAATGGGAGAAGGAATGGCAGCAGTACATGAGAAAGCAGAGGAAATGGTCTTAAAACAGCATTTCTTGCAAGAGCAGAAAGAGGTCTACATTACCTAAAGCAAATTAGTTTTGTGTAGATAACAGGTTATGGTCTGCATAGCAGGTGGCACACAGAAGATATCCTGAGGACTTCTTACACATATTAATACTTGGATGATTTTCTTTATAAATTTTCATCTAATTCTACTTTCAAGCAATTCAAAAGACAGTGAATCTGCCTATCATCAAAACAGGACATTCAACAGAAAATTAGAATTGCAAAACTTAGATTGGTCTCTTTCTGTGCTAAACAGTGCTGAAAATGCGAAATGACAACAAAGATTGGGAAGCTATTTGTTATTAGTGAGATACCTATGTTCAACTTTCTAGAAGTCAAGTGTCTAATTCAAAACAGTTACCTTGACCTCTTCTATTGTAACTGGAAAGAGATAAGAAGGGACAATTCATCTCATTCTAAAATTCATGTCTTGCACTGATGAAATATATTCACCTTTGTCATGTTTATCTCTCTCTTCATTGACCCTGGAGTAGATCCAAATGACTATCACTGATAAATTAGCTGTGATAGGTGAAATGGCTTCTAGTTCAGTAACACATGTTTATAACTCTATGTTTTAAAATAATAATTTGGTGATTCTAAAATATGAACCTTTTTTATTGGTGATACATACATATATAGCATCTGATCCAAGAGAAAAATAATAAAAGAATTGTCTTCTAGCTCAATCATTTTCCTATGTTCTTTTAAAATTTTAAATTGGAAATAGTAAATTTAATAAATTTGCTTATTAGAAGATGAAAGCAAATGCTACAGAGAGGCACTGATTAATCTTCAGTTATCAAATTCTAGTTGAGGATTTTACATTTGTGTTTTAAATTCCTAGTGGAAAAAGCAGATGGATGCTTTACATTGGGAGGGCAATAAATATGTTCTTTCTGAATCAACATGAGGCAAATTAAGTTAGTGTGCCAAAGCTTCACCAAATAACTACTGACAAAATGAACTAAACTACTGAGCTGTCTGAGATATTAAAGATTTAATTTTAATAAAGCAACACAAATATAAAATTTCTCTTCTGTCTAACCTTTTATTATTGACTGGAATAAAGATTCAGATGGCTGTCAGTTATCTTACCTGTCAGAGTGTATGCCATTTCAAACACTAGCTCATCTTTACAGATTTTCAAGTAAGACTAAAGACACTGCCAAGTATTTGCATATAATTCAAACAGCTTTTTTTTGGAAGAGTATTTCTGCAAACACACAGTTAAACAATGCTAATTAAACAATTAAACAATTAATTAATTAAACAATTCTCCAACATTTTTAATCCCTGTGAAAGTTCCCTGTCTTTACACTTTAGGAACTCATATGCAATTCCTATGATTTCCACAAAATGTAAGCATGCAGCATTGATGACACAATCCGTTTTCTTTGTGCTATGATGCTGTAGGTGCTTGAAAATTTAGCTGGAAGAACTAAGGAGCTTTGCCTCTTCTATTACCCTTCATTTTGCTGGACACAAGATTGTATTTTCTATATACAGAAAATTTCATTTACTTTTCCAGTGAAGGAAAGACTTTATGAACTAGTTCATGAGGCAGCAGGACAGAATTGATTCAGAACATCTAAACACTTAACATTGTCTCAGTTTGATATTAACTTGCTTATCCATGTAGTTTTAGGCCCCTTGCTTCTACAAGAGATGTAGCAGGCAGATGACTTTTCAGGAAAAGAGAGGAGGTTCAACAGGGATCCCCATATACAGTACATGGTATGTGAAGTGGTGGTTTAGGCAAATACATTTTAATATTGCAGCTATCCAAAAAGAAATTCAAAATGATTGGAGACAAGAAGTTATATATATGTATGTATATATGTATGTATATATATATATACACATATATATATGTATATATATTAATTTATTAGAAAAAGGAAAAGACGACTTTTAGGAAAATTGATAAAATTTTCTTGGAGTGTGAAGAGGTTGATCTCTTTTGTGGAAAATTTTGTTTTGTGGGAAGCCAGTTGGACACTAAAAAACACCCTTTTCCAGCAAGCAGCATTATTACACAGTTCTAGAGATATAGGCATGTATGGACACAGACAGAACTGGACAATAGCCACAAAGAATTTGCAAAGAGACAGAGCAAGTGAGTGGCTTTCCCATATTAACTTCATGAGAGGTTTTATAGCCCCTTTCTCAAAATTATTAAATCTGTAAGTGGACTTGGAAAGCAAACAATCATAGAATTGCAGAAACTATGAAATGTTCAGTAAACTTCAATTCTCAATTAAAAATGAAACATAACAAATTAACATTATGTTTTAAAATTCACTGAAATATCTGTAATGTCTACTATACTTAAATTTGGTATTCTGTTGAACCTTAACACTCAAATTACATTGATGAAGATTCCTAAAAAAAAGGAATGAAGATTTCATTAAACGAAGATTTCATTAAAAAAAAATATAGACTGAAGTTTCATCAGACCTAAAATTCACAGGCAATTAATTTTTAAGCAATATATCTATATTTAATTTGTTGAGATTTCAATCTACAGCAGAAGGATAACTGTAAGTTTAATGAATGAGTACACTGAATGAATATAAAGGGGAAATGCTTTTTCTCCTTATCTAAAGGGAGCAACATCACTTAAAAAAAATCTTTCAGCAAAGTGTGTTTCTTAAGATTAAAAGAATAAGATTGGCAAGAGTCTGTGCAAAGACCATAAAAGGAAAATATGTAATTTCCACTTAACTACACTATTGTGAATAAAGAAATTGTATATTTTTGTATCACTTTGCTAAAATTCTTCATAAGGAGTTTGAATTAAGTGCTATATGTTCTATTATACATTACCTATAAGATGGCATTTACAAACTATGTCAGAAAAAAAAATGTAATTTCATGTGTAATGTGGCACTTTCCCCTCCATTATGATAGCTATCTCACTGTCACAGGAAGTAATATATTCGTTAGGTTCACTCAATCATTTCATTTGAGAATCACAGAATCACAGAATTTCTAGGTTGGAAGAAACCTCAAGATCATCGAGTCCAGCCTCTGACCTAACACCAACAAGTCCTCCACTAAACCATATCACTAAGCTCTACATCTAAACGTCTTTTAAAGACCTCCAGGGATGGTGACTCAACCACTTCCCTGGGCAGCCTGTTCCAATGCCTAACAACCCTTTCGGTAAAGAAGTTATAAAGAAATTTGATTGGAAATTGTTTACAAACTTTTAAAATGATTTATTAACCCAGATATTCAATTGTTCCAAGTCACTAGAGCTGAGCCGCATGAATAATCTTAGTATGTAAAAATAAAAATGATGTCTGAAAAAATTCCTGATGCTTGATTCTCCCAGAAATCTTCTGAATAACATGGAATAATCACAGACAGCCTACAAAATAATCATAGGCTATGTGCTGTTTTCCTTTTGCAAGAACTTCCAGTCTAACTTTATAAGTGGCTTCTATGTTAAAATAATAATAAAAGGCATTAAGTTATGGATTAATCGGAAATGAATTAGAAGAGTTGTATACCTTATATTTATTAATGGATATTTAGAAGATTTTCAATTTTCTCTTGTCACATTTATTCTGAGGACCTGATATTTTTCTCTCCTTCAACTCCTTAGTTTGTCACCAACTGCAAACATTATTCTGACACACAGTGGTGTAAAGTAAACAAAACCAGTATTCCTACTTATAAAAGATGGGGACTCCTAATTTTGGCCCATCCACTGTTTGACAGTGACAGTACAGTCAGGTCCTATCAATACCGAGGGATACTGTTACACGCAGTTTTTCCATTTCATAGTGCAAACGATGTTATGTAATGAACCCATCTGTTGGGTCTCCACAGTTATTATCTTCTTTTTGCTGTCAACAGTCATTCACCAACTGTGTGTATGCCTTGATCCACAGTTAGAGAACCAAACAATAATATTCTGGGTCTGTTGCATTGTCTCAGCTGTGCCAATGCCTTAAGCTTCAGTTACCAGGAGGTAGATTAAAGTGGAGAATGTTCACTCATCAGCTCTCTTCTATAGGAAGGGAATCATACCTTGCTAACAAGTATTCCCTGTTATTACATGATACTGTTATACAAACACAACATCTAAGCTTTTATCTGCTGTACTTGGTTGAGCACCTGAACAGCTTTTAGATTACTGGAGAACAAATAGAAGAGGAAGGTTAAAAAATATCTTTGTAAACTGTTACGTATTCTCAACAGAAATTCCTGAAGTGTTTAGACTCAACTTCAGTCTTGCCAGCATTTAAAAGTAGTACCTTTACTACCTGCTACTACACGCTTCCAATTTACAGTGCTTATTCCCTTCCATATCACAACAATGTTTTTAATTTGTGTAGAAGTGGGATCATCAGATCTGTCCTAAAACTAAAAAGCATCTCTTTAGGTTCCTGCTTCATATTTATTAGATGACTGCAGACAGTTTTCCTGCACTTGGCCATGGGATCTTACCTCCTCTACTGTAAAATCTACCAGGAATCAATAAATATTGTTATGCTACTTTCAAGGCTAATACTAAATTTATTGTTTGCACATTTTACACATTCACCTTTTCATCCTAGCTTTGTCTGGGATTATTAGGTGAATATTAAAATGTGAGATAGGAGAAAAGTAAAGAAGCTTTTGAATGTTGAAATATCTCCATGTTTCAAATGGGGACAAGTCTCAGATCCCTGTCCATCTTTTGTTCTTCCAACAAAATTTGCAGAAATAATGACTTGCATTTCATAAACATCTCCCATTTCTCTTTGGACTACAATTGCATTTTTTTCATGAGCCAAGTGAAATTTAGATTTGTCTGCCAAGGCACAGAAGAACTGTCTCTAACGGAATACTAGGTAAAATCTGAAGTTAGCACTAACCTCAACAGTCACTTCCATGATGATTATCTGTGATAAAAACTACAAATACCAAAAAATGAGTAAGCACAGATGGTCTGTAAAATGGTTTCTGTATTCAGAAAAATACCAAACAGTGATGCTTATGCTGCAAATCAATCATTACTTATATTTCGGTACAAGCACAGTAATAAACTTATCCATCCATCACAGTCACCTGAATGGCTGAAATAGCAAAGAAACTAGAGTTATCTTCTGCTTTCCACACTGCTATTCTGGTCAGCATACAGATATTTTCACAGAAAACACACACAGACACACACACAAAATAAACACACACACACACACAAACAAACAAAGAAAAACACCGACAACCTAGTTTATAGTCAATGGTAGATCAAACTAAAAATTAAGTTTCCTTGCTGAATGGTGTGATAGGTTCACTTTTATAATTCTTTAACATTGGTGGGAACCAAAGTGATTTTGTTTAGGCTAAAAAACTATCATCTATTTACTATCTGTCACTAATTACCCCTCAAAGAGAACTGTTGCTTGCAAGAATGCTTTAAGCTGTCATTTTACTTACACAAAGAAATTAAACCTGTCCCGCAAAACAAAGAATCTCTTGTTGTTGTTCTTTTTTGTTGTTGTTTAATTAAATTAATTTATAGTGAATGTTGTTTAATAAATTAATTTATAGTGAATTATCTGAAGAAGTTTTGTTTCCTTACTCTTTTCATTATCTTGTGCAAATCTATGTTTTCCTGTTTTAAAAGGGGGAGGGAAGGATCATGAAAACCAAGCTCAGTTCCTCTCTTCACAGAGGCAATGACAGAACTCTGATTTGATGAAGCAACTATCAAAGACCTGAGGAATGAAAAGAAAAGCATCTCTTTTCTATGCTACTAGAGGTGAAACTGTATCAAGTCTAAAGTACGATGATTTTCTTTTTTAATGAGAAAAATACTGTGCAGATGACAGCTTATTTCAAAATATCAGATATGCCGTAATGGTCTCCTCCAAAGCTGCCAGTTCTGAAGTGAAATTTAATACCTACCCAGTCATCTCATACAATTTTCCTTATCTTTTGATTTTAATTTTTTTTAACTTTTCCATTTACCTGTGCTGATAAAAAAAAAAAAAAAAAAAAAAAAGAATATACATTTTAAAAGTGCCTGGAGTGAAGGGATCTGAGACAGAAGTACGGCTTCAGGGGAAGCAAGGATGTGAGAGCAGCTAATCTCTATTCCGTCACTCCTTCGGTTCAGTGTTGGGCACAAACATAACTTTGGGCCAGCCCAGGCAACCTGTATATAGCCAATGAATGCACACTGCAGCTCTCTTTGGTGATGACTCTGACCACAAGGTGGTAAGTCAAGTGTCAATAACCTACTTTTGTGTGATTTACTTTTTTTCCCAGCAATGCCTATTAGGTTTGAATCTCAGGAACACATGGTTTCCCATGGCACATGTTTCATCTCACCCTATTGATCCTGCAATACAGAAACATTGCATAATGCTAAATTCAGCACATGCTACAATGTATTCAGCTAAATCCGCATGCTTAATTGATTAGCATCTTGCACACATGAAATCCAGTTACTTCAAGAAGCAATTTGAAACAGTAATTAAGAAAAGGAATACAGAAAAAGGAATAATTAGGTCAAAATTATATTACATTATATCTATTGTTAAATAGCTGTAATAAAAAGAAAAAAAATAATGTTTTATTAGCACCGTAATTGTTACATCTGCTTGGTGTTGTGCCAACATCTGCGTTCCTAGCAGCACCAGTATGAGTAAGACAGAAACACTGACATATTACAGCTGCTGATCCTGGAAGTTCTGGCTCTGATAAGACTTATGGCTTGCCAGTTTTCTGTATTAATTACAGGAAAATGCCAATTCATCAGCAAGAACTTGCATGTAAATGGGTGCATTTCAAAGAAATTTGCATGGTAGTAAGTTTATCATGTATGGGAAGGTCTGTACAAAGCCAAAATGAGAGACAAAAGAGATTCTTTGGTGAACAAAGATGGTCCAGTTGCTCAGTTATAGGATGTACTGATTTTCTTGACTTCTGACCAGAGACCTGAAACTAATCTTCCCTCATTTCACAGCAGTGTCTTCATGATGAGAAGATGGCTTTTCTATGCTGGGCATCTCTGTGTCTCTTCTACATAATAAACACATATCAAACTAGGAAAAGAGTGAGAAACTTCTCTTTTTCTTCATAGGGGTAGAAACAGAGATGTAGGAAGTCATATTTCACTTTGCTTTTCCAATACATTATAACGAATTATGCAGAAGCTAGGCAATGGGAAACTCAGCCAGAGATTCATGCTATGCAGACTCTGCTCTTGGGTAAGAAAACTGCACAGGGCCATGAGCTGTAATTAATCCACTTCATTTAACACATAAGCACCTGAATAAGTGCTATCTGCAGCAATGAGTGTTTTGTTGTTGTTGTTGTTTGTTTGTTTGTTTTTAAGAACCTGCAGGAGCTTAGAGGAGACCATTGAACTTCTGTTCTGAACTCACAATTAATAAATACTATTACTTGATGATCTGGGGAGGGACCTTTTGTGTCTTTGTCGTCAGGGAGTGGAATGACAGGACAAGGAAAAATGACTTTAAAATAAAAGAGGATAAACTGACATTAGGAAGACATTCTTTTCTCTGAGTGTGATGAGGCTGTGGATGACCCATCCCTGAAGATGTTCAAGGCCAGGCTGGATGGGGCTTTGAGCAATTTGATCTGGTGGGAGGTGTCCATGCCCATAGGAGGGGGGTTGGAACTGGGTGATCTTTAAGGTCCCTTCCCAGTCAAACCATTCCATGATTTAAAAAAAAAAAAAATAAGTTTTATAACTTTATTCAAGCAGATAAACTAACAATACTTGGGATATTTCTGGTTGTGAAGAAATAGTTCAGTGCATCAACCAGGCTAAGTCACATTCTTTAATCTCAATAAAGGCAAAGAAAAAAATCTTAATAATATTGGATTACTTCCCACATCTCTATGGTGATCTAACTCTGAAAGAAATTGTCACATTGTATTTCTGTGCTAATCATATTAACAGAAACACTCAGGAAAAGTGCTTTATTCAATATAGCTGGGTTCATCCAAAAGTACATTTTAAAAGCCTTAACTACTAAAGAGAAACAGTGGAAATTCTGTTAAATAACTCTTTTTCCCCTCATTTTGTAACATGTGCAATACAGAGAACTGATGAAATGTGGTCAAAACATCTATAAGAGGCTATGAAAAAGTGTGGAAGTTTTGAAAAGCTAACAAAGAATTCTGAAAAATTACATGAAGAATGGAATTGCTTACATAAGCTATGGAATTGTTTATGGTACAAAACTTATATATCTTATAAAAAGACCTAAGGATTTTTTTATTTTTATTTTTTTAAAGGGGGGAGGGGTGAGATGGGCTTACAAGAAGATAGATTAAATATATATATATATATATATACATTTCTTACCATCTTAAATATTTTTCAGAGAACTATCTTCAACATCAGAAATTTTAGCAGATTTTTGCTTGGTTTTAGGCTAGAATAAGATGGCCTTTTTTTTTTTTTTTTTTTTTTTTGTCATAGTTAGAAAAGCTATAGTACCACTGTGTGATAGACTCCAAGGCTATTTGTTTCATATGTGTGATTGATAATCTCAGTCCAGTGTTATGTTGAGCTACTACTCTAAATATCATTTTCAGTCTTCAAGTGACTCTGTGGTCTAGACCACTAAGTTTCATGCAATGGCCACGAAATAGTGGGAAAACTTTCCGAAGAGAATGGTAGTGCATCTCCTGTAAAGGAAGCATTATGCAGGCTGTCTGAAAAATACAGGTAACAAGCTGTTGTGAAAGAGAGAGAAAAAAAAAAAAAAAGTTTTTAATTTCTATTTTGTTTCTAAGAGAATGTGAAAATAAAGCTAGAACTTTGAATATTTTAAGGACATGATAAAGGCAGTCATGAGAACAAAAAATCTACGTTGTCACCTGAAAATTAGTGTGTTAGAGATGTTTGACTAGATTTCTAAGCATGCCTGTATACATATATATAGTATTAAAATTGTTTTTATTTTTACTTATTTTAATTATTTTACTTGTGCCACGAAGTTCACTGACATGACTTATTTTCAGCAAATGCAGCATTAACAAAATGCAAGAATTATCAACTCTGAAGTTATCATTCTATTTATGTAAGTTTTCTACAGTTTTATTTTGTACAGTCTTCACATGAAATTGATATATTTTAAATCTACATAGATAATGAATTACAAATTACAATACTAAATGGGCTCCGTGATTCTAATTCTTGAGAACTACACAAACAGAATATTACTTAGGCTAAAGTTTCAGTGTTATCTTGCTATAAATAATTAACATATATAATAATAATCTGTAGTGGCCTAAGGATTTTAAGGGCTAGAGCAGCGAAACCAAGTATAAGCTTTTGTTTCCTTCCACATTTCATGTTCGATACTGACATTTTCTCAAATTGATGTCCAGCACAGTAGTCTTCTGTGCCACTCAGTAAAGTTGCATATAAAGTGATGTAAATGACTAAGTTAAAATCTGTTTTGAATGATTTGGAGCGTTTAGCCACGGTGCTAAGTAGAAAGCCAAGCCATTTTACTGAGGAATTCCCTTCAGTCACTGTGGATAGAAAGAAAAGTCATTTTCTCAGTCTGTGACAGGACTATTCCTGCTTCTGTTCATAACTGTACCGTATATTTAAATGTCACATGCAGTGGGGTATACACCTAATGTTAATAGATGTGGCACAGAACAATGCTTTTGTTATTCAATTTTTTTTTTTTTTAATTAGTTTTCCTGCTTTGTCACATCATTCTATGCAATTACACCACTGCACCCTCCCTTGGGAAGCTGTCACTTCATTGGCATAAGTGGCACAGGATCCTTCAGAAGAGTGAAAGCTTTATTTTCCAGCCATAGCAAGTCTGACAGACAGTTTACATCAGGGCTCTATCTTTTCTAAACCCCACAAATCAGACAGTTTTTCTTGAGGGTTTTGAGGAAAAGGAGGACAGATGTTCTCTGCTGAAGGCAGAGACTGGGTTTGGGGAAAAAGAAAAAGGGGGAGTGGGGGTGGGGGAAGAAAGGGAATGTTTTGAATAATTTTTCTCCTGGGTTTGATGTAGGAGAGAAGATGATGTTTTCCTGCTGTCCTAAATCATTTCTGGCTCTGGCAGTGATTGACTGAGCTTACAGTGGCCAGCTCACACTGTTCTTCCCTATCTTTTCCTAAATCATGGGAATCACTCTACAGAGGAGGAAGCTGAGTTCTTAAATATTTTGAAAATAAAAATTTAAAACACAACTTTTTGGTAGTAAAGAATTATATTTTCTTTTGTTAAGTTACATGCAGTAGTGGTTTTATTGTGCCATTGTTTTTTATTCTATTACTCACTGATTTTTGTAGTTTTGTTCTAAAATCAATGGTCCAATATACCCCATTAGAGTTTTTAATCTCTTTTTCTCTTTTTATAGTTATTCTTTTACTTACATGCAGATTAATTTTTTTGTTCAGTAATGCTGTCTGAACAGTAAATGCTCTCTGTTTTACAGGTCCACTTGATGGAGCAGGGACTATCAGTTGCTATCACATCTCTTCTGCATATGCAACCCAGAATCTCACCACCTGACGACCGAGTTTGCTGGTGTCAAGTCAGTCTGACCACTGCATTGATAATTCTCACCTTGGATCTCTTCTGTTATCTTATTTGCACTATCCACTTACAGAAGCTGCTAGCACTCAAAGTAAGTGGGGATACCACAGATGGAAATAAAAGTCTCATCTCTGTCTCTTTGACCAAGAAAATGGACAACATGACAAATGCTTTCTGAATTTATTCCAGAGAAGGTACTGTCTGATTTGAGGCTTTATTCAGCAGATGAAGTATGCCCATCAATAAATCCTACACTATAGTCTCCTATGCTTATCACAGTTCCTCCTTAAAATACATCAAAAGACTCTCTCCCTGTGCACTCCTGTTCTGTTCTTCTGCCTCCTCATAACCCCACCCCTTTGGCTCCACGGCCCCTTTGGCTCCTGCTGCTTTCTGTTCCTTTTTTTTTTTTTTTTTTTTTTTAACTTCTCATCATGCCATAGGTAAAAGTGAAAGATGCCTTCCTACTACTTCTGTTACAGTGATCAGAGTTCAGTTCCTGTTCTCTGGCTTGATTTGCCTTCATGTCAGCATTTTGGACTGTCTCTGGTAGTGTTGGTACTCCTGGCTGAGAAGTTTATTTCGTCAGATATCTCCTCAGGAGTTTAGCCCATGTTTATCTTCTGATGCTGCCCAAAGGAGGGCTGAAAAACTCCTGATACTCTGCATCAATAAAGACTTTTCTGCATGTGATCACCCTCCTCTTACTTATGTTCTCTGTAAATCAGAAGAAAAGAAAGACATATATTAAAAAATAAATTAAAAAAAAATAAAAATAAAGGGTAGGGAAATGTCTTAATTAAGAGAACAGACTCCTATACATATACATATGTATTTGATAGCTACTATCAAATGTATAATAGAAAACAACCAGAGAACCAGTTGCCTTCACTTTTCTTTTAAAAATGTTCAATGGTTGTTTTTTTTATTTGTATGTTTGCTTTATTTCTGAAAGATTATAGTATTATTTTTACATGTTCATCAAATTCTGCAGTGAAGAAATACATTCAGCCAGCTCTGTCTATAACAAAGAGCAGTGCATAAATAAATATTTTTTCTATGAGACTTTACAGATGTTTACATGAAAATGACATTTTTATAACCCCAAACTATACAATGCTAGTATTTTGGGGATTTTTATGAAGAGATCTGCTTTCATTGTGCTTTTAATAAATATTTAGCATTTAGCTTGCAAAAATCTGCTGTAAAGGGTAAGTCTAGTGCATTTTATGAAAACACGGAGATAAAAACATTTTACTTTCATATTATTAATGAGTTTCTATTTTAATAGAGACTTGTCTCTTTTCAAATAGAAACTTCTTGAATTAGTGTTACAGTATTGTTTCAAGGTTACTAACTGCCTGGAAAAAATGATGATTTAGCACACAATACAATGCAAAAGACTGTTTAAAATGTTATTTTGCTGAGAACAGGTTTCAGTCCTACTGCTGTTCCATGAACCCCATGGCCTTTATAAATGTATACTGTACATCTTAGTTATAGAAATAACTATGTTTTCAAGGAAGACATGCTTTAATTACTTTTAATTAATAATTTTAATTAATTTTAATAAATTTTAATTTTAATTTTTTAAATAAATTTTTAATTATTATTTTTTTAATTACAATTAATATTGAGTACTATTTCCTTCTGCACGTGCAGGACACAAACACGATCAAACTAGTGTTATTGAGATAATTGTTGCTAGTTACATCTCCCCTGTGTGAATCGCAGAGTTGTCTCTTGTTAAAAGGTAATTTGTGTTACATTCTAACAGAGACTTTGAAAAAGATAAATTAGTTCATTTCTTTTTTCCTTTTAAAAGTAAAAAGAATATATACATATATATATATATATATATATATAAATAAAAGCTATGATAATTGCTGTGGGGAAAAAAAAAAAAAAAAGGATGTTTGTAAAATCCAGATTTAGAGTAACTGCACACCTTCACAGTTAATTTTATATAGTTGTCATGAGGATGGCTTAAATTGTAATGAGCTTGCCTGAGTTTTCATATGGAAAGCTGTTAGAAACCTAATCTATAATGCAAGGCAGCAGAACACTTTATAGGTAAATTACCCACAACACAGCAATAAATCAAAGGAATTCATGTCTGTCATTTTAGAAGCAGCGGGAGTCTATTATAGCTTGGCACAGGTACGTTGCAGCCGGATGGATAGCACTTGGCTTGCATGGGACATGCTACTAGGAGGAATCAGTTGCCTTTTTAAAGATACAAGGCAAAAATAACCAAAACAATTACCTGAACAAGACTGACTGTAACAAGAAACTGAACCACAATAACAAAGTACCAGAACAAAACAGGACAGCAGTCTGGTAAGAGTATTCTGATTTTTATTCTTCTCCTGAAGTCTTACCCTAGTCAGTTGCACATGAAAATACACAACATAATAATTTTGTCATTGCTGTATTGTTTAAGGTGAGTATCTTCTGATTTTTGTTTAGGGAGAGAGAGGGAATTGTTTTTGTCCTGTTTTCTCGTAATAATACGAGAAAACTATTGTTTTGCAGTTCAAAAGCAGGTAAGATCAAGGCCAAAATAAATATCACAACTATGAAAAAATTCATGTAATTATAAGAAATGAAAAATAATAAAATGAACAGAAAGAGCGAGCTAATGATGCTAATAAATGCCCTATCCTGATGTGACAAATATTTTCACATTCAACAAATAAGTCTCTCTCTGTGCAGTCCACACTAGCAGTTGAGCTCTAGAGGTTGCATTTACACCTTCCTTTAGATGTTAGAGGGTTGAATTCATGATGATGTAATTATGCATCAAGATATTTAAAAGAATGCACACAAGTAAAAGAATTAACACATTTATAAGTACAAGCATGTTGTTTAGAATTACAGTTGCACTCTTTGAAACCATCTCGATATTTTTTTCTGAACTGCACCCTTATGTTTCTTCTCTTTCAGATTATTTTGCAATTCTGCGCTATAGCAGAATATCTTTTAGATATTTAGATATTTAAAATATAGCAAATATCTTTTAATAACCCTCTACACTAAGAAATCTCAGCACCTTCTGCAAGTATCACAGAAGACAGGAATACTGTATCTGTTTAGCAGCTTGTCATTTGATGCTTGCAAAAACAGCAAAAGATGATAAAATGAGTCAGAAATAATCCAAAAGTCAAGACTTTCAGACCCTTTTCTAACTATAAGATCCCCTGGCCTTTGAAATAAAATAATAAAATCAATACTTATAACTACCAGAATTAAACCACAGATACTGGCTTAAGAAATGACTTTCATTTATTCCTTAATATTTAGAGAAAAAATACATTTTCTGCTTCTCAGTACTGTAATGACTATAATGCTTTTTTCACAGTCAATACTAGGTCCTGAAGGTCCGAGACTGTAGGAAAATTTAGCAACTCTTGTACCCAATCACTCATAATACACTTCAAAAATGGTTCACTATTTAAAATATTGCTCTGTGGCAGAGCTGAATAGGATATAAATCACTGCAAGTTAATGAGGTTTTTATAAAAATTGCAAACTATGGACTGATATTCAGTGACAAGATTTCACTTTAGTTTCTTCTTTTTTATTTTTATTGTGAGTAGATGTTACCTCAGCAGGAAGTGAACCATCCACCCTTTTCCAAAATAAGTAACTCTTACGTTAGTGTAGCACAACTGCACAGAATAGATAAAATTAATCTGCAAAATGGCTCACCTGCTCCTGTAATCTGAACATGACATTACCTATTGTTAAAATTATACTGTATAAGTGAAAATGTGCTATTGTTAAGTAAAGAGAAGGAACTGAGACCAATCACAGAACATTTTTGTGTTACCCTATTTTCAAGTTTTCTAAAAACCACTAGCAGCATCAGCATCAGAAAAGCCTTTTTTTTTTTTTTTTTTTTTTTTTTTTGGAAATAAAAAAAAATATAATGTGTTCACCATGAAAAACTACTGAACTTGCAGATCAGTATTTCATGACAAACTTTGGTGATCAGATCGGACCCAAGAATTAGATGGTAAAACCCTGGTACTTCCTGTTTCACTGGGTGCCTAGAAATTCAAAGATTTTTATTCATGAATGGTATATATAGTATGTATCAGAAATTCTGCATTAACTGTTTCAGTACCTCATCTACCTGTGGACTACAGCAAAGACAGCCAGTAAAGCTGACAAAAAAGATTGTATATGTATATTTAGTTTAATTGAACATATACCAGAAGCTGGTACAAACCCAGTAAAACAGTGATGTGGTCCTCTGCTTGCTGTAGCTCATTCTGTCCTATGTGTTTGCACCACCTAATACCAGTACCATTTCCTGAAGTCCATCAGAAATCTGAAATTTTCTGCAGTAATCTTTAAGGGGGATATCTACAGATGTCGAAGGTTTTACAGAAAAGTCTCCTAGCTTTATTAATGAGCATACTAAGAACATGCCTTATTCCACCTTGAGTTTAACTACAACATGCTTAACGCTTTAGAAAAAGTGGAAAATATGTCTTCTTTTCCTCATAAGAAAATGCAGAGGCATCACCAGCTGAGTGAGGGGTGACCAAATCTTAATCTACTCCATGGTACAGCCAGTTCATTGCTTTCGGCCCTGTGCACTACAGTAACTGCTCAGAGAAAGAAGCACAACTCTGCCCCAGCATTTATGTTGTTTTTCTGAGAAAAGATATTGTCCCAGCTATCAGCAGTGCCTGTGGGTTTTCTCACAACCAGTTGTAAATGTCCCTTGGAAAAGGTGGAGGATCTAAGCATGTTATTCCCCAGGGAGTCAAAGCCATTTGCCTTCAACCTCTGGGTGCAACAAATTTTCCATTCCTCTCTGCAAAGCAATGTGGTTTGAGCTGCTGAGGTGAGGTGAGGACACTCCTTTTACATTTCTTTCCACCTGCTGCTTCTCAGGCACAAGAAGCCTGGAGTGGGCAGCAGGGACACACTTCTGTTTGAAGCGCTCAGGCATGGGTCAGCTCTGAAACTGCCTTCACCTTTCCAGCACTGTCCTCTGCTCCTGCTACTGCTTGAGCAGGGGAGTCAGCATCATCTGTTCTGCTGGTTGCCTCAGGCAGGAAAGGTAGTCCCTCTTCCTTGCTTTTGGAGGAAGGAGCTCAGATGTGTCATGGCACAAGGTGTTTGAGTATGGGCTGCAGAAGGGGAAAATTGGAGGTACACCTCAGCCACTGATGCCACCAACCAGCCCAAGAGCTTGCCACTCTTTAAAGTACACATCAGGTGTGTCTCTCTCCATGCACTTCACCAAGAATTTAGATATCCAAACTGGTGCAGTGACAGGCAGACTCATAGAGCTGGTGAAAGGCATGATGCTGCACAATCTAAAGCTGTCCTCCTGTACTAACCCTGTTATTCATTTGTAAACATTTATATGGATACCTAAAAAGAAAATGAAAAATGAGAAATCTGTGCTTCAAATCATGATTGTGATGCCTATATAATCATGTCCATATAACAACACCCAAAACTAATTAGCAAGTTCCTTTTAAATGATCTTTATATGCAATTACTGCTTTTTCTCTCTAGAAAGTACTTTTAGGTCCTTTTCTCTCTTTGAACTAGACTGATTTTACCGAAATTGCTAAAAGACCATAAATTAAGAGATAAGATACAAGTAGAGTATAGGGTTAGAAGATGTCCTTTGGGGTATTTGAAGTCAATGTCAAGCTCAGAAATTTTTCATATCTGTAATAATGATTTAACATATCTTCTCAAGATTAGGACAGCATTCAGTATATTGAGAGAGACTTTTTATTATTATTATTATTATTATTTGCTATGATATTTTTATGGCCTTAGCAGAGGCAAACATCTTTTAGATATGGTGAATTCAGAGATTTTAGAAAATTTCAAATGACTTGTTACTTAAAATATGATTTCTGTTTACTACTGCATTCATCTCTAGCACACACCAAAGACTGGGAAGGGAAAGTGCTATGATAACATTGATTTAATCTGTCCTTTCGTAAGGTAGAATGATTTGTCAGATTTTCTTATTGAAAAGAGAATAAGAAAATACAGGTGTAGCATACGTGGCTTGGACGTCTTTCTCCTCTGACATGCCTTGGTACTTCAGTCATTGAAATCAAGTTCTGACTTACATATGCACTCTGAGAGGTAATTTTTTTTTCTGAGAACAGTTCCATTCATTTCAGCAGAAGAATCTCTGAAGTTGTTCCTCAAATTGACCAGAATGTACCAATGTAGCCTTTTTTTTTTTTTTTTCTTTTGGTAGCAATTCTTGGTATGTGATTTCATCTTCCACCTTCTACATTTGGTAGCTAATAATCACTTTCAATTTCCTCTGATAAACTATGTCTTTGGCTCACAACAATAAACATGTGGAGCAATATTTGCTTCACCATACTTTGATTTCTCTCAGCATGCAGTGCTTGGCACAGGTCAAGTTCTTAGCAGGTGCTCTTAGATAGTGTTTGACATATTTGGCTTAATGAAAACTCTCTCTTGTCTTCCTGTGTTTTTTTCTTCCATTATGAATTATGTCTGTTCTAGTTTTGCATGCCCTGACCTTTGGAAGGATCTGAATGAGGAAGATAAGGTGATCTCAGCAAATCTGTCACCTCTAGCTGCTTTCAGTGTAAGAACGACCAGAACTCTCCTTCCACTAGTTGGTTCAAATGTTGGATCTCATGTCATTTTAGCTAGAGGACAGGATATTCTAGCATGATGTTACTCAGACCTAAGAACAAGCTCTTTTGTCATATCTGTTATCATTCTATGTTGCCTAGCAACTTGTGGTAATTCCATTACTTTCAGTATCTCTTAAAAAAGAAACAATGGGGACTAGAAACACACAATCCTACATATGTAAAACTAATAAAAATATTATTTTATCATTTCAACATACACACAAAAAAATATGAATAAGTCACTTTCTCTTATGTTTTTTCCAACTTTTGAAGTCCAAGAAAAAGGAGTAATACACTAGGTAAAAGTAGATATTACAGTATATTTATTAAAACCCTAAAATGTGGCTAGAGATTTGATTTACCTTTTTCTTGAGTCTCAGTTAAATGAAATGTAAGCTATTTTTATCTGCCTGTAATTTAAAAAATATGCTGACAAAACAGATAGCACAAACTAGTCCTTGAAATACCTATTTATCTAGAACAAAGTAAAAAAAAAAAAATATATATATATATATATATAGTATTTACTTTAGTACTAGTTTTATAATTCTTAGGCTATAATCAAATATTTATTTCAAAATATGTTTTATTAAACTATGATAAAGCAATAGACAAGAACATACAATCATGTCAGCATATTTGTTATAGCTGATGATACACATATGATTTCAGTGCCTGAGAAGTCAGAGGAAAAGTTCTTTAGTTAAGGCATCATTTAACTCTAACATGTAATAATTGGCATACAAATGGTTGCAAAAAGACAGAGAAATGCTTTCTAAAGCATATAAATATACAATTTCTGTCTCACTTCTTTCATTCCTTATTTTCTATGCCATGTCAGACTCGTGCCTCTGCTGTCAGGATACAAATAAGCATGAAAAAAATGAAAAAGAATGAAAATGTCCAGAACTATGGGAGTGAAAAATACCATGTGTTTCTATGCTAATGTTTAATAAAGACTGCAGTCTGGGTTTATTTAACATATTTTAAATTATGAATACTTTTACACATGCTCTGTATTTCTGTAGCTCAGAACATTGTGATATCATGCTTCATCCAGAAGGCCTGAGTATAACGATTATGATGAGGTTCCAGGTGAATGGCGACATTTCTGCTGGTTTGATATATCTGTGTACATGTATATATGTGTATCTACTAACCTCTAATGAAACTGCAGTTATAATAGGCATGGAATTTTCTTCTTTAACCTTCCTATTATGCCTATTGTTAAGATACGTCTGTCCCATGGGTTCCTATAAATGTCTCATTTTGATAAATTGCTTCCCTTTCAGCAGGCAGAAGAGATCATGGCGAGCACCAACAAGACAGTTAGTGTGGGTTAAACCAGGAAAAGCCCTGTGACTGAAATGGAAAAGGGAATTTCATGCATCCACTGACAGTACTGAAGTTTTTAGATTTGTCATGCTCACTCATCCTCTCCTTCTAAACCTGCTGTCTTCACTGCTATTTCAAGGTAACACTGGGATTTCTTGCTTGCAAACTTCTGTTTTAAACTGCTGTGAAATTAATGTATTAGCCACCAAATAATTTTTCTATTACTGGACTTTTAGCACATCCTTTATCTCTGCCTGTCTCTGATATATTGGCTCTGTTGTCTTGTTGCAGCTTGAACTGAACAAAACTGAATGTAAACTCTTCTACCATACACTGACCTTCTTTTCTCTTTCCGTGCCTATAGAGAAAACACCCTACTCCATTCTACTCACAGATCTTTTTTGGACTTTTCCATTTTTCTCACCCAGCAAACTCAGCCCATTCTTTTTCATCTTCAGCACATGCCAGGGTCACCCTCTCCTTTACTCACTCTTTGCCAGGTTTCTCACCCTAGTTTATATTACCTTACACTAGAATTTCTGCTCAGTTTGCCTTTCTGGACTTTCTTATGGACCCATGCCAAATAATACTGCTCAGGCCATGTTTCTTATTTGCTGATTTGAACACTCTGATTTCACTGCTTTGTTTAGCTGACCTCTCTCCTGGCATAACTTCTCCAGTTCCCCATTTTCTATACTATCTTACTTTGGTTTCTTTTAAGCATCTCAGTAATTCTATACATCCTTATTGTCGCTTGCTGAGGGATCTCCGTACTGATTCTGCTTCTTTCTTCCTTATGACGACATTCCTAGCCTCATCACCTGGTTTCATAGCTTCACTCACACTTGCCTCTGTCTTTTATTGCACAACTGGCAGTGCTAGTTAGTGCATCTTCGTGCTCATTCCTGACTCTGTACCTATTTACTTCTTTTTAATTCTAGTCTTATATATGAGGAAACTAACAAAGAATTGAACGCTCTTTTTCTTCCTATTTTGTAAAGAACTCTTTTTCTTCCACTCTCTACTTTTCTATCCCATGACTACTGTTCCTTTTAGACCCTGGAGAGGTCTAAATAGATCATGGATTAAAGAGTAAACAGCATCATTACAATGCAAACAAAGACTTACTTTTAGCATTTCCTTGAGGTAATTCCAAACATAACTAATTGATGAGGGACTGGTCCTCATTCAAAGGCCATTATTTTGATGTTGAAGTTTATCCCTAAACTGCAGTGGAAAGGAATAACAGGAAGTTGTATAGACGTATCTAAGTGACCAACCTCAGGGCCACCATTCAACTTACCTAGACTAAGTACTGATATGGTGTAGTACAAGAATACGATTAGCCCATGGTATTTCCTGAATTCCTTTGTGTTCAATAACCTTCACAGAAGGATTCAGATACTAGATCATTTTTTGTAAACTTGTAAGCCCTTTTCCACATTTAAAACATTTTTTTATACTACTTCAAAACTTACAAAAGTACATAAAAAGGAGTTACCTTTTCTTGATATTGTCGCCGTGAAGAATCCAGAGACTGAATGAGGGCAGTAGCATGACCAACAAACATGGCATAACATGTAGCCCCCACTATCATACTCAACATGGTTATCCAGAGGTCGGACATGCTGACAGGGGCACGAGCTCCATAACCAATGCAGAGCATATGGCTCATGGCTTTGAAGAGTGCGTATGAGTACTGTTTTCCCCAGGAATCATTCTGCAAGAAAAGAGACAGATGACTGAGCCAGCAAGCAGCTGAAATTACAAATATGTTTGTATATGAACAGTGGAATCACTGATTACTGGCTCTGAAAGAGTGGTCTAGTAATGTATCCTCTGTGCACAAGAAGGAATGTTCCTTCTAAATTAATTTTTAGATAAAATGTCAGAGATTCTGCCAGGCATTACTTAGCACAGTGATGTGAAATACATTTGACTATTTTAAACATGATTGTGTTCTCAAACTTGGGAGTTAACCTAATTACAAGGAGACTAAAGGTCAATTTTATTTTACAGTCCATGGCAGAAGGATTAGAAAGATCAGAGCATGAAGACTTATCAACCACAAGAAGGTGGCACTCTGTTTTAGTATATATGAAAATACTCCTAGGGCCCCATTTCTTTCTTTTCAGATTTGTTGATTTTAACATACAACCACATATAATCTTATCAGCTGTTTGGCTTCCTAAGGAGATTTAAAAAAACGTATTTGTTACATGCCTGTTTATCCTTTTTATTCCCATAATTTTTGTTTATACCAGCAGCACCTCAATTCAAAAGACCTCTGTTTATTTGGCAAACTGCAAACCTGTGTTCATAGCCACATGGCTCAAAAAAGATGAATTCCTGAGTCACAGAATCATAGAATCATAGAATGGAAGGTTAGTATCTTTAAGGTTGGAGGAGACCTTAAATATCATCTGATTTCAAAACCTCTGCTATGGACAGGAACACTTCCCCCTGGACCAGGTTGCTCAAAGCCCCATCCAGCCTGGCCTTGATCCAGGGATGGGGCATCCACAGCTTCCGCGAGCAACATGTTCCAATGCCTCACCACCCTCAGAATAAATAATTTCTTCCTTATATCTAATCAAAACCTACCCTCTTTCAGTTTAAAGCCATTAATCATTCTACTATCGCTGCACTCTCTGACAAAGAGTTCCTCCCCAGCTTTCCTCTAGGACCCCTTTATGTACTGGAAGGCTGCTCTAAGGTCTCCATGGAGCTTTCTCTTCCCAGCTCCCTCAGCTGGTCTTCTTACGAGAGGTGCTCCAGCCCTCTGATCATCCTCCTGGCCCTCCTCTGGTCTCGTTCTAATACTTCCAGGTCCTTCTTGTGCTGGAGACCACAGAGCTTAATGCAGGACTCCATGTGGGGGTCTCACAAGTGCAGAGCAGAGGAGGAGCATCACCTCCGTTAACCTCCCTCAAGGTCATGCTTCTTTTAATGCAGACCAGGATACAGGTGCCTTTCAGGGCTGCAAATGCACATTGCTAGATCACATTGAGCTTTTCACCAATCAGTACCCTGAATTTCTTCTCCTGAAGGATATTCTCCATCTACTCATCACTCAGACTGTGTTTATATTTGGGAGTGCCCCAGAACAGGTGAACAAACTTCCACTTCACCTTTGTTGAAACTTCATGAGATTTGCATGAGTACTGTACTTCTGATACATAGCTACCTCTTCCAACTCTCTCTGGAGATTAGAAGACCTGACAGCTCCTTCACAGAATTTTGATATCTGTAGCTTTACAGATTATTATATACATATTATTACAGACAGCCAAAGGGGGCATTCCCAGAGAATAGCAGACACTTTAACATGTTCAAAAAGCCTGAGGAGTCTTGGTTAGATTTTTCTGTTTTCCTTGCCAAAGGAATAAAATGAGAACTGTTTTATAGCTGTTGATCATCCATTGCCCAGGAAAACAAATTGTGCTTGGAGGCATGCAGAATACATGAAAAAACACAGTGTTTACCACAAGAAACTGAGAATAATTTCAGAAATGAAGTGAAGAAGGAAGAACTGAGATGACGTTAATAAGATTAGGCAGTTATCCAGTATTGTGTATAACATACAGGACCAAAAATAATAATTCTGTAAACAAGCAACCATCTAAACCAGTGGTAAAATTTCTATATAAAACTTACATATGAAATATCAATATCTGTGTCTCTCACTCGTGCAAGCTTTGTTGAAATTTTCTTTTGTTCTCAGAGATATACAGCTTGCTCTCTTAAGAGAGCCTGCTCTCTTGCCATCTTAAAAGCCATACTGATCTTATTTTTCATCTTTTCAAATGTGTTGTCTAGACACTTATGAGCTATAATAGCTGGTAATAGGAAATAAGCTAACCATTCTTTAACTGCAGATAACAAAAGTATCATGTATTTAGTAATATAATAATTTACAGATTAAAGGTCTCTCTACTTTTACATTTGTTTCTCTATATAAGTTAAAAGTTTTCATATTTGTGAAGTTTTCTCTCTTTACAAATGAAACTTCTGTGATGTAAATTCTGTTAAGCAATAGGTTTTCAATGTCTGTATGAAAAAAAAAAAAAGAATTAGAGGAGTCATATTGTTGATCTTTGATGGGTTTCACTGAATAAAGAGGAAATCAGATTTTGTTGTTTTTGTTTTGGCGCTTTAACAAATGCTCAGAAGAGCATTTCCTCTCCATCTCCCATTTTGAAGGGCTTTACTTCTAGCTGATATCAATCTTTTTTGATACCATTATTTTTTGAAAGCCATACCAAACTCCTTAGCAGTTATAGATTTACATAGACTATACTGAGGAAAATAAACTACTTGCTGGGAAAATAAATAAATAAATAAGGCTACATGCAGCACTATTAAAAGCACAGTATTAAAGAGTCATAAAGATCTGAACATCTACAGTTCTTGCAGGGCTGTATGCAGCAGATCCTGGTCCTAAACTGTACTTTTTAGCATAACTATAATAAATACTAAATTAAAAAAATGCTGATCTTGTCTATCTTGATCTTTTCTTTATCACAGTTGGTGTGATAAATCTCAAAGTTCTTTCAATAAAATTATATTTTTTACTTTTATTTATTTATTTATGTAAACCTAAAGCTTGTTGGTTTTATTTCTTGACTGAGATCCTTTTAAAGTCTGTTAATTAAAATGGTAAGTAAAATACCAATGTCTTTAAGAAAAAAAATGATAAAATGGAAATTTAGGAAATAGGCCTTCTACTAAATATGTAAGAGGTTGAAATGTGGTACATAAAATACCACTTGAGAAGAAGTACCATGAAGGAATGAAGCAGTTGCAGTGATAGAACAGCAATTAAATATGTGCAATAAAATAAACCATATATAACCATATATAACCATAAACCTACATATAAAAGCCAGAATAGGACCCAACAATTTAAACAGTCATGATTTCATCTGAATTCAGATAAGAAGTCAAGGCCATCTCAAACAGCATTTTTTTTTAAATAATTAACATTGGACGTCACTGATAAGATTGTGATAGACTTTGTTATAGGCAAGGTATATTTCAGACATTTGTCATGGGATGGTCCAGAGGAACTGGCCCTCATCTGGGTAAAAAGGGCTTAGCAGAATGAAAAAAAGACATGGTGAAAATGTCTGGGAAAAATAAATAAATAAATAAATAAATAAATAAATAAATAAAATGTAAATTCAACTTGGATTTGTCTGAACATTTTGTTGTTGCAAATGCATGCCAATGTTTTTTGTTTGTTTGTTTGTTGTTTTTTTTCTTAATAATCAGTCAGCTCTTGTAGAACCAGTCTCAAATGGTGGTCTTTTTAGTTTCTTTATTTTGTGTGCGTGTGTGTTTGTGTTTGTTTTTGTTTTGTTTTGTTTTGTTTTGTTTCTTAAAGATGATGCTGAAAAAATATCATTATGGAGGGTGCAAATTTCAGTACTGTTACTCATGTTGTTCACCAGTTTATCCAAAATATAGAAACCACTTAAAAAGAACACTGGTGCTAATGTCAATTCTAATTCTGTAATTCATGAATGCTAATACCAAAGTTACTAAATAAAAAACTAATAATAATTATTTCACTATTTTTTCATTTATGTTGTATAACCTCGGGGTTTGGCAGGAACAGCTGTTTCAATGTCTAAGGTTGGAATTTTCCACCACCTGAATCAGGCTTCCTGCTCTTTGCTGTACAAAACTAAATCATAGTGACCACTTCTCTGCTACTAGCTTGCATGCATTTTTAGTAAGAAACATTTTTGCACTTAGATATTAAGGCAATTTTTACATTCACAGATAATATCTCTGAGTTAATAAAAAGCTATACTACAAAATAGACCAGTGTTTACAAATTCAGCTTTTTATTAAATGTTTCCCTAATTAAATGTTTCCCTAAATGGTAATATTTTGTTTTTAATGTATAGATTAAGGAAAAAAAATATTTTCAACCACTCAGTAAAAAAGGGTATTTAATTTCTTAGTTGACAATGGGCTGATCACTGGTTCCAGATTAGCAGTAATCGGTTTAAAATATTTTAAATGAAATAACATTAATTTGGAAAAACTATTAAAGACTATAATTGTGAAATATACCAAAGCTGTTTATCCAAGGATTGATTACATAACCTAGCTTGATAACATTGGGAAATCTTCACAATTGTGGAAACCATGATAACTGATCATTTGTAATTTTTGTAGGTATATACATTAACTTAGCAGATATCCTAAAATATATATTCATCCCTGAGAACTCCTGATTTTAAAGATCTGTTTCCAAGCCTCTTTCTGCACCTTTGTCTCATAATTTCAAATCTTCTATGGATATCTTTCTATAATATTAACTTTTCAGCTTGTAAGAAAGGTCATGGCATTAGAAGATGCCTTTATCTAAGATTTCTAAAATAAAAGGCAAATTATTTTACTCAGTGGATTAAAAAACAGCTTTCTATTTTACTGGAAACTATGGAGATTTTCATGAGAAGATTTTATTGTCATCAGGCAAATCAATTCCATGCCCACATTGTAGCCATTCCCTTAGGCACAGCTTATCTTACCTCAGCTATATATTGAGATATAAATTGGTTTAGAAATCTCATAGCAAATAGACTATTGCACAGACAGTGTTGTTTTCCAAATTTTTGTCTCAGTTCCTTTCTCCTTTCACATCACGGATACTGTATGTATCACAGAAACTGTGTGTGTCTCAGTTTGCAGGGGGGTGCTTTATAATTGTGTAGCAAAGATTGACTTAGGCATTAAGTGAAATGATTCCTACAGTGATCTTGGACTCAGAATTCTAATTGTCCCCCCCAAAGCCACAGTATGAATGGAGAAGTAACATGTCCATAACCCAAAGAGCTTGCCTTGTAGACAGTAATAGACACTCATTCATGGCCACCATTCACTTTGGGTTCTCCTGAAGGCAAGTGATTTCTGAAGGAGCAAAGACAGATATAAATCTTAACAGGAAATACATAGACTATGTCTATACTAGTAAATTATAAAATATTAGAAAGTGTTTCAAAGCTCTGGAACTTTAGAAATGCTCTGTCATGGAGCTGTCCACATAAACACTCTCCCAAGCAATACCAGGTCTATTTGGGAGCAGTGCAGGAAGCTAGACAGTACATAAACCCTTTGGTTTTAACATTGTCACAGAAATCAATTGCATAAATCAAATGTAAAATTCACAATAGGGCTTCAAAGGTTGAAGAAAGTATGAAACATTCTTGATAGCATGACAGCACACAAAATAACGCAGCAGTGGCCTCAAGGAAACACCACCCTAAAATCTTGAGGAGATGCTTGACAAAGTTACTATAAAAATTACAATCTTTTCCGAGGGGAATTTGATTTACCTGTACTTGTATCTCACATAACTTTACCATGACTTACTTCTTATATTTACCCGCTAACTTTTATTTCTAACAGCCTTTTAAAGACTTGTAAAATCTAATAATTATTTAAAACATAGTTCAACTAATCAAAAAGACATCCTAAGAAAAGGCTATATCTGCATGTTTATGATGCTTTTAATTAGTATGTCAAACACAACTAGAGGAATGGACAAGTGTTTCTTACTAAATCCTGTGTCATCTAAATTTAGTGGCCAAAAACTGTTACAGTGAACTTTCCAAAAAAGCCTTACTGACCTCTAAAGTTTCTCATGCTCTTTGTCATCTACACATCTTCAAATTCTGGATCTGCTCTCATATTTCAGAATACAAGCTATGTCCATTAGCAGTAATTTACCTGTGTCAACTAAGTTATATGCCTGTAACTCAGACATCACACTAGAATTGGGTCCTTAAATAAAATCGATTAAATATATCCATCTATACATTTTAGTATGAATACATAGCATTCATAGTTGTCCATCAGTCAGTTGTGTAATTCACTGCATCTGGCTTCAACAGTACCTTAGAATGATAGTTTGGTTAAAATCTCAGATATCAAATCACAGCAAAATACTATCTCACCATTTCAGTTTTCAAAAATGCTGTTTGAATACCACAACAAACAACCAAGGTGTCCAGTGGAAAAGCTTTGTAATGCTTATTTTTTCAAAACTTGTGTAGCGGTGAATGTACTGCCATGCAAAACATATACTTATCACAGCTGTTACTGCTAAGACTCTCTTGTTGATTCCTAAAGCTAGTAAACAAAGGCAAGGTGGTATCAGATTTGGAAGACTAACAATTTTGCTGTTATTCTAAAAATCTTAAGAAGTGCCAGGAAAACGAGTTTACATTAGGAAGTTTGTACATATGATATAAAGAAAAAAAAATGAATTGGTAAGCTCAGTGGAATAAACAGATGTCTTCAGAATCTTCTCAGCATTTCTCTCTGCTGATACGTGCACAGATAACAGATGGTGCAAATGACTCAGCACATAGTTTCAAGACCAATATGGGCAGAAAAAAAAGAAAAAAAAAAGTGTTTGGTACAGCATTTCACAGGAAAATAGGTTTGACTGGAGGAGCAATGACTATATATTATATATTTACTTTGTTCAAAGTTGTTATATGACTACTGTCATTACAGCTTATTCGTGTTTTGGTGCTATGTCTTTGGAACTAGTCATCAAACAAAAACACAGCAGCGTAACAGATCTTTGTTTTTCTTTCGATTATTTTTCTTGATGCGAAAGAAATCATTGAGTTTTTATCTGCTAATACCTTCTCCATTAAAAAAGCTGCAAGAATATCCCCCTGTGATTACCTTTTTGTGGTAAGGATTCATTATTTTCTTTGTGGCATCAGCATAGCAATTTATTAAAAGCAACAGAAGTGTAAAAATTTTTCTTAAGCACGCACCTGGTTCTTGCACATATATTTGAGTTACTATATGCGTAGGCCAGTTGCATCCAAAAGGATGGTTCACATAAGACATGTATCTGTTTAAAAGCTCATAGGGCAGGCTCAGTGCTGCTGTGTATATTGCTCAGTGCTGCTCTTAGTGCTGAGAATCTGCATCTGACCAGAGATACAATCATAAATTTTTACAGCTGTATACACATTAAGTCAAAAAATTAAACCTTAAAAATATTTTTTTTCTACTCTTTTGCATGTTTTTCATCCCACTCTGATTCATCCTTTTATCTGGTCACTATGATATCCTAACTGAACCCAAAAGACTGAAGAAAGTTCTAAATTTATTAATTCAATTTTAAATAATCTCTCATTCCAAATATATCATTCAAGTTATTTTAGTAAAAATTTTTAAAGAATCTGTACCTAAGATTTTACAAAGTTCAGAATAAAATGTTAAAAGACTACGCCAGTTTTTCCCACATGAAAAGGTAACAGTGCTATGAAACATTCTCCCACCATGGAATCTGACTAGGTGTACTTGTAATTTTTCAGAAGCTGGTGGTTTTGGCTGCAGTCAATTAATACTCTTCCACACAGCCATCTTGTGGCCATCTTGTCCTGGTTACTTAGAAGTACAGTTGTCAGGAGAGAAAACAGACCTGGGCATGTATCTACCAGTATTCATAGAGCTCCCATGCCAACGAATCAGAGATAAACTCAGACAAATACAAGTGAAAGAATTTCCCAGAATGTAGCTGCTACCCCACCTGTGGCTGTTCCACATGGAAACAGAATACAGAATGCAGGGCAGTCTTGGATTTTTTGAAAAGTTTATGTTTCAGCTTCTTTAAGTACTCATGCAGAACATGAACAGCTTCTGCAAGGTAGACATCTGGATGCTCTAGACCTTTCCTATTGGTTGTGGCTGGTTTTGTATACATTCGTTTTCAAACTTTTTAGGTGGCATAATTTCAGGTAGTGTCAGAGGCCAATGGGATGGGGTTTAACATGGCTGAGTGCCATGTCCTGCACTTCGGCCACAACAACCTGATGCAGCACTACAGGCCTGGGGGAGAGTTGCTTGAAAGCTGCACAGAGAAAAAAGCTCTGGAGATGCTGATTGATGCTCTCCTGAACATGAGCCAGCAGTGTGCCCAGGTGGCCAAAAAGGCCAACGGCATCCTGGCTTGCATTAGGAATAGTGTAGCCAGCAGGATCAGGGATGTGATCGTCCCAGGGAGGTGACTGTCCCCCTGTACTCTGCTCTGGTGAAGTCGTACCTCGAGTAGGGTGTTCAGTTTTGGGCCCCTCACTACAAGAAGGACATCAAGGCCCTGGAGGGTGTCCAGAGAAGGGCTACGAAGCTGGTGCAGGGCCTGGAACATAAGTCCTGTGAAGAGAGGCTGAGGGAACTGGGGTTGTTTAGTCTGGAGAAGAGGAGGTTCAGGGGAGACCTTATTGCTCTCTACAACAACTGAGAGGAAGGTGTGGGGAGCTGGTGGTCAGCCTCTTCTCACAGATAACCATTGATAGGACTAGAGGGAATGGCCTCAAATTGCACCAGGGGCAGTTCAGGTTGGACACTTGGAGATATTTCTTCTCAGAAAGAGTAGTCAGGCATTGGGAGGGGTTGCCCAGGGAGGTGGTGGAGTCACCGTCCATGGGGGTGTTCAAGGAAAGGTTGGACATAGTGCTTAGGGACATGGTTTACTGGGTGATATTGGTGGTAGAGGGATGGTTGGACCAGATGATCTTGAAGGTCTTTTCCAACTTTAATGATTCTGTGATTCTATGAATTTTAGTAGCAATTACTACCACTAGAAAGCATTTCCTCTTCCTTCCTTTGAATTAATGTTATTATCTAAAATAGCCCAAAATCTTTTACAAATTCTTTTTTTTTTTTTTTTTAAATAATCCAATAATCTGACAATGTGCTTTGGCTTTTGTTCTGCTCTCTCACAGCACATTCAAAGTTTCATGAAGTCACGCTATTTTTTGATCCTGAAATAAACTTTGCATCATTACTTTAAGCAAGGGACTGACTGAAACAGATACACAGTGTCCACCAAGGGGACAATATGTTGCAATTACAGTAAATACACAGTAAGTATTATGTAGTCACTGTAAGTGACTACAACAAATAAGTACATCTACAGGTTTCTATTAGATATGATTTAACTGAGCAAACACGGCTTCTCTGTACTATAAGAAAAGAAGAAAAAGAAAGGTCAAAACAATAATGAGAAAATATATAAATCCTACAAAAAACCTTTTGCAATGACAAACTGAAATGCATGAAATAAAACTGCTGAGGAGACCTAAAAATTCAGAGTGTGGTAAAGACACCATATCTCTTTTTCTGCTCTTTTCAGTTGGTGAAAGATGGATATGATGCAATGTTTACTTAACAAGCCTCGAGCACTGAATCAAATGATTTATGAAATGCTTTTACAGTGCAACCACCAAGAAAAGCTTTGGATTCTCCACAGTAGCTATCTGATAGTCAAGAACAGACAGATGATAATGTAAGCTTAATATAGCTGGGAGACAGCTGAAGGAGTGAAGTGATACAAACCTGACTTGTGACTCCACAGTATATTGCTTTACTAAAAAACTGTTAAGTAGAATCACCATTGTCATAGACAGGATTTGCAACTAATTCAGAAAAGGGAACTCTGCAGAAGGAACTGCATGTCTGCATTCTGTGAACAACTCAGACTAGACAGCAAATTATGTGAAGCATCCAATCCAAATAAAATGACAAATGAAAATAAAATGTTTTTTGGCAGTGGATATTTAGCATTCTGAGTGCTATTACCATTCTTTTTGAATCAGAGGTTTTGAAGCTGTGTGAAAACAGTGGAAAAAAAAAAAAAAAAAGAAAAAGAAAAACAACTAACTTTGTAAGTAGCAGACAACACTATTCTTAGAAAAGGATAGGAAATCTTGATATACATGTATAAATTAAAAGGGAGATAGACAGACATGCATAAAATCATAATGTTAAAATGCTTTCTCACTAACATATCAAAATACTGTCTGATTTCCCTAGAAATACTTTCATTCTTGTTCTATATACATGCATGCTCTAGCAAAATATTTTCCCTTTGTAAGTATTTAAGGAATGTGATCTTAGAAAAATTATATATATGTATTTATACATATATATATAAATGGCAGGTTACAGTAGAATGAAAAATACTAATATGTAAAATACTAATACTACTCAGAAAGGCAAATGTGTCTACATGTGGCCTGAATGTTTTAATCTGCTGAAAAATTAATCAAGGTGAGTCAATGCTTATTTCATTCTCAGATTCAGCATAAGAGTTGGTATTAGGATTCAGGAGTTCCAGTGCTTTGAAGAATAGCCTTTCCATTGCAAGGAATTCAGTTCCATATGGTGGAATTCAAATATTTTTTCTCCTTAGTCTATAGCTTTTATCATAATTTTTTTTTTTGTTTAAGTAACATAGTTTTTAGGGTAGAAATGCAGTGTTTTTAGGCATTTTTCTATATTTAGCGGGTGTTGAAAACAGCACTTTTCCTGTCAGTTTTCAATTTATTTCCTAATCTGATACCTTTGAGACTTTAGGTTACATCTGGTTAGTTTACAGTTCTTCAGGAAATTAAGTTATTAAATATCTGATCCCTTGAGGGGCTGGTCTGTGTGTTTGGTAAATCACAGTCCTACAACAAATACAACCTCCAACAAATAGCTTTTCATTATTTTGTTAGAGAGCGAAATCAGGAAGCAAAGGAGTTTTGCAGCTGACATCTTACTCTGTCTTTATGAAAAGAACAAACCTTGGTGTCAAAGTAAACACGGAGGATCTAGGTCAGATGCTTTTCTTTTTCTGAGAACTCTGATGAGTTTCACTGATGACCTGTTCTTAAATTCAAATACCCTAAAACCGCAGGTGCTTACTAGTGTTTGCAAGGTTATTAAGGTAATAAAATAACTTGAAGAAAAAATTATTTAGCAGCCTATAACCAACACACAAAATGATGTCTATTGATCTATTGATTCAAAAAAAAAAAAAAAAAAAAAAGATTTAGTGACTCACTAAAAATTAATTTATTTCCTCTACAAGAGGGTGGTTAACTTGAGTCGTAAAAAAAAAAAAAAAAAAAAAAAAAAAATCCTAACTTTAGGGTACCAAGTATTCATGCTTTGAGGGAGAAGGAAGGGGAACATTCCTCTCGTCTTTTAAAGCTCTTCCACAGCACTTGAAGGACTTACAGAGCACCCAAGTGGCCTCATAGCATTCTCCTAAGATGTGCTGAGTTTCCATGCCCCAGTCAAGCCTCTAAAAACAGATTTTGTCTGTTTTCTGATACAATCATGAGTTGAAATCCACTGGGAGCCTTAATTAGTAGGCAAAAGTGATGATCATCGTCTTTTGCCTTCCCTGTCACAACATTGAAGTTCTCTGAAACTCACTGAAACTCATAAACGTTTGAGTTTGAATACCCGGTACAGTGAATTAAATTTTGGAGAAAGCTGTATTTCCTTTAATTCTGTCCAATGTCTGGGTAGCTTCCTTTTTCTGTTTCAAGGTATAGCTCTATAGCTGTCTCTCAGCTCACTTTAAGACATGAGAAATCATGCCCTGGGGAGGGAGTGTGACTACTGTGTCTCCATAGAGCTGGCAGCCCATGCCCGTGCAAGCACTTTGGGGCACTCTCTGGTAAACTCAATGCCAGTGCAGGGCACAGCAGGAGGGACTCCAAACTGTGGGCAGTGAGGCAGGCTCTGAAACCACTACAGTATAGCAAAGTCACAATATGATGACACTGCATCCCTGCGCCCCACTTCCAACCTAACTAAATCAGAAGAAATACACATTGATGCTTGTTAAATACCAGCTCTAGCTCCAAAAGTCTCTTAGCTGCAAATTTCTGAAAAGTGGTAAGATGCTAACGGAAACTCTCTGCTCTGTTGCTTGCTTTGGTTTGATCTTCCGGAGGCATCTGCTCTGGGGACGAAAATGCTCTGACTCAGATGGGTAACAATGAAGCAGGTGACCCAGCCCAAAGGAGAAACCCTGGGAAGAGGTCAGTCACGAGAGGTTATGATTGATGTTTGAGGGAGAGAAGAACAGGAAGAACACCATGATCCTGAGCAATGGACGATGAACAGGCTTAGTAATGGTGCATCTCATTGACTGTTATTTATATGCAAGTATCTACAGTGACCTGTGGCCCAATTTGTCCTGACTCTTGCTAGAGAGAATGAACAGTAACAGAAGAAAGCATAATAAAATTTAACATCACCTGATTTCAGTTACTTAACATCAATGACTAAGTCAGCTGTTGAGTCTGCCTAAGCTACCTAAACAGAAAAAAATAAAAATAAAAATAATAAAAAAAAAATTAGACTCCTATAGATGGTGATTTAGAGTAGTAAGTTAATTCAGGTGCTGTTTATCACCTCCAGGGGAGATTTTTTCTCTCTCAACCATCTGTATCAGGAACCTATTCAGCTAAAACCACCTCCATTAGGTCCCTGAGCTCCCCTGTTGAGTGTGCCTTTGTTTTCATGGAAGGAGATGTCCCACATCTATTCTTGCTCCTACCCAGTGAAGAAACTAAAATTCCTCAAAACACTCTTCTCTCTCAAGCTATGATTTTATTTTATAAACTTTGTTTTTGCTCTTAAAATTGAATCTGACATTTGGATTGGGAATCAAGTTTGCCAGTATGGGTAGTGGCTAAGAGATGTCAGTTGGGCTCTGTGGGGGTGGCTGGAAATTTGTCTAGGTGAATTCAGTTCTAGCACAGCGGCTTTAATGTAAGCATATTATAATCAGATGGTATAATAAACCACATACAGGAGCAATAAAGGCATCTAATGAGAACACAAGAATGCTCAAAACACAAACTTAAAAATTGCTCCATTATAGGTATTATAGCATTATACAGCACACAGCACACAATATGAGTTCTTGGACTCGGGCCGTAGCATTCGCATCTTGAAGACATGGCATTTACTCTGCCTAAAAAGGCTTAGAAGGATGTTAAATTGGAAATAACTTAAACACTTGATTGGAAACATTTCTTAATGGAAGCTTCATATTTGCTGGACACCTGCTAAATCTGAAAGAATCTTTATCTGAAAAATCTGATCACTGTCTACATATCTATTGCACATTTATGTATGATCAAATGAAGTCTTTATTACTCTTATTTGATTGAAACAAAATAATCAAACAATTCACTTAAGAGCAATTCAGTTCAGTTTGCCTTGACCCCAATACTGTGTCAATATTTGGTTTTAATATTTGTGTTAATAAATCTAGGCAGACACATACCTCAGAAAAAGGAAAGCATTATGTATGGCAGAAGGTATTAATAGCGATAAGTAATAATTTATTTCTACTGCAGCATGTTCTGCATGCTCCAGGTGCATAGATACAGACAAGTTTTAGCTTACCTTCATACAGAAACAGTTGCATAATTCCAACCAAATCTTACAAAGATTAAAGTTCTTATTTCACTGAAATTAGTTTTAAAATTGAATTAAATTGAATATAATTTCATATAACATTTTTTTTTTCTTCTTCTGTACTTTACACTTGAAGTTCCTTTCTATTTATTTTTAAGAGGACAAGTTTTAGTTCTGTTCTTTGTTATTAAAGTAACTAATAGGTGCATTAGTGATTGCAGTGCTGGAAGAAAATCTGACTACTTCTGAGTTTCAGCACAGCCCTTTTGTGAATTTCTTGAAGCTAACATGCAAGTCTTCCTTAGAAATATAATATAAACACCAGCTGGAAACACCCAGATGCAAAGAACACAATTCTTTATATATGTATAATTGTGTTTTTCAGATCCAACCTTTAGAATTAAGGAACAAAACCAGTCTATGGAAGGAATGACATCAGAGGAATTTTAAAAGTAAGAAAACAACAAGCTTTGATACACCAGAGAAATCCTTCAACTTTTATTCACAACAACTTTGTATACATCAAGTACATATCAATTTTGTATTTCCTCAAATCATGTTGAGATTGGTGTGCTGGGTCATAGTTTAAAAATAAATAAATAAATAAACAAACACTTCTGCTTCAGTTATTTAATTTCTATTAAAACTGTCTCATTCTCTTTCTCCTTCCCACTTTTTTTTTTTTTCCTTCTTCATTCAACTAATGTGATTTAGGGTTAGTTTATTTTATTGATCTACAGAATGTAGTCAGTTATGAGCAGTTACACTTCTATATCTGAAAACAGATGCCATTTCCAGGATGCAATTCCTCATCAGCATTTATATGTTATCATATCTATAAACAGCTGGTTTGAAAAGATAGTGATTATAAAAGCCTAAGGGGACCTCATCCATGCATATTCATAAACTCAGGCCTGTCAGAATAAGTCTTTCACTACTTCAGTTAGATGTGAAAGAATATGCAGCAGCAGGAAGGTATTATTGCAGTGGTAAAACCACAGTAATCAATATCAGAGAAAAACAACTAAAAGCACGTTTAATATATTCTGTGCTGTATCTGTGGTTAATATACTGAGGGACAGAAAGCCAGCAGATGAATTTTATGGGTTATGACAACTTACAAAGAGATGTTTAAATAGGTCCAAAAATTCTTGAGCCAAATCCATTCTTAGTTAGTGAAAATCTAGCATTTGTGCTTATTGTCCATGAGTGAACCATTCCAGTGTGATCTTCTCTTTTCACGAATCTGAATTAAACTCATATTTCATTCCCACTGAAGATTTCCATCATACACTATAAAATTTATTTCTGAACATCTGGAAACGGCTGTTCAAATTATACCACAGAGTCCCATATATATTACTCTGTCAACATTTAATGGAGTTTAAATTTGGCACAACTTTCCTATTTTTACTATCTAACTTACCTATTTTTACTATTAGGGATAAGCAGAGAGATATTGGGGATTACTGCCAAGGATGATAAAAAATTGGTGACATGTCTTTACTCCTGATTACTACTCAGCCACTTTCTGAAAAACTGAACTACTAGTCTGAATAGACTCTGCTCAGAAATAACACTTCCAAACAGAAAGCTGTTGAAAAAGTATCATGCAAAGTTCTTTCTGCCTATATTATCCTAGATAATACTTTTTTGATAATATACACTACTCTCAAAGTGTTAGGCTACCCTCAAACACAAGCTAACTTCTTCCTCCTCCAAATACAAAAGATGAAATAATACACCGTAATGTGATTTTGCTCAAAAATAGTGAAAAATTACAAAAATATTTTATGGAAATCCAATGCAAAAATTACATTCTCTTATTTTATTACAGATTAAGGCATCTTAGATTCAAATGACACATGAGTTGAACTGGAAAAGGTACATGAATCATCTGTGAAGAACATGGAAACAATTTTCTTGCCTCATTCAAATGACAAATAATATCTTAGCTTGATGTTTACCAAAGAGATTGCTTCAAAGCATTTATCTGAATGTACTCAAAGCATTTATCTGACCGTACTGTATTAGCGGTATTGCAAAACTTAGGTAAAATTGTGATAATGAAGTAGACCTGACAGTATCCATCTCTCTCTACTCCAATACTACACACATGAGATGGTCATAAGCTTTTAAAATAAAATCCAGCCATTCAAAACAAAGAGAAAGAAGATACCAAGGTAATTTCAATAATATTTTCTGGCAGTTTTATAGTAGTTCCTTAAAACAGATACTCAGCAATATTTTAATACTAAGATTGGTGTTCCTCCTACACAAGAGAAAAAAAAAAAAAAAAAGAAAGAAAAAAAAAACCACTCTAAATTACAAAAATTATAAAAAGTGTTATGTGGACAAGTGTCAAAATCTCAAGTGTCTGAAGTATGAAAGTGATGCATGAAAGTTCAGAATTACATGAGCTAGAACTTTAGAACAGTTTGACTTTTCTAAATAAGGCAAAATGTAGGCATTCTAAATGCCACAAGTTCAGGTGGCCAATTTTTATTTCTGTCTAATTGCATCTCAGTGGGGACTTCTGTCCAGATGTACTTTTGTTATCAGAATGAGTCAAGTGCTGAATAGTCATGTACAGGAAGTTTAAAATTGATATGGCAAAAACGCTCACTTAGAAGTAGCAAAATTAGTACTCTTGAGAAAACCTGATTGTAATACATCTGAAATGACCTCTTGGCAGTAATATGCAGCTAGCGCAAAGCCAATTATCTTTACGCAATCTTAAAACACACAGATCAAGAAGTGCATATTAACATAGATTTACATGGAAAAAAATGTTGAAGAGCAGATGTATATAAATGGTATTCATCTGGTTTTATCTACATCTGGATTTATTCTGGGAAGCCTTCTATGGCATAGATATTCCAAGTGTTCAGTGTTTGGATATTCCAGCAACCCATGAAGAGCTACTTCAGAATAACCTATCCACAATAATATGTTTGTTCAACCTGGAACAAACATATATCCACATGGAGATAAACACGTATTGTCAAATTTATACAGACAAGGCAAAATAGCCAGCCTTCCTGAAACAAACGGAGTGCATTCTTTTACAACACAGAAGCTGCATTTGACTACAAAGTGCATATAATTCTTCCTGAATATTTATTCTGGGGCACATGGCAGGTAGAAGGTTCTAAAATATGACAGGTCCATCTTACATTTCTGCTTTAGTTTTATTGTTGTTGTTGTTTTGTTTTGTTTTTTAAGAAAAAAGAAATGGCTAAGGCATGCATTATGATGTTTATTATTTTTCCTTAGTATGTCTACCGAATGCAACAATAGAATTAACCATATTACATGCCGTTTCTTGTATTTGTTCAAAATTAAGTTTTCAATAAACTATTTCCTAATATACAATTTATCACAAATCCCTTTACAATATACTTCAGAATTAACACTCATGAGTTGGGCTGATTGTCATAGGGGAAAACATGGGACTTAAATCTTGATGATAAAGGGGTAAATCCCTCCTTGAATCCACATCTGGATAACTTCCTACTAGCTTACATGATAATGAAGAAATTGTGTGGAAATAAGTTGGTATCTATTAGGTTCACCAATCTGAATTTGCATGCTTCTTTTAACTGTTTCATTATTCTTATCCTGTATAAGAAAGGGCAGCTTTCTATCTGAATGAAACAGAGGCACATCAGGTAGCCAACTAAATCATTACAGAAGTTGTCCTCTTTAGAACCTATTAATACATCAGTAGCACATTGTTAGCACTTAAAAACATAGGTCTGAATTTAGATCCTTGCTCTGTAGCATTGAATTTCAGTATCTACTAAAATAACTATCCCTACCATCAATACTTCAACATCGAGTTTAAAGTATTTCAGTGACAATAAAGTACAGTAGAAGAGCTTATGACAGTACTTGAGTTCATAATGCTAAACTATTTCCAAAGCTATGGGGGGGGGAGAGGGGGGAGGAGGAGGGTGCTTGGGAAACCTCTTCTGAAGGACTACTTTCAGTTTTGTCTCAGTTGCAATCCAAGTATTCATGGATAACCTGCATGCTTGCATTAGTATTAAATTTTTATGAAGCTTTAGGCCACCGTGTAAATGATTTTGCGCCTTTATTTTTAAAATGTGAAGGTTCTACTTTTCAATTAGCTCATGATATTAGCACAATGAGCTCCAAATGATAACCTGGGAACCCATCAATGTCATAAGTAATTTTAAGTTAGTGGCTTCACGATCACAGAGTACAGAATTTGAAATTGTAAACCAGTGCATTTCTGCTACAAACAAACAGGATTTGAAAGATGAAGATAATATAACTTGAATGAGAAGATTAAAAAAAAAAAAAAAAAGTAAGTATTTAGTGGAACAAATGAGTACAATTTTGGGGTTAAGAAACAGCAGCCATGATGGAAATACAGTGCAGATGCTGGGTTGGACCACAGTAACTTGCCTTCTACTCAGAATCAATTTACTGTCAGCAGTAACTAAGACAATGAACAAAATAGAAATAAAGAAATATTTAAAAAAAATACGAGGCACGTGAAAATTTCTTTTATGTAAGAACATCATAAATCTACTGTCAAAAATACTAAAGACTTTTGGTACTTTTGGTAATAATAGATATTACACTAAGGCAAGAAGGTAAGAACAAAAAGTTATTATTATTCCCATTAGTATGGGTGTTCTACGCCAGCAAAGATGGATGACATCCTAACCTATTAGAGAACATTAAAAACAAACAAACAAACAAACAAAAAACATATGCCAAAAGCTAAGTGATCTTCCTAAAGCCTCAGCCATTGTTATAAAAATGAGAATGTGATTTGTTTTCCTCTTCACTGATCATGGCACATGACGTTAAATCAACAGTGTCCTCAGCTACCCCATTTCTTTGGTACTTTCTAGCTTGCTGTAAAACTTTGGTACTGCAGTTAACACATGGCTTCAGTCTACATTAAGCATACCTTGTCATTTAGCACTGCATGTCTACAACATTTTCCTCTGTAGTTTCTGACAGAGTCAAATCACATTAACTAATATCCTGAGCTAATATATTTTTAGGCCTAACACTGGATTTTATGACCTGTTTCACCCACTGGTACAGGACACAAGCAGTTACTTTATCCCATCATCTTGAATGGGAAGTGAGCTGACCTCAAAAACTGGGTCAGGACTGTGTAAGAGAGAGCAATGACTGAGTACTGAACAATGGCACATCCTGGAAGAGTATTATTCCAATTTACATTCCCAAAACATGGGTAACTTAGTCCTAAGAATGTCAGTTACATAATGTTACTATTAGTACTACCATATTTCCAAATTATATTGTAAATAGAGCATTTATCTGAATTGGGCAATTCCTGCTTCATTAATATTTTAATCAGAGTCAGTCTCAGAACAGTAATCTTTTAACTGTTCCTAGAAGCATTTGCTATAACTAAATCAATAGACATACATAAATATATAACTATAAAATACATTAGTGTAGTATTATATCTCATGAGATCCTAAGTGCCTCCAGTAATCAGATGATTCCCATATGTTCCATGTTTACTAGGCATCCAATTTAAGATCATGGGATTTGATTTATATGTGTATTTATTACTTGTCACTGCAAATGAAGTCAAGAGGAATCTGTGCTTTGAACATGAATCCACAACATCTTGACACATAATAAAAAGTTACTCAAAACATTTGTGAAACACTAAATAATATTTTCCACATAATGATCAAATGCAGAAAAAAATAACGAGTAAATTATCTGTTTAATGGCTAACCACAGGGTTGAAGGTGATAAACTGATACATTATCCAAAAAAAGAAAACTGAATATTGAATACAGTAACTCATCAAGTGACTGCAATCCATTCCTTATGCTCCACTAAGTAAAACAGATCTTACTGAAGTATTACTGAAAACTGAATAATTGAAAATGGTGTTAATTAATAAGAAATGCTGACAATTAGTTCTATGTGTGTGTATACAAAAACTAAACTATTTTTGTATATATATTTTTTGTTTTTGTTGGTTTTGTATATATTGCCTTATATATTATTTTATATTGTATATTATTGGTTATGTATATATTATATATATATGTTATCATAATTCTCAGAGCATTAGAATTCATGACCATTTCCTACATTTATGAATTTCCCTATTAATCATTCATTTAAACCATTCATTTTGCAATGGGAAGGACCTACAGACTCTACAGAAGAAATTTGCAAATTATTTTCACTTCAATGGTAATACCACCAGAGATAAGGATCTTAAGTTTAACTTCTGATTTTCCTTTCCCCTGAGCAAATGATACAACACAAGGGAGAGTTAATATAATGCAAAATCCCTCTTCTCCAAATCTAAAATCCAAAAAGACAACAACTGAGTTTAAAGCAATTCAACGGCAAGGACAGTAAGAAGATGCCAAAACAAAGAAACCAGAGTACCTGAAGCATTCTTGCTGTGCAAACTTGGCTGACTGCCATGAGAAATGCCAGCAAAGCAAGCCCTTTCCAAAAACTTTAGTTACTTTTGGCTTTTAAAACACTCAGCCTTCAAGTTAAATTCTATACTTCTCTGATAGATTTTTATTTGACTAAAGCAACTTTATACATGAAAAATCTGGCAATCTTATGTAAATAAGATTAAAGGACCATATGTCCTAACGATACATCTGATGATTGCAAATATAGTCAAGTAAACAGAGGTTGTGGACCTTCAGACACTGTTACTCAAGGACTAACGTGCCTTTCAGATTTTGCCATAGGTAATAGGAAATGTAAGAGCAAACTTTCAATAAAACAAAAACTCATTTACTGCAAGGGATGCTTTATTGCAGGCATGTTGTGTTTAAATGGCCAGATGGCATCAGTGGCAAAAATGTCATCTCTACTTGCTTAGAACCTCTGTCCCGTGTAAGGCCTGGACATAACTGCTCATCATTTGGGACTTTCATACAGGGTTTTTTTTGTAATTCTCTTCAGGTAAAAGCAAACACAAAATGAAGAATTGGGGGTTCTACAGATTGACAGGAGGGGCTCTCTGCAGCTTTCTGGTTTTGTGCCATTGACTCTGTTGAAAGTTTTACTCCTAATTTTCTAAAGAACTACTGGCTCTGACTCTGAGGTATGATAAATCTGTTTGGTTGAAAGCACAGCTTTCTAAGGTGAAATGTAGTTCTTACATAAGAGAGAGAATTTAATAGCTAACTGTTCCTGCAAGTGTACCTTTAAAAGGTAAATACTTCAATTGACCATAATCCAAGGCTTACTCCTTTTCACTCTCTAGCATGATTTTTATCTAGATCTTTAGCAAGCTGGTAGAAAATGTACCCTTTCTGAAACTGAATGAAAGATGTTATGAAGCAGAGCCCAGAATGCAGCAGAATGCAAAGACGTGCCAGTCAGCATCCCGGTGACCTACTTTTATTATAGCAATTCCAATTTTGAAGATATGTCGCTTTTTTTTTTCTTTTTTTTTTTTTTTTAAAAAAAGCTGCACAATGAGGTGTCAGCAAACATGCTGCTTATCATTAAAGATTGTCATTCAATGACTGCAAATGCTTGTCTGTATGATTGACAATGTTAGTCACCAAGCTCCCACAGTAATGTGCAGTATCACTTTCCTAAAGGAATAAATACTGTTATGTTTCTACAATAGAAATATGTGGCACTGGGCAAGTTGCCCATCTACAGTAAAGATGTCTTTTTATGTATTATAAAGTTGTAGAAACTGGAGAGATGCATGTTTTCAGGAGGTCAATGAGACAGTTGCTTGGGGCTTTTTCTGTTTGTTACAGGCACATTTCAACAACTTATTCAGTGTCCCTCCAATGAAAAAGATCTACCTGATTCTTCATCTGACTTAATATAAAACATTTAATTCTTTATAGCTACTGATCTTTACGGCACAAGTCGAACAAGCAGAATATCATTACCCTTCCTTATAAATTCTCATGGACAAATTCCATGTCTTCAACTGACTGTTCACACACACAAAAGTACCGAACCACAGAATTAAATCTGTATTTTCCTTTATTTTACTCAGCAAAAAAAAATCATGTTTACATTTGGAACAACTTGGTAATGGGTTTAATAACATGACCAAGAAGTTATTTACAAAACAAACTGAGAACAACTTTAGATGAAAACAAAATAGATAATATACTTTCTGGAGCATTGTGAAACTAGAACCTAAGCTGAAAGCACTGGTGAAGTGAGTGTTTCTAAATCTCTTTGGTGACTTTTTTGAGGATTGAAGATTAAGAAATTAAATGCCCTCAAAACAGAAAATATTTTCTGTTTCATTTACTGACAAGGAGTCAGTATGATTTTGTCAGTGATGAGGGCTACAAAACTAACCTTCATCAATTAGCAAGCAAACCAATAAAATAACTTTGAATAAGTTGCATAGCAGTGTATTATTAGGCATGTATTTTTACACTTAAGCCCAATATTAACTGTTTAGATATATAAAGTTTAGAAAGCACAATGAAAAATGAACAATACTTACAACCATACCGTTTAGGGACACCCAGCAATCTGGTGGGAAATCCTGGAGCAATGGTACTAAAAACTGAAGACAACCATCCCAGTGGCAAAGCAGTAACATCATTCCAATCAGATTAAAGATTCTCACCACAGCACTGGCCAGATCATATGTCATGTGGAAAATCTGTAGACAAAAATTACAGATGATTGATGAGATGCAAATCAGAAATGCAAATTATTCATTTCTCATCAAAAGAAAGCATCATCATCCTGAAGTTCTAAGGAGGTAGAGAACTTTCAATAAATTCATGTCTGGGGGCACAGGGTTGTACTGACACACCTGACACTTGGCTACATGCCATGATTACATAAGCTGGTAAAAAGTGCTGGTGGTCAGTAGTCACCAACTGAAGTACTTTCTTAAAGCCCTCAACTTCCTTCAATTGAGCAAATGTCACACACACACATATAAATAAACAAATAATTAAATAAATGACAGAAAGCTTGCTAAAGGTAGTGAAACCAATGCATGTATGCTAATTGGGTGTCTAAATATTCACAAAGTTGTGGGAGATATAAATTCAATGACCCATTCAGAATAGCTTCACTTCCGCATTCCTTGTTTTCTTAAAACCAACACAATTTAACTGAAGAAGCTATATAAATAGTTTTACATCTGTTTGGATTTCTGCACTGTTAATACCAGTTTGACATGCAAACTGATATAGAAGTATCTCATTGCTCCTTATCATTGGCAATTTTTCTAAAATAATGAGAATCCTGAAACACCATAGTAGCCAAGGTTAGATCAAACTAATATTTGGATTTTTCCATTGTTGAAAAAAAAAAAATGCATCTGCATGGACTCTTACAGTAAAACTAATATATTTATATACACTTTTAAAAACAACACAGACATTTTGAAGTTTGTCATGGGCATGTTTGTTGTACAGGACTGGCATGAACAGCAACAATCTGTTGCCAAAGAGAATGGAGAAAAAACATTGTATTTAGCACTTTTCTTCTGTATTGCTTTTGAAGCACTTCCAAATTAGAAATACAGGCACAATTTTTACTTATTCCAGAAGTCAGTTAACTTAAGGTAAATATGATTTATTTCAATAAACATAAAATGTCACCATTCAGGTGTTCAGTTTAGAAGATGAAGAATGTTCTGTTGGTATTTCATGGAATTTTAAGTTGAAATGTTCACTTAACTATATACATAGACAAATGAAATCAGAGCCTGTAGTGCTAAAAACATCAGATTGCTAGAAGCAGACAGCCTGAACCATTGTATACGTGAAGAAAAGGCAGCAAAATAACCCAGGTATGTGAAGAGACATCACCAGCAACACTGATGGGCTGTACAAATTATTAGACATTATTATTGGATCAAATAATAAAACTGCAGATCAGCAGCAACACTGGCTGTTCCAGTTAAGCTTCCTGTCCATTTTTCACAATGTAAATGATCCTCTTATTTCACCGTCCCAGTCTCTCATCTCATTGATGACACAGCAATGCAACCCCAGGCACTGCAGTTTGAGATCAGCTTGTATAATCATGACCCTCCTCTCTGTCTTTACAAACCAAGCATCATCAAAACTGAAACTCCAAAAGAATCCATGTATGCAAGAAGGAATTATTGTATCCTTCTGCATAGCTAAACTGAAAGCAGCAATTAAGTACCCATACTGCACATAAGTGCAAGTACAAATATGGAGAACATGTCAACGTTTTCAGTTAGGTAAGCATTTTCTGTTAGTGGGAGTTTGTCTTTTTTTTTGAAAATGATTGCACATTTTTGCATCCGCAAATGCAAAACCTACATAGCAGAAACATAGATCAGGCATTAAATTTGTGTGCAAAACATTGTTTCAAGCTAGGACATTTTAAGAGAACATTTTCCAAACCCCAGCTTGATACACTTTGAAAACACATGCTTCTAGAATTATTTAAAATACTATGTCTTATCCAAACACCATTGAGTTACTGTCAAAATTGAGAAGATGAAACTGATATTTAGGAGAATATGTACATGTAAACGGGAATAAACAGAAAAGTGTTGCCATTACAAATTGATATTGTTTAGAAAAGTATTTATGTTACAGATATTTTAATAGCTACACTTTCAATAGCAAGATACTAATCAAGAGAGTAAGGTGGTGGGACTGAAGTAATTTTATTCAGAAGATATGAAACAAATAACAAGGAGTACTGCTGAGTTGGAACAGTAACTAACTATGAGTTTCTTTCAAGTTATACTATACTCACATGGTTATTTTATTAAATGTTAAAAGAGCAGATAAAGTCCTGATCACATGAAAAGTCACAAAAAGAGTTTTTTTCAGGCAAAGCAGGATTTCCCCTGATTTTTTTCTGAATATTTTTCTGCAAAACTCTAGAAGACCAGACAGAAATACTACGTATTTTCCACAGAGAGCATAACTTCACCAGCAATTTTCTGTTCCTCCAGAAAAAGGAAGTTATACTATCTGTACATTATGGCTGGGTGAAAATCAAAGGCCATCTCAGTTTCCCCTGTAGCATTCTCATAGTGCCTCAAGCTTCCCATTTAACTGTACTGAAAGAGGATACTGAGTGCTCTATAAAAATGGGTCACAACCAGAGCTAAGCTGAGCACAGACATCTTCATTTCTATGTTTAGTTAGAGAACTTTTTTGAAAACATGCACCCTAAGAGTTTGTGATAAGCAGGGAAAGATCTGGTTCTGTGAAACTGCTCAAAGTCCATGAAATAGTACTTGCACAAACTTAAAGACTCCTGCATCCTTCTCCTACCTCTGTAACTATTTGTAACTTGCCTAGGCTTAGGCAAGATGACAGATTGTGCAAGTATCCTGTGATCATAGCTGCATAAAAATGATCACTCTGTGTCTTGGATGAAGCCCAGTTTTTGGCATCAATTCAGATTGCAGAGATGGTATGATCTGTGAAGCGCTTATCTTGATATAGAATTTTCATTATTTTAAGGCATTTGTGCTAGTACATTTTTATTTCAAATTTTAGAAGCTTCACACCATTTAATTGGGTAATGTGTACTGAAAAAAAATAATATGCAGGTGAATGGATTTGTATATGTATTTATTCCAGAATTTCAGGGATCTTGCCTAGCTCTTATGGATATATTACTTCCTGCCTACCCTGTGAAACTGTGTGATGACTCAGTAAAGCTTCCCAAATGAGCCATTAGAATGAGGATACGGAAAGAAACAGTACAAAGGAAGACTAATATTCAAACCAAATAGCTGGAGCACAGAGTTCAATCTAAAGTGCCTTGATGAATCAGCGAGGTCTTCTGATGGGTTTGAGTTTTGCAAGGACTTTGCTATCTTGCAGTCTATGATTGACTAACTCATTTTTCCTTCAAAGTAAGCAGCATCTGCCTCTTTGTTATCAGAATGCCTTTGCAGTAATAATCACACACTGTAGGAACAATAACTTCTTGAAAATTACGTGAGAAACCACATCTAATAAGGGAAATGTTTGTAACAGTCAGCATCTGACACCAACACCTTCTAACACTTCCGACACCTTTTCACTCAAGAAATATCTCCTCTGCAGTTTAGCATGAAGATCAGTAAGTATTATTAAAAATGCAGGAACATGTTATGGATATTATCTGGATCGCTTAATGTGGTAACATGATATTAGCATTTCCATCATACCAACAATTAATTGTGGCATTTTATTGCTCATCTTTTGCTTATATAGCCCAACAGTTATTGCTTAGATAGTCTAATAGTTAGGGAGCCCATTCTAATAACTGTGATAATTCTGTATTACAGAGAAAAAAAATCCTAAATCCTAAGAAAAAAACCTTGTGTGTCTTGAAATAACCTTTTAATAGCTCTGTGTATTCTAATCAATCTTCAGTAAATAAAAGCTGTTTTCTTTTTTGGAAATAAAATTACCACGGAAATATGTGTTTGGTTAAATAAATAAATAAATAGATATTTTTATACCTAAAGCCTACACTGTAAGTAAGCAGTAACATTTGTTCATGGTAATGTATTGACATTTCTACATTTGAAGGGGGAGGGCTCTTTGTTAAATAATAGTTAAACTAACCTCTGGACTGAAGTGATATTTAATAATTAATGTTTTTCCATGAGGAACTGATCATGATACATGGAAACAGTAAGTGGTAAGAAAGTCATATTTTTATCACATTTTCTTTTTGTAATTAAAAAGTACATTCATGACTTAATCCTTCCTAAAAGTCTTAGGAGATGTGTAAATGTGTGTTTTTTAAGAAAGAAACTGGAGCACAGAAAGCTAACACCACTTATTTGCCCATCTGCAGATCATCCAGCAGGGCAGAAGAAGGACCTCAGATGGATTCAGCTTGGTTTCACAGCACAGGTGTGCTATACATCGCAGTCATATGTCTGTATGAATGGATGCCTTACTAAGACAATGTTCATAACAAATGTATTCAAACAGAAGCATTTAAAAGTTAGACTATTAAACACGTTACTCAAGTGTCTATATATCAGTAGTCTGGTTATCACTCAGCATTCACCATCCATAAACAAGCAGGACTTGCAGCTATAAAACACATTTGAAAATCTGATCACTTTGTTTAGACTTCTAAGTATGTACCTGAATATTCAGCATAACCACCAAGAGGTGCAAATTTTGGATAAAAGATTTCCAAAAAAGTGACTTTAGAGACATGAGATTACTGCAAAAGAGAAAAAAAAATCCTTAGAGGACTAATCTTTTCTATATTATTATTCCACATAACAGGAAATCAGGAAATACTTAATACATATCACTTCTTTTTGTTTACTACTCAGTTTAATTTCAGTTTCAGATTATACTTTTTATGTTTATTTTTTTTATTATTATTATTTTTTATTTCCGGTAATACTGTTACTGCTCATAATTTCCACACACTTCAAAAATATGCTTAATAATAAATTTTGGTTCACTTCTGAAAGCTCATAATTTCTTCCTATATTATTATTATAGCTTTTTCTCAATACCATGGAAACACAGAATTTTTCCCTAAAGAACTGACAGTGCCCCTGACAGTGGCTGAAATGTAACCAGAGATTAACTGGTTTTAATATTTTAGCAAAACTTTGCTCACAAAAAATAAGAAATTGCTCAAGAAGTTTGAGTTCATGTGTTTTATCTCAGCTTTTACTCACACTTTATTAATGAGTCTCTTGATTCCCATGTGTGAAGCAGGAAGCTGCCTATTCTTTCCTCACACTTATAATGGAGTGTATGCTTTAAATTGGTCTTGCTGACTCTGATTTCTGAGACTGAGACAAAAAAACTGTTCCAGTCTTACCAACACACTTGCTTAATAGTATTTGAGGGCTGTCATATTAAGTTAATAGTGCATACATAGTTTAACTAAATGAATAAAAAATCTGTTGAACTGCTGTCATGGAGTGCACTAAGTTATCTCTTCTGCCTTCTGGTAATTGGGATGTAATATTTCTTCAGGTGTGATTTTTAGTTCAACTTGATTTTTAGGTTCAGCTTACATAAAAATGGACTTATAAAAATTAACAGAATTTAACCACCACAGAAGGGGGAAAAAAAAATTCTTAGGATGTTCTGAAAAAAATATTAAAATCTTGTATCACTGAGTTGATCCAGATACTTCTTTTGCACCTCAAGCACTAGAAGTGCTTGTTATCATAAAGCTAGTTTGGGTTTAATCTTCAAATTCTGATTTGCATCATGCCTTGGGCTATATGAAATGACACTTGTACTAAGTGAGCTGTGTGGAGCCTGGAATATTTAACCACCACCATAGGGAGACTGAAATAGCTGCACGTGTATGGCAATCACTGAAAGCAGACTGAAAGCAGCATTCAGCACAACAGTGGAAGTTCAGGCTAGACTGCAGGGCAAAATAGCAGTGATAAAAATGACAAGGGTTTTTTAGTTTCATTCTCTAGGTCAGTCCAAAATTATTAGGTTTATGCCTCAGAGCAGCAACTAAGCAGAGATTATGAACTGTAGGATCCAAATTTTCCTACCTGAGCTAAATTTTCACTTTTAAGACAGTGCACCTTTTGGTGCATCTCCATACACTTTAAACAGTGAAATCCAATTATGACTTTTTAGACATGTTATATTCAACAAATTGATTTCAAAAGACATTCTTTGTAAATATCATTTGGGACTCTATGTGCTTGATCAAACTCTGACTAAAGGCCATTTCTACACTCTATATGGAAAATATGTCTGCAAAAGTAGCTGTAAAGGCTCATTGATTGAAATGCTAGGCTATGCCCTTGGGGTTATGTTTCACACTCAACTGACTCTTGATGCTTGTGCTTAATTTTATAATAAATAATTCAACATTGATAATTCAGTAGTGGGGAAAGGTATATAGCACTATTTAGTCTAGTTGTATTTCTGACCTTAAACTGACAAATGCAAAGATCTAATTCTGCTTTACTTGGACCTGGAGGGAAAACACCAGTGATTTAATAAACAGAACAAACTATTCTTATTCAAACATATACAGGAAAAAAAAAAAAAAAAAAAAAAGGAAAAAAAAAAAAGAGAGAGAGAGAGCTGAGAATGGCCCATTTTATGTGACCTTTAAAAATTGTTATTTTCTATATGGGGTCAATCTAACATTAGGTTTTATAATAATGTTCCCATTTATTCCTCTTCAAGGCATGTACAAATGGCAGCCAGTTTCCATGGAGCAAAAAGAGCAGCACAACAATATAGAAATGTGACATTATGCTGAGTCCAGGTTAAACCTGAAAGGATTAACAAAACTGCTTTGCTAAAAGAAGAATTAGGCAAGTCTTGGAAAGGTCACATATAACCAGGAAACAAAATTTATTTACTCCATATAAATTCTGCAATACACATTTTCTACTGTAAATTTGACAATGCTATATTAATTTATTGCCTCTTATACAGAGGGCATAACTTCACTGTCAAAATGTGTATTTTTATTATCCTGTTGTGATTAATGTGTGCGGCCTATTCTGACATCAAAATAGAGAGGAATTTAGTTCTACAATGAAGAAAACATGCCAACACTGACAAATCTCAGGATCCTGAAACAGAAAAATATGGTGCTAATTTTCACTTTGGTTTTACACAGATGTGGCTCTCTTTCAGCAGTTATTCTGATGATATACATTGTTAGACTAAGCCTCTACCTTCATTAAGTGAATCACAGAATCATAGAATCATAGAATATCCCAAGTTGGAAGGGATCCATAATGATCATCAGTTCCAACTCCTGGCACCACACAGGTCTACCCAAAATTTTTAGACCATATGACTAAGTCCACAGTCCAGTCGCTTTGTAAATTCAGGCAGGCTTGGTGCAGTGACTACTTCACTGGGGAGCCTGTTCCGGTGCGCAACAACCCCCTCGATGAAGAACCTCTTCCTGATGTCTAGCCTGAACTTCCCCTGCCTCAGCTTAACACCATTCCCACAGGTTCCACCATTGGTGATTACGGAGAATAGATCACCTGCCTCTCCACTCCCCCTCGCGAGCAAGCTGTAGACTCTGATGAGGTCTCCCCTCAGCCTCCTCTTCTCCAGGCTGAACGGGCCAAGTGATCTCAGCTGGTCCTATGTCTTCCTCTTTAGGCCCTTCACCATCTTCAACACCCTCCTCTGGACACTTTCCAACAGTTAAATGTCCTTTTTGTACTGTGGTGCCCAGAACTGCACACAATACTTGAGGTGAGGCTGGACCAGCGCAGAGTAGAGCGGGACAATCACTTCCCTTCACTGACTAGCAATTCCTTGCTTGATGCACCCGGTTGGCCCACCTGGCTGCCAGGGCACACTGCAGGCTTGTATTTAACTTGCTGTCAACCACAACCCCCAGATGCCTCTCTGTGGGGCTGCTCTCCAGCATCTCATTGCCTAGTCTGTACGTATAGCCAGGGTTGTCCCATCTCAGGTGCAGGACCCAGCACCTGCCTTTGCTAAACTTCATGTGGTTTGTGATCACCCAGATCTCTAATCTTTCCAGATCTCTCTGCAAGGCCTTTCTATCCTCATCCAAGTCCACAACTCCTCCAAGTTTGGTGTCATTGGCAAATTTGCCCAAAACACCTTTTAGTCCTACATCCAAATCATTTATAAAAACATTGAAGAGAACTGGCCCTAAACTGGAGACTTGAAGGAACCCTAGTAGTGACCATCCGCCAGCCAGATGTGGCCCCATTTACCTTTGGGCCCTGTCCGTCAGCCAATTGCTCACCCATTGTATGATTTTTTTGTTAAGTTGTATGCTGGAAATTTTGTCCAGTAGGATCCTATGGGAAACTGTGTCAAAAGCTTTGCTGAAGTCCAAAAAGATCACATCAGCTAGTTTCTCTTGATATACCTTGTTAGACTAAGCCTCTACCTTCATTAAGTGAAGCAAAGCAGAAAAACAAAAGCAAAACATAACTACAATAATAAAAAATATCATCATAGCTGTGAGAAAGACACAAATATGCCATATTAACAGCTGTCTCCATTGCAAAACTTTGCTGAAGCTATTCTCCTTAAGTTATAGTACAAAATTGAGCGTGACTGTATGGCAAAAAATACTTGAACCATTCATGAGCGGAGATTGTGAGTTTTGCTGGCTTGAAGTATGGTTCAGTTTCTAGCATCAATTCAAGCATCAGCATTGCCTGACATTCAGCTCAAGCTTCTTGATGGGCAAAGTATTTCAAGTGACAGCACCACTGAACTCAAGCTCTATGAGTGGAGCTGAGCTAGAAGAAATGTTTCATGTATTATCTTTTATAATTATTCATATCTTACAAAGAAGGCAGCTGTAAGATACAGACAGTATCTAAATGGCTCAAAATGTTATTTATGATTTATCTTCCCAGCTGAGTAAGAGGTATTGTTTCTCATATTAATGTGCAGATGTACTCTGGTGTGAACCAGAGAAGAAAAGTAAGTTATTCACCATCAGCAGGACTCCCACAGCACTCAAAAGGGCAATGGAATGACCAACATGAATCCTAAAAATTATCACTGCCTGCAGCATTTCAAATATAAGGGAATGAAGTTAGGTACCTGATTCCATTTTTTGGAATTAATATGAGTTTCTGAAGCCTAAGATCTCTAGTTTTAATATGCTTACACAAGCTGTTGTCACCATTATTAAATGCGAAATTAAGCAACAAATATCAGGAATGTATTTTATAATGAAGTTTACCACAAAATGTGCCATAAATGCTGAAACAAATTTGGATACCCTTTGGATGAACCAGGATCGCCACAAAAAATTGCCATGTTCAATAAAATTGTTTTACACCATATTCGATTATTCAAGTCTCACAAATCCCAGACCCTTGTGATTTTGATTTCTGAAGTGTAACTTCAGAGCCAATCACATCCTACCCCCAATAAGCTGAAGTTTTTTCCTTTCAGGTATATATTTATAGTAGAGTTGTGGGATAGTGTGTCAGCTGGACTCACCATCAAAACAGGTGGGACACAAACCAGACTCTCAGATTCACAGATTCAATAACAAAACAATGCACAAACTGCTTGCTGTCATCTCACTCAGGCTTCTTTCTTCTATCTGTTGAGCTACCTGAATATTAAAAACATCCCACTATATATCCATATATGGAGTCAGGTACATAAAGCATTTATAGGATCACGTGGTTTTAGGTTTGTCTGGGATAACAGGTAACAAAAGAAAGCCTTTACTGAAATTCAATAAAAATGAATAGGCACAAAGATGATAGACTGCAGAGGGTACTTATAAATACAAACAAAGTAACAGCATATCCCAGAATAGTATGGTTTTACAACTGACATTGTATAAATGGGACACCTGTAACCCACCTCTTTCAACCTCAGTATCATTCACTTTTTATAAAGGTTTTAGTTTTCAAGCTCTGTGCAAACAGGATGAAAACAGTTATCTTCTGAAAACAGGAGAAGCACCATTATCATAAACCCAAAAAGGATCTATTTCAGATTAAAGGGGATGGTTCACTGAAGTTTCTAAATCATGATTTCTTTTTACATGATGCTTACTCCTTAAACCACACTGCTGCATTTCTGAGCTTCTAACTAATTCTCTTAATTATAATAATACATCATAATGATCCAATAGCAAACAACTGAAATAATGAGGAATATTTCTCCTGAGGATTTTTAGTTGGTGTCTCACTGAAGCTATTGAGGTTAATCTTCCAAACATGGAAATAATGGGCAAGGAATTGAAAATAAAAGCTGTTATGTTAAATTTCTTGTGCCATAAGAGTTCTGAAACCAATTTGATTCAGAATGCTCCATTTTAATAGCAGGAAATACATCCATTTAAAAAAGACCCTGAATGTTGTTTTATGAGGCACAACTGTCACATTTTAATGTTGATATATTTGGGTTATTAAGATTAAATATAACCCGTGAATAAAATATTTGAAAATCCATAATGTATTAGAAGTTTTTTTTTTTTTATAGTAACCTAGAAGGCCAAACCTTTATTATTATTCATAATAATAATAATAACAACAACAAAAAGACTAGTAATATTTAGAATTTTCAGTATAATAAACACAGAAGATTAGTGCATGATACTTTGCAAAAATCAGAACTCTTCAACAGATAGATGCTTAAAACCCGAAACAGAGAAAATCCATTTATTCCTTTGAAAATTTTGGTAATCTTGCTAAAAGCAAACATGATTAAACCACTCATACATCATACTCACACACATGCACACACGAAAATCTAAAGAATAACATCTAAAGATATAGATATGAATAAATAATTATTCTAATATCAGTGAATTAACTTCTGAGTCAATGTTTCACAATATTGATTAATCGTCTTAAAATTATGTGGTTAATTGAACTGCATTGTAAAAAAAAAAAAAATTAATCTAGGAAGTGCAAATAAAGCCTGCAGTTACAATCACAAGTAACAGAAGTTACTCAAAATCACATAGAGGACCTCTTTTGCAGTTTTAAAGGTTAAATAAAAATATTAATTAAAAAAGAAAAAGAAAAAAAAAATTAAAAAAAAAAATACTAATGCCTGAGGAAGTAGAAAGAGCAAACCAAACATACCAAAATCGTAGTCTTTACAATCATCTCAAAATTTGCCAGTAGAAATTAAGAACTCAGTTGCTTGTTAGAAACTTCAGGTTGTCAGAAGTATATCACCAGTTTAAACAAATTAGTTTGAAGATTTGCATACAATATACTCTTGTGTAAAATATCTTGTTTACCTGTTTTAGTATACTTTACTACCTTGATAAGAAATTTCAGATGCTAAATTATTCTATTTTCATAACTGTGTTCAACTTTAATAAATACATGACTGTTATTATTAAGAAAAGTGAATCTATACAACCGTATCCGAAAACATAATTTGCACTCAGGTCTGAATACTCAAAATACTCAAAAGTCTCAAGTCTACTTAAAAAAAAAAAAAAAAAAAAAAAAGGGAGAGAGAGAGAGAGACAAAAAATGCATACAAATATGACCAGAAAAGAGGAACTACTGTAAGAAGAAAGAAGCACAATTTATGGTCCTGTTGGGCTTCTTTGATTTTTGCCTATTTCCAAAAACAATACGTACTTCTGATAATAATTCTGATAAATAATGCGTACTTCTGATGTGTAAACTTGTTCAGGATTTAATGCACAATCATCTCAGACTTCATGTTTTACTGCTGTCAGTTATAATGATGAAGAGCTGAAATGTGGTCTTCACACCCTGATTGATTTTTTCAAATTATTTTTTCAGTTTACAGTTACTAATATACATTTCTAATGTATACCTCTCTATCTTCAGTTTGTCATACAAATAATGAAACAAGGCAGATTGCCTTATAAATGGCACAAGATATCAGCCTATACTGAAACATACGCTAAATGTTAGTAATACAACTGGAACAATCACTTACTGAACATCAGCAGCAGCACACCATAAACCACAGTGATGGGATGAGCCTGTTGAGGATTCCACTGACAACTCACCACTCACCATCTCCCTGGCAGGGTTGGCTTTAGCCTTGCAATCACCACCTTAGGTTTATGACGGCTGCGGGTGCACTGTGATGGCTCTCACTTCCAGACATGGATCTGTACTTGTCTTTCTTGGTTGACCTAGCTACTAACAGTGGCTTCCTGCTGTTTTCTAGCTGATCTGATGAAGACCAAAACGTAGGCTTTACTGCAGAATATTTTGCCCCATTTTCAGTACACAATCCCCCACTAGGCCACCATAGGATGCCTAAGGTTCCCTGCTGCAGCTCATTGAAATCACGGTCTCTCCAGCTGTTGACTGTCAGCCATAAGAGTCTTGAGATGAACGTTTAATCTTTGTACTCATATTTTCTAAGGCTACTGAGTCCTTAGACATATGTTGGGCACAAAACAAGCAAACACATTCTACATGTTTACTGCTAATTCTAGCTATGTCTTCCACTCATTTATGGGTATGCCTTCCATTGGACATTCATGGTTGTGGTAGACAACATACCTCCTCATTCATCCCAGATATACCTCTGTTCTCTTATGTATTTTGATTTTGTATATCAACATGTCTGAAAGCTATCGCTATTGCCAGCACTCCTGCAGAACACTATTCAGTCCATCCTTCACTCAGCACCAGGAAAAACCTGTGCACTCATTCTTTGCAATCTTGGATATTTTACTGACAGAGATTTGTCTGCCAGTTTGCCTGCAGCCTTTTGCTACTGATGGAAATGTATGTTAAAAAAACTCAGCTGTGTCTTCCCCACAGAGATATACCATGTGGTGTTCTGCAAAGGGCCTTCAATGTTTGGCCACCAGCAGTGAGCCTTCTTGAGGTATGTCCTACTCTCTCAATATGTTGCTGAAGACTCAGTAACTTAGGTTGCCGTCACATAGATGACCTGTGATTCTTATTATGATGTCTTAAGTCTTATTATCTACAACAGGAAAAGTGATGGAATTTTGTCTGCGAATTGTACTTCACATAGCCTTTTAATGACTAAACCCAACTCCACATTGTACGTGGTTAAATTATATTAGGCAAATAAAGCACTTCTGCAGCATGTTAAGTAGAGCAGGCTGGTGCTAGCACTACCTCTTCCTTGGTATCATAGACTACAATTTAATGCTGTGGTCAGCAGCTTGGTTTTCTTCTCTGTACTGTATAATGATAAACCTTGCTCTTTCCAAGATGTAAAACATGGACTCATCATTACCGGCCTAATAATTTCTTCTTTTCAGTTCTCCTTCTTTTTCTCTCCTCTCCTCTCCTCTCCTCTCCTCTCCTCTCCTCTCCTCTCCTCTCCTCTCCTCTCCTCTCCTCTCCTCTCCTCTCCTCTCCTCTCCTTGAGTCTCCTCTCCTTGAGTCTCCTCTCCTTGAGTCTCCTCTCATCTCCTTTCCTTGAGTCTCCTCTCCTCAAGTCTCCTCGAGTCTCGTCTCCATGAGTCTCCTCTCCTCAAGTCTCCTCGATTCTCCTTTCCTCGAGTCTCCTCTCCTCGAGTCTCCACTCCTCAAGTCTCTTCTTTCACCTTGAGGATGTTCAGTATTGTACTGAGACCAAGCACACAGCCTTACTGTGCAACACTGAGCAATACTTGTGTTTGTCAATTTCAAAAAGCAAAACCATATTTTGTTTCTTATTTTCTAAGAACAGGCCACATTTGCCTGTTAGCTTCTGATTGATATAGTATACCGTAGCCCCTATGCAGCCATTTTCCATTCCCATTTTTCTTCCTTGTCTGTCTGCTGACAATGAAGCTGACTCCCTGGAGCAGCTGGAATCAGACTGGATATTGACCTAAAGCATAGCTCAGAGATGACAGCTAAATGACAAGCAGACACTGAAGAGGGTTCAAAACAAAGCAAAAGTTGTGCCTAAGAACTTGAGGCAAACATACTCTTCTTCACTGAAAGTCCCAGTTATCCCATGTAGCCCTTTTTTTTTTTTTCTTAAAATTCTTTTATTTATTCTTCTTTCAACAGCAGGATAATTTGCGGAAATTTCCTCTGGGACATTTAATAGCTTTAGTTTCCATTCCCTTTACATTGCTGTTAAAAGATGGAGATTATACGTGTTGCTGTTTCAGTGCTTTCCTATACAACACAGGTTACAATCTATTGCTTTCACTGTCAGTCTGTTTCTAACTCACCCATACTTTGTACAGTTATAACTACATCTCCCCTTCTGCTTTTCATATTTAGAATTTAAAACAAGAAAAAGCTGCTAAAGCAAGATCATATAAAGTTTCTTAAGAAGAAAAATGTATCCTTACTTTCTCTGCATGGATTTATAAGCAATCCCAAACTGATGGTGAGATTCTCACTCCCTTCCATTTTTAAAGGCGAATTCTTCTGTGACTAAATGTCTGGAGGAAAATAATTTACTTTCAGCAAGAAAACCAAATTTTCCCTCTGTTTTTTTGTGCTTTCTTATTCTTGTTCCTCAGAGTATCCCCACAGTACATTTTCAGTCCACTCCAAATGTTCTTATTTTTCTATACCCTGTCCCTGTGCCATAACCTCTCTATACTTTTTTTTTTTTTTTTAATATGCTCCCACAGAAGACATAAACATTACATCCTAAAAAACATCCAGAAAAGGTTTTCAAAATTAGAGAAGGCAACTCTGCCCATCCTTCATCAGAATGATTGCATCCAATGGCTGACATTAAAAGGTCAGTATTTCATATCAATTACCATATCACGGCAATACTGCCAACACCAAGTAAATATAATTGTGATTTAGGAAACCCCATAAACCTTGAGAATAATTTAAAAGTATGCTTTGGGTAGTTCATGTTTGCATGACTATCAAAATTCTCTCAGAAATTGGTGGAAGGCTAAAATTAAATATAAGAAAAGAAAACAGTAATAAATTTGAGATGTTTACAAGTTCCCACAACTCCAGGAACTGAGACTCAGGGAGAAAAGCCTGTAAGGCTATTTAATATATTAAAGATATGTAATATTGTAAGGCTATTTAATAGGCTATTGTAAGGCTATTTAATATTGTAAGGCCTACAATAAAGTTGGAAGAGTTTGCAAAATTTGCAACGGCATTTAAATCATCCCACTTTTACTACCTCAGTCCTAAATTACAGAAATTCTTTGTTTCCAGAGGGCAAAATCCTGGAAATATTTATCCTGTGTGCTCTCAGAGCTGTAATTCGCATCCCTGGGACAGTGCTGTGATGGAGGCTGAGTAGCAAGAACAGCATTTACGCAATTGCAGAGTGACAGTGAAACAGAGAGCTATTTTTATCATTGAGTTTGGCAGAAATGGCTAACCACTAGGTGCTTCAAACATTTCAAAAACCCTAGAGCTGGGGGTCTGCATGTGCGTGGGACCACTAGAATAAGAGAACAGGGCAAAAGAAAAGAGAGGGGAAGCTGTGGATTTACAGAGCTGAGAAAACTCTTTGCCAACCAAGTTCTTGTCCTGCAGAGACAGACTTTGAGAAATACAAACAGGCTGCAGAGAGTTTTCTGAAATACTGCTGGATGTGTAGTAGCACTTACTCTATAAGGCATTATTCCCTGAAGTACAGTTTTGAAATTACTCTGGACAATTTATCACCTACCCAAATGACCCTGTCACTTGGCTAGTCCATCAGCCTGGAACTTTAATATTCACAGACCCCAAAAAAGCAATAAACACCTGCCTTTTTTCAATAAATCAACCTGCCAAATATATTTTTTTTCTTTCTTCCTATAAGCATTCCCTGTTTGATGCCCAGAACAAATACTCATCAATCCTGGGTCACCCACGTGTTTTCTAGATATTAAAATGTCATAATGTTCACTGCTAAATAGAAAAGGAAAAAAAAAAAAAAAAAAAGAAAACATCATGATCATCATGATCATTCTGGGAAAACCTTTATGGTTTGACTGCTACCATCTGATTTCTATTTCAGGAATAAACACATTAAAAATAAATGAAGAGGTTGTCTTACTTTTTTAACAGACCTCCTGTGATATACTCAGACTGTTCTCTGCACATTACAATTAAGACCTCCACTTACTCTGCGCAGTCACATACCCATACAAGACTAATTGCAGAACTGCTTGCTGTTGAGAAGCAGGAGGCAGGACCACCACAGCACTTGCTGACTCTCTGGGGGCAGAGGAGCTGCGCAGCAGGCAGAGCGTCTCTATGGGGGCTGCTATACCTTGTCCAGTGCATTCAGCACAAGGAGGTAGCACATTTAATGCTCATCCATCCCCTTTACTCCTGTATGGAGCAGTGGTGTCATGGTGTCATGACAGTTATATGGAGAACTGAATGAGGTCTGAACTGAATGAGGTCTGAACTGAATGAGAAAATGGAGGCAAGTGTTATTTATATGAAAGACCATAAATAATTATTTTTTTTATTATTTTGTTTTTCCCCAGGAACCAAAGAATTCATTCCATCAGGCTAACTGTAAAATGAATGTTAGCTCTGGAAGTCAAAACAAAATAATTAACCAGCTAAATGCATCATTATTCTCAAAAGATGAAAAAGGATTTGTAATCATAGACTAAAAATCACAATCAGATCTCTGCAACATCTTCCCTTCAAATTTTTAGTTTTTTCTTTCAATTTATTTGTCTTCTTTTTACACTTCAGTGATTATTGATTCTTCCTTTCAGAGGAAGCACTATTATAAAATAATTATCTGCTCTCTCAGTATTTCCCTGCCAGATACAAGCAAAATGATACTCCATTAGTGTACAGTTAGATCTCTTCTCTTCATTCAAGCATAATCATTAAAATGGGAGAAGAGTGTACAATTTGTTTTCTGATGATATAACATACCGACATGTTTGTGATATCATATATCATATGGAGATAGATATATAGAGAGAGAGACATATATATGTATATATAGATATACATAATTATATACAGGTGAGTTATGACAGTGATGTTTGCCAGAACTAACACCACAGTTTTTACACACCCCTTATGCTCTTCAGCAAAGCCCCATCTTCTACCTTTATCACAATCTCACTATCAAAGTTTCACTATCAAAGCACCATTTCTATGTACAAAGGCAGTACTGATTCCATGCACGAATAAAATTCTTTCCACCCACGCTGCTTTTTCTTCACTTTCAAAAAGTCTTTTACAGAAGAATATACAGAGCTCCTTCGGAGGATGTATATACCTCCATGTCTCCTAGAGAAATCCTTGGATCCTAGAGTTTGATACTGCCTTCAGTGGATCCCAGGCTTACTGTATTTTCCCTGTCCTCTCATGGCTGAATTAAATTAAGTGTCTGTTAGTATATCCCAGCCATTAGAGGAGAAAGGATTTGGGAGGGATGAATCTGACAGACAGCCAAAGGGGAGAGACAACTCTATGGTAAAGATGCCAGAAAGTATCCAGACAGGCAGCAGAAACGTAAGAGCTGTAGTTCATATGGATTTTAATTTGTTAGTATCATTTGCCGTTTTATCACATCACACACTTTATTTATGTCTGAAATGGAAAAAACAAACAAACAAACAAACAAACAAACAAACAAAAAAACACATTTCCTTATATATCTTCTACATCAAAATAACAGTTAAGTTCAAGTTTTATTTCTGTGTCTCTGTTCCTGGCACGCAACACACACCTCTTTGTTACCACCAGGCAGCAACACTATACCAATCTGTATTGGATGTTCATCTTGCATTTATTGTATCGGTGACAGTAAAATTGACCATGCCAGGGAACGTGTCCTTTCTTGAAAACTAAGCTAGGGACATAGTAGATTTTTCAACCTTTGCAGTTTACATAGGATTAACAGGGAGACTTAATTTTATCTAAACAGTTAAAGATTATCATCATGTGGGTATTTATTACTCCTGTGACCTTACATGATGGCCTAAGAGAAAACATGCAGATATTGTTTCATATATGCTGTGCACTTAGACACTGTTTAGAAGGAAAATGAGAGGAAAGGGACACTGCTGTCAGTTAAATTTGTGGATACACATCAAGAGTTTAAAGACTAAAATGCTGAGTACTGAAAGGCAGTATAGAGAACACACACAATCCCATTACAAAGTTAGTTTTCTTGTATTTTTATTACTTGTTTTACACCAGTTTAAAAAAAAAAAAAAAGTATAGAAACTGCCCTGCTAAGCAAGTTGCAACAACTCCTAGACCTAGCTGATTAAAGATTCAGAAAAAATACCATGAAGCTTAATGCATAAAATAAACACCCAGGACATCTGAACATTTTGTTCTCTTCCAAAACATAGTCTAATTCATTTTAATTCAGTAGGCTTTTGGGTGCTTTTTTAATTATTTCTTTCCAGCCATGTCAGCTTTCAGATTTTTTTTCTTTTACTGCATTTTACATTCTTTTGCTGTGACTAAGGTCCTACATACACTGTTTTGAAAGACTCCACTGGATGTAAAAGTGGCTTGGGACTAATACTAACCATTTCAGGACACAGTGAAAGACCCTCTGTGTTTTTCACCATTAGTTATTTCAATTCTTCTACTCCAAATGTCACAGAAATATTTATACCCAAGCCAGGAGGACTGAAGGGCATGCCACTTTCCCCAGTGCTACTTCAGAAATAGCTCAGTATCACCACTACTAATAACCATTAAGAGATACTATCACAAAGATTGCTCTATGGTTTCACTAGCAGCTCAGCTGTCTTGCTTTACATGGTGAAGCTTATTAATTCAGTAGATATTTGTGCTCATTTTGTAAAGCCTTCATGTAAATACAGACATATATGTATACCTGTATACATAATTTACCAATTAGAGTGCAGTGATAATGTTTGTTCATACTGAGGAGAACTCTGTTCAAGAAACCCAAAAAAGAATGAGGGAAGGCTTCCCTCATTTGTATCTTCCATCATATCTCATACTTATACTAGCCCTAAGCTTCCAGCCTTTCTCATTAAACAAGCCACCTGGGTACGCACTATGGAAAAGTCATCTTTTGTTGCTAGAGCAAGAGGAGTCTCCCTTTCCCACTCAATTTAGAAGACACCTGGGAAGACTCACGTTCTAGTCTCAGCACCTTGATACTCTTACAGGGGTTTTTCTAGGTTGTTTAACTGAAGCGGTTGAGTTGGTTGCTGTCTGCTCTCTACTTGCAGTCAGCTTCTTACTGCAAAGCACCAAGAGGCCTAAAGGAGTGCTGGCACTAACCTACATGGGGATTGCCTCTGGCTGTGGACAATGGAGAGGGCAGGAAATAGCATGCTTAGTTCTTCTGCTCTGTTGACACCTGTCTACTCTGTTTGGACACCTGGACCCATGCCACACAGATGCAGGTAATAAGCCTTTCTGAGTACTTCATGCCTTGGTGCTACATTGTTGGTGCTCACATTGTGTGCAAAGATGACAGAGACTCATAGGGGTCATCTGTCTTTGCACAAACCCACAGGAGAGTCTTGTGCAGATTTTATTTTTTAGGATAGATCATCATTAAAACTAGCCAACAGAAGAAAAACAAGAAATGCACATAGCGAAACCCCGGCCAGTCACCAAAAGTGACAGAAAGAATTAATCTACTCATGATATGCCAATGACCATTAAAAGAGTTTACATATAGACGTATAGAAATACATAAAACTAAAACTGGGATAATTTATTCTAGCTTTATTCTAGATTAACAATTTAAGTTTGTTTATATGCCATTGATTTTGATATAGTATGACTAACCTTGTCTTATGTAACTCTTGTAATCTACCTTTAAAAATCTACATTTCTTCAAATCCTACTGAATGTGTTAACTCATTAGTATCTTGAGACACCTGATGTAGAAAAAGAACACCATCTCTCTATAATGTCATTTCTCTATAATGTTTTAAATTTGTTATATCTGAGTTTTATTGTAAGAGCCTGTGTAAGACCAGCCTGGCCCTGTTTGTCTCTTCTCTCCATATTGGCATGGCACAGATGTTCCAGAGAAGTTTTGAAATGCATTAAAATATAAATGAAAAACACAAGTATATTTTACAGAAGCGTTTATACTTTTTAAAAGAAAAAAAAAAAAAAAAAAAAACTCAAGTCCTTGTAAATATATTTCATAACAAAATTCCAAGTTCTAGTATAATATCAGGCAATCTTCATGCAGGGACAGATTTATTCCATGATTTAAAACAAAACAAAACAAAACAAAACAAAAAAAAAACTTTTTAGAGGTGTTTATTTGAGAAAATATGGAATCTTATGTCAACAATCATGTATTTAAGTTACTATGATTTTCTTTTATTTACATATGAATTATCTGATTTACTTTTGAACAAAAAAAGCATGTAGTGCCACCTAGGGGCATTCATAAGCTTATGAATTTGAATTTTTGACAGCTCAAATATCCTGAATTATGTTTACTTTTCCTAACTGAGTGCCTTGGAATAAAAATCTGTCTTAAAGGAGGCTTATACAATTCAGTTTTATCAGCTGGACAGTGCAGCATAAGCTAATTCCAGGAGCACTGTGAAATTAAGTTCTTTCTGTTTCAGCCAGAGAAACTTGCTCTCACAGAATATTATTAAAAAAAAAAAAAAAGTTTATTAGAAGGAAATAAAGCACCTCCTTCTGCATCTGAACTTCTACCTTATCAAAGCAAAACAAAACAAAACAAAACAAACAAACAAACAAACAAAAAAACTGAATAACTAATCCTTACTTTAACTGGGTCTATGTGATGTGTGAAACTTAATTTCTGATGCTTGAGTTTGCATTTCATTTCCTGAAGTCCAACATCAGATGAACTAGATGGGAGGTCCCCTCAATAGTGGCATGCAACCAAAGTGGTAGTCAAGCACAGCATTTACTCACTCTGTTTCAGTTTTTAATTCTTGGCCTGTTTTGTTTTGGTTTGGTTTGTTTTGTTTCCTTATTCTTTTTTGTCAATAAGGGATATTTTGGCATTACTCTGGAAAGACTGGATAGAAAAACAGATTAATCTATTTAAAGCTACTTTCAGATGCAGAGAATTCATGAAAAGTGCACTGCTACCAAAAGAAGCCATGTACCATACATCTCTGATTACAGATAAGGATTGATTCATTTCTTAGGCAGATTTTGTATACAAAATGTTATAGTGAATATAATACAAGTCAAGATCTATTTCTTTCTATTTGTTTTTACTGCAAATCCATTACAAATTATTTTATCCTAGACTATCATTTTGCTTGATGCTTCTATCATATTGGATCATAGTAATCGTAGTAATCATTCAGTTCTATTGGATATAACCTAAAAAACAAAACAAAACAAAACAAAACAAAACTTCCATATGCAGGAGTGGCAGCCTCTTCAGTGCTAACTACAAGAAAACAAGGCAAGTAATTTAACAAATGATCTATGTTCCACATAGCAGGTTTTTTTTTTTCTCAGCTTCCTCCTCACTATCAAGCTCACCCACACATCTCCACACTCAAGTAATTTGAAGATGTTACCAGAATGTCTGTGAGGTTGGAGGAATCAGTGAAATTATCTAGAAAGCAGAAGCACTGTTCAGAAACAGTGTATTATAACAGATTTTTCCAAAGAATTTATTCAACATTTCCCTTAGAAATCTGTAAGAACAAGTAACATAAACATGGGGGGATTTAAATCTTACTTTCAAGTACTAATGTCAGTGCTAGTGTGGACTGCAGAGCCATTTATAAGAGTATTCATACTGTCATATTATGTTATTAAGCATAAAGATGATACAGCAATATTAATGCAATAAAATCCTATTAACCATGATACCACTAAAAGAAAGAAAGAAAGAAAGAAAGAAAGAAAGAAAGAAAGAAAGAAAGAAAGAAAGAAAGAAAGAAAGAAAGAAAGAAAGAAAGAAAGAAAGAAAGAAAGAAAGAAAGAAAGAAAGAAAGAAAGAAAAAGAAAGAAAGACAGACGGACTAGTTAACTGAGACAATACTGGATTTTTCACAGACTGTATTGGAGACCAATCCTGGGAAGGCTGTGTGGGTTCCTTGGTCCTAATCCAGGAAAGCATTTAGCAAGCACCTTATTTTAAGCATATTAGCAGTTGTCTCAACTCAGTGGGAAAAAGCCAAAACAAAGAGGGGTCTGTCCATCATTTTAACCATGTTTAGTCAGGTTAGCATCACTGGAAAGTTTTTTTGTCACCTCCCAAAATGTAGAACCATCCTGTCTGTGGTTCAGTGTTACATCTCAGGGGTGGACTCAGTTCTACATTACCTAGCAGTGCAGAGAGCCTGCTCAATTACATCTCTTCTCAGAAGTTAGTCAGTACTTTTGCACCTAGATCCTGCAAATATTATTATTCACCAAATAATTCACCAAAGTAATTTCCATACCTGAATTTCATTCTAAACTAATTTGATTTATTCTGAACCCTTTCTCTAGGCAGCTTTGCCCCTGCATGGGAAGAAAACAGCTAAGGACAACTAAAATTACCCTACATGACAAAGGGAAAACTATACTGGAAAATATGTTCTTGAGCTAATCTTTTGGAGTTATACAAAGACCAAAAATTCAAACTAAGTACCCGTCCTTGAAACATTGCTTATAGACTTTTAAAAAAATAAATAAAATAAAATAAAATAAAATAAAATAAAATAAAATAAAACAAAACAAAACAAAACAAAACAAAACAGAAGTGATTTTGTTGTATTTTAGTACTCAAGTGTTGTTTGTTTTTTTGTTGTTGTTATCGCTGTTTTTGTTTGTTTGTTTGTTTGTTTTTTCTTATGAATGGGCATCACTTTACCCAAAGTGAAGATTTTGCCAGTCAGTTACGATCTAGGACAGCCTATCTGCACCCCATTCCAAACCTGTTATATTTTTCTGTCTGCTCAGACAGTTATACAATGGTCCCAGATAAATGCCACTTGCTGTAGTAGATCTGCTTAGCATCCTGTTTGCCCCTTCTTCTGTTCTGCAAAGGTGATGTAGCACAGCAGTCACACCAAAAAACAGTTTCAGAAGCAGTGTTCTTCATCACCTCCACTTCCTTTTTGACTACTTTGATTACTTGAAGCATTTTACACATTTATTGGTTTATTTCTTCAGAGCCTGTTCTCTGACACCCCATGGCACTGATCATACCAGAAATTCAGAACCAAGTTTCTCCTTCTACATACAATATAGAAAAGACCCTGCTAAAAGCTTTGTGAGCTTTGTTACTTATAAACTCTTTGTTATCACTCTCGACGGGACACACACTCAGACCAAACTGAGAAGCAGCAGAAGGCAATGCAAAAGTTAGCAAGTGAATCTTGCAAATCAGCAGGGACCAAACAACAAATGTCTATAAATAACAACTGTGGACAGCCTAGCAAAAACATTTGTACAATAATAGGCAGGATGGGATAAAACATGCAAGGAGTCAAGATAAGCCTCTCCAAATAAAATTTTCAAGGATTAGTGGATTACTCTACATGACACGTTGGTGGTAGTAGGGCATTTAGCAGTGTCAATATGCTTTCTGATTGGGAAAAGGAATATCAGAGGACAAAAATAAACACAGCTTTTCTTAATTCATCCTGCAAAATACATGAGGAGTCTCTGAGCAAGCTCCCTCCAGAGACCAGCAAATGTCTCAGACCTACAAACTATGCTTTAAGCATAACCCGCAATCTGCTAAGATGACAGCAGTCAGTGAAGATACACGATGACTGATATGTGGCTAAAGGACAATTTTGTTATTTCATGGAAACAGCTGCTCTCGTGCTGTACCAATTTCTTTACCGAAAGGGTTGTTAGACACTGGAACAGGCTGCCCAGGGAAGTGGTGCAGTCACCATCCCTGGAAGTCTTTAAAAGACGTTTAGATGTAGAGCTTAGGGATATGGTTTAGTGGGGAGTGTTAGTGTAAGGTCAGAGGTTGGACTCGATGATCTTGAGGTCTCTTCCAACCTAGAAATTCTGTGATTCTGTGATTCTGTAATTTCGGAATTCTCTGGCTGAAATGAGAGCTTTACCACCAAGTTTCAGCCCTAGATTGCTTTTCTCTCATGCAGAGATGCAGCCTGTTCCTGGTCAACCACAAAGCAGAATAAGGACTTCTTGCACTTACAGCTTCTTACAGGAAGCTACAAGGAGTTCCCCCTTCCGCATGGATGGCAAAAAGATGCCAACTGTCTCAGGCAGCAGAAGACAGATCCCTTCTTCCTGCCACCAGTTCAGACAGCTGTGGATGGAGAGAAAATGAGGTTGCATACCTGCACTTCACCTCCATTCTCTTATGCTGAAGTCTTTAGCCCATCTACAAAACATGGTGGGGAAAAAAAAAAAAAAAAAAGTCCAAAAGTCCAAATGCTGTACATTGTATATGAGTACACTATATTTAGAATCCAGTATCTAAAACAGTTTTGACGCTTGAATTTGGACTCACGGGTCTCATGAGGTTTTTAACAAAATGGTCTCAAACACACTCAGGTAAACATTCCTATATGAAGCCATGTAGTGCAGATTGGCAAGTTTTGATGTGGAAATACAAAACACAGCTAAGTTCACATATCTACGACTGATATCAGACAGTGGAAGATAATACTGACTGATCCTCCTATCGTGGCCTAAGGAAATTAACAAAATAAAAATGCAAATCTCAGAATAAATGGGAAAGGGAAAATTGGCTTCTTTGGTTTCTTAGCTTATTACTGCTACAGTCAAACTGACCTGTCAATGCTTATGAAACATTTGTCACAAATTCATACTGCCTGTGTCCAAAAATTTTTCAGAAATCTAATCCTTTCTTCTTTATGTCTCGCCTGGACGACTGTAATGCTTTCTCAGCAGGTCTACCAGCAAAGCCGATTAGTAGACTCCAAGCAATTCAACATCCAGCTGCAAGACATGCAGCTAAAAAGAAAAGGATATTTCCCAGCTGTACCCCTAGCATAAATCTTTCAAATAGACTTTTAGTTTGCACTTAGAAACATATCATTTTGCACAGAACACAGTAAGATTCTAAATTATCCTACTAAGTTGCTCATAACATACTTCATTCTCTCTTTGCTGTTCCTTTGGTAATATGGAAAACAAGACATCAGCAGTCTGTTTCACTGAAACAGGGCGTTATTATAATCTGTATTATCATGGAACATTACTGTCATTTATTAATCAGAATAAACTCTTGATCCAGAAGGTTTACACTTCGACAGGACAAATAATATTGTTAGAGCAGAGGATAGAGATAAATCTTATCAAGAAAGGAAACAGCTGATAGCAGAGGAATTCCTTGTATTTATCCACAGCCAAGTCGTGTGGGCAGCAGTGCTGCTCATGGTTCTCCTGCAAGCCAACAAAACAAAAGGGGGAGAGGAGAAGAGCAAACCAGGGTAGGCAGCAGCCAGACCCCCCATGATGCATTACACAACTTGTCCTCCTGATGACTGCTCCCATGGGTGCACCTCATCCACACTCACCAAAACACAGCACAGACCCACAGCTTGGGGTGCACACCTCTGTCTGCCTACATGATGTAGTATGACTGACAGATGCTGGAAAAGGCTTTCCAAGCAGGGATATACACAAAATGACCTCTGGACATATTTGCCGTCGCTCATCATTGTGACACTGCATTTCCTTCTACGTCTTAGAACTCTGTTACGTTTTCTACTTCCAAACTTGTAGTATTGGGGTGAATTTCATATCTAGGATAAAAGAATATGCATCCTAATCTACAAAAATTAAAACTGTTAGGACAATGGAACTTAGATTTAAAAAAAAATAAAACAATAAAATAATGAAATAATAAAATATATCTAATCAAATATGGCATACAAGATCACATACACCATTATTCTCACTTGAGAAATCATTGCCTGATATTTTATGTTCTGTCTTGTTCTAAGTTCCCTTCAAAACTTGAAAATGATATTTTTTATCATGTCTCATTATTTGCATTCACAATCAGCTTAAGGTAACCAGACGGTTACATTGCTATCATCTTTCTGTGCACGAGAGATAATTTTGCACTACAATTTGACTGTAATTTATTCATGCTTGATATTGAGGTATTAATAGAATCACAGAATCACACAGAATCACAGAACCATCTAGGTTGGAAGAGACCTCCAAGATCACCTAGTCCAACCTCTGACCTAACACTAACAAGTCCTCCACTAAACAATATCACTAAGCTCTACATCTAACCATCGTTTAAAGACCTCCAGGGAAGGTGACTCAACCACTTCCCTGGGCAGCCCATTCCAATGCCTCACAACCCTTTCGGTAAAGAAGTTTTTCCTGATATCCAACCTAAACCTTCCCTGGTGCAACTTTATCCCATTCCCCCTCATCCTGTCACCAGGCACGTGGGAGAATAGACCAATCCCCACCTCGCTACAGCCTCCTTTAATGTACCTACAGAGAGCAATAAGGTCACCCCTGAGCCTCCTTTTCTCTAGGCTGAACAAGCCCAGCTCCCTCAGCCATTCCTTGTAAGACCTGCTCTCCAGACCCCTCACCAGCCTTGTTGCCCTTTTATGGATTCTCTTGAGCACCTCCATGTCCTTCTTGTAGTGAGGGGCCCAAAACTGAACACAGTACTTGAGGTGCAGCCTCACCAGAGCCAAGTACAGGGGGACAATCACTTCCCTAGACCTGCTGGCCACACTGCTTCTTATACAAGCCTGGATGCTGTTGACCTTCTTGGCCACCTGAACACACTGCTGGCTCAAGAACAGTCATACAAATAATGTTGCAATCATTCACTTTAAGTGTTATTTACTGAAATCCTATTTTGCACATATATACAGCACTGCTTATTATTCTAATGTTTTTGCTGTTTTTGTTTTGTTTTGTTTTCTGTGAACATTTTGCATTTTCTACTTTATTTACACAACCTCTTGCTTACTATTTTCAGTCATCAGAGCAGAGGATAAGAAGACCCCAAGTGACACACCATTTATGACCATCCAGCTGCAGAGGACAACATGACAATGAAGACACTTTCAGACGCATTTAATTTGGATTTTTAGAAAACTGCCTTCAGGCTAAAATGAGAGAAAGAAGGCATCATCCTCACAGTTCAGTGACTATCAGGGAAAGTGAAGAGTGTAGAAAAATCCATTTGCAATTTCACTTTTCTTCTCCAGAGGCCAATAGAGAAAGCAAGTAAAAGTCTCCCACTAGTACTGTGATTTCCAATTTTTTTTTTCTGGAAGTGGTGGCAGTTTTATGAAAGAAGGAATCACTACCAACAACCAGATAACCATTTCTTTAAATGACATGTCTAATTTTTCTAAGTGGCTTCAGAGACATCTATGTGCACATATGTGCATGGAGGTCTAAGGGCCAGCAGCTGGCATGGGAGCACAGGTATGTCCATGGTGCCAGCAACCGCAGTTGTTCTAGACATCTCACAGGTGTGAATGCTGGTGTATACTACTGGCAAAGACCAAGCTGGACTAGCTGGTGAGCAGGACAGGAGACTGGAGAAATGAGTATTTCAATGAGGCTTTAAGTCTGTGCTGGATACTGGAGAGAACGTGTGGTCTGTGAGTTAGCTCCTGGAGGTCCGAGGGATCCAGCCAGCTACAGGAGAGACTGTGGGGAAGGGCTTTGGCTACTGGTAGTGTGATAAACCTGGACGAGCTACTGGGGAAACATGCCTGTACACGTTTGGGTGCAAGCTAACAGAGATCAAGACCCAGGGGCAGCTACTGGGCAGACTGGGTTTCTAAGCCCAGTTATTGCAGGGATCTGTTGTGTGTGTGAATGTGTCCGTGTGTGTCTGTGTGTGAGTGAGTAGGGCTCTGGGGCTCAGGGTCTGCATGCCCAGGTGCCAGAAAAGGGGAAGACCAAGGATCCAGAGGTAGCTAAAGTGGGCATCTGAGCCCAGTAGCTGGAGATATCTAAATTGTATGTATATAGATAGATTCCAAAAGACAGAAACAGGATGAGTCCATTAGTGCCATTCTGTGTTTGACTGAGTACTGTTTTCTGCCTGGACTGATCTGTATAGCTGTTGCTTGTATGTATATGTTTGTATGTATGTGTGTCTATGCATTTATGTATGTACATGTATATATATATTTAAGTACTGTGTGCACATGTACCTACTGGGAATACATGCCCAGCCTCACCACTGGCTGGACCTGGGTACCTGGACCTACAGCAGCCTTGACTTTTTTTGGCCTACCAGATTTGGCAACTTGTAACAAACATCACTGACATAACTATGGATCTCCCCAAAAAATAGCATTATGCACTATTCCAATTGAATTAAAATAGCTTAACGTGTCTGCTGCTATGCTACAATTTATGCAGGGCTTGCTGCTGATACAGCTGGAAAGGTGCACAAGTTTTTGGACATGCAGTCCTGTCATTAAATATTTTTATAATTCTTAAAACAACAATATTATCTGCAGAGAGAACCTGTTTCTCCAAGTAATGCATATCAGAAATGTGTAAAGCTGTCAATGTGACACTGAAACTAATTGAGCTGCGAGGCCAGTATTACAGCTGAAGACAATGACAACAGAGAGGCTTAGAGAGGCTAATCACAGAGAACAGATTTTCTGTGAGAAAGCCAACAGGAACCAAGCATCTGTGTGGTCTGGAAGGATGTTATAGAATGACAATAAATCCCCATGAACTATCACTAAATCTGAAAATGGTTACATCTCCTAAAATTAATCTGTGCTGCCAGGGTCTCTCAAATGGGCAGATATTTCCCTTTCTCTCAGTTAACCCCACGAAAAATATTTGGGACTGTTAGTATTGTAACTTTGCTTTTATATAACTCACATCTCAATGTATATCATAGCAGGTAAGTGAGACAACATTAAAACTGCAAAAGTGGAACTGCCCCTATCCAGAATCCATTTAGTATTACACCAGGGAATCTCCTGCTTGACCTCGGTAAAAAAAAAAAAAAAAAAAAAAAAAAAAAAAAAAAAAAGTCAAACAGCCAACTAAAAGATTTTATTATGTAAGAGGCAGGGCTGATGGTTTTGAATCAACTGCATTTCTAAGCGGTGCCTAGCCTCCCCAAGTGCATTGGCTGAGTTTCTCAGGCTGCTCACTGTCACCCACCAGGGCAGCGTCCCACTGGCTGCCACTCCAGCCCTTGGCTCTGGCCACCTCCCACAGCTCGCCCTGATATGCTCAGCAGCTCTCAGAGGAGATCAGAGCTCCTCATCACAGGATTGACAAGGTCACTTTCTGTTCTGGACAAGCAAAGAAGCATTTGCCCAAAACAGTAAGAGTTAAGGGAGGAGGAAGGGAAAATGTGTTTTGGAAAAGCAAGGAATTTATTGGGTACCAACTCATCTTCCACAACCAGCCCTCTGGTACTGGGAAGGCCAGAGTCTCTGAAGCAGTTGAGGTCTTTGAATAAAGTCCAAGCAGGTTATGTGAAATGTATTACCTTAATTGTTTCATTATTTGTAATTTACATTACTTATCTCTCTTGGCTTTAAGAAAGTATTCCATATTTTACCCATTAAAACATGTAACCCATTAGAAGTACCTAAAGGATTGTCTGAATTTTCTAGGGCTCCAAAGTACATCCAAGGACACAAAAACCATGTCTCTACATCTTCTAAATCGGAGACCTTACATATACTTCACTGAAGTTCATAAATTTATACAAGTTCAGGAATGGATGCAATGGTTCAAATACATATTCATTACTACACAAGGGCTGACAGAAGTGAAACATTTGTCACCTTAAACTAAGGTGAAACTCAATTCCACCTTCCGGGCTCTACTTCAAAATGCTGCTCAAATTGAGGAAAGGTTTTGTTTCAAACCTGAGTGCACTTCACAGTGCAATGATCCAACATTAATGTTACAAGCTTTAAGCCCATATAAAGCTGATTTACAGATAGTCTCAATTTTAAATATATTGTACTGATTCTGCCCATGACAGGTTTGTAATTCAGCCCAAAGTTTGTCTCCTACCATAAAGGAAAAAAAAAAAAAAAGTGCTTCTCCATTTGAAAGAAACACTGTCTCTTGTTGTCCAAGACTTCATTAAATGTAGCATTTTTTCTCAAAACAACAAGTTCTAGAATCACTTGCTAATAATAGAATCAGATTTTACTTTATCTTAGTTAGGGGAGAAAAAAAGAGATACTTGTTTTTTTTTCTGTGAATTGCTTAGTGCCCCTTTGCCACAAAAAAAAAAAAAAAAAAAAAAAAAAAGGAAGGTCTTAGTATATCCATTTCCTACAACAACTTTCCAGGAAATAGCTAGCTGGAAAGAGAAGAGTTCACCTTCTTTTTTTGTCCCTTCCTTAACCAAGAGGAAAGACACAAAGTCAGCACAAACATCATTCATTATTGCAAATTTAGGAAGAAGTTCTTTACTCTGGGAGGTGGGGCACTGGCACAGATTGCCCAGAGAAGCTGGGATGCCCCATCCCTGGAAGTGCTCAAGGCCAGGCAGGTTGGGGCCTTGGCCAACCTGGTCTGGCGGGAGGTGTCCGTGCCCATGGCAGGGAGGCTGGGACCAGATGATCTTTAAGGTCCCTTCCAACCCATTAAATAACCTTATTAAAACCACACCTTATTAAATAAATACAGCTATACACATGGATAAAGATACAGGAAAACTAGTTTCATAAATGGCACCGTTTCCCAAGCTGCAGTTTGAAAAATACAAATTACTCTCATGGTTGCACTGAAAAGTGTAAAAACACAAACCCTGGAGGCTCATAAACCTGACATAAATCCCAAGCGTGTTCTTTTTGGAACCTGACGATCACAACATGAAAAATAATTGTTTCTAATGCTTCAGCTGGAGATCAATTTCTTGAATCAGTTATATGCTGTTTCAGACAGTTGTGTAACCACAAGTAGAATCTAGCCTTAAGGCTATGGATGCTTTCCTCAGGAGGATGCTAATGGAACCACTGAAATGAGTTCCTCAGGATGCTGTGAGTTTCACAAAAGCCTCTAACCGTATTATCTGGCAGAGCTTTTATTGTGATAACAGACCATAATTCTTTGCTGTTTTGCAACATATTGAGTGAATAATGCAAAAATTGGTGAAAATTTGAACTATTTTTTAAAGAAAGTTGTTGTTATGATACTGGTGAAAGCAGAAGAATCAGCAAGTGAATGCTTATACGCAAATGCATCTCCTGCAGCTATTTTTCTGTTGAAAATGAAAAGCAAAAAGGAAATCTGTACAGAAGTAATGTTCTGGCAGCAGTTGTTTTTCTGTGTCTATATCTTCTATCTAAATTGTATTTTGTTATGAACATAATTACCAGACAGTGATGCACAGGAGTAGCCATGTACTTTGCTTTGCTTCTCAATACAAAGCAGAGGAAATACAGGAGAGGAATTTTTACCTGTGGAAACTTGATTTTATTGATTTTTAAAATTGTTTTTATAATCACAGGATACAGACTGCAGAGAAATATTCAAGGGTGCTCTGCTTCTTTTCATTACAATTGTTTCTTCATTGCCCTTCTTACCCTTTCTTGCAGCAGGGACCCAGATATCAAAAGAAGGAAGATGGTATATGATCTTAAAGCCAGGCTTTTCAAAATTGGGTGCCATATTTAGTCACCTATATATAAATGGCCTGGTTTTCAAAAGAACTGAGCACTCATCAGTTCCCATTGATTTCAATAGGACCTAGAATTGATCACACCTCTGCAAATCAGGGCATTTCTATTTAGGAAGCTGCATGTGAATATAGCAGAACTACTTTAAGCATCTTTGTTTAAAAACAATAGCCAAAACTTCTGCCACAATCCTTAGATAAAGACAGTAAACAAACTCACAGAAACCAAAGAGTTGAAACAGAGACACCTGAGCCATTGCACTTCCTATTGTCCAAATTGAGTCGATGAGAATTTTGCTGATGAGAACAAATTCTCTTCAAAGCTCTTCAAATTACAGCACTGATATTTGTTAATAAAGTAAATCTGAATAATTGCATATATTTTTCTTTCTTAACTAAAATAACCCAGTTCTTGCTTTCCATTTCACTAGCTGCCTGCTGTGACAGTAAAAATTATGTTAGTTATGTAACAACATGTTCTTTGTAGCTGCAGAATAAGAGGATAGTGACAGGGACTGGGACAGCAAAGTCCCCATGATGTTTCAGCTTTATCTGTTTAATGACAGCGGGTTGCAAACGTATACTTTGCTGAGCTGGAAGAAATTTGCTCCTTTATTCAACAGAACTAGGTCCAAGGGGGAAAAAGAAGGCATAAATTGCATGAACATGAGGCAAGAAATTCATTTTTATACATCATGATTGTATGGAATTACAGACCACACACAAGTGAATTTTATGTACCATTTCAGAGACAGATAAATACCATAATTTACATCCTGCAAAGCAAATTACTGTCCTTAAACTTTCAATTTCACTAAAGGTACACTTTACAGGCCTTAATAAATGCACAGGGGCACAGATCTCCAAAGCAGTGCTGACTCTAGCCCATGGATTCACACAGCCCTGAGCTGCATTGTGTAAATACAAAAGCTTACACAGGTTTGTGCACAGCTGCACCCAACATAATACATCTCTATAGTGTTTATCTGTTAGGCTATGCAAGAAAAGCTGCACAACCACAAAGGAACACAGAGAGATGAGGGCTGAGGGGAGAAGCCCACATAACAGCCCAGCTGCTCCCAAGCTGCTGTCCCAGGGCTGCTGCAGGACAGAGTCAGCCCCCACCCAGGCTTGAACCCAGTGGAGACAAATCAACATTACCACATCTTTTGGACTGAGGAGGTTGCTGCCTAGAGGGTACAGGACACATGGTGAGGTGCAGGGGAAAAGCCAGCTCAGACACCTCTGTATCACTGTCCTCACTCATCCATTTCCAGCGTGACTCGGTGTCATTTGGTAGCTTTGCAATCCAGATAGATGAGGCAGGTAGGAAAATAGCTGCTAGGGATGAGGTCACAGCAAGAACTTGCACACAGAAGAGTGTAAATAAAAACTGTACAGAAATTACCAACCACTCCTTTAGCTCCTGAACTGCATTGACAGGAGCATTAAACCATGATACATATGTCTTTATTCATCAGGGACTTGGACAAGTAATCTTCATCACTCCTCTCTCTTCCTTACATCAGGGAGATGCTCATAACAAAACTCATTTTTTCCTGACCATTAGACATGAATATTATAATGCCTTCTCCTTTCACAATTATATATATATATATATATATATACATGTATAATGCTTATATATATACATGTATATAAGCAAATTTCCTATAACATTTGTTTTCCTCATCACTATTTTGCTGAAGCTTAATAACTTTGCAACAAACAAGCCATGTAAACTGAGAAAAAGGAGAGGGTTCAGCAATGGGGCTGTTTTAAGTTGGCAGCTAGCACGGATACTGCTGCTCTTTTACTGAGGTGTTTCGGGATGGATGTCACTTAGGTGACAGTATCAGAGAAGCAGCAGCCCAAAGCTGTCTTGTGACCCCATAACTCTGATTTGGAGGTTTACATTAAGGTCTCAAAAAGGAATTATACCTCAGAGACATGTTAAAGAGTGTTTGAAAGATGGATACAACTTCATTGTGAATGATTGTGGCAGAACTAGAGATCTGTGCTGGCAAACTGATTGGCTCCCAGGTCCAGGTACACTGAATTAATGCCATAATAGGCAGTTTCAGAAAGGGCAAGGGAACTTCTGCAACCTTAGTCCCTACTTGTCCTTGTAACACTCTGATTTTCTGTTCTATCCAAGTTAAAGCCTGCCAGAGAATCTTCCCTTCTGCCACAGAATCAAAATCATTTAGGTTGGAAAAGACCTTCAAGACCATCAAGTCCAACCATCAGCCTGACCTATTGAATCAAACATTTAAACCGTATCATAGAATCATAGAATATCCTGAGTTGGAAGGGACCCACAAGGATCATCGAGTCCAACTCCTGGCACCACACAGGTCTACGTATTCCTTAGTGCTGGTTCATATATCCCCCCAGAAATGTGGGATTCCAGGGAGTAAATACCTCCAGGAAATGTGACTCCAACACTTCCCTGGACAACCCATTCCAATGCTTGACCACCCTCTCCATGAAGAAATCATAGAATCATAGAATCATTGAGGCTAGAAAAGGCCTCCAAGATCATCTGGTCTAACCACTGTAACATGTTTTGGATTTAGGAGGAAAATAATGCTGATAACACACTGATATTTTAGTTGTTGCAGAGAAGTGCTTACACAGAGCCAAGGACTTTTCACATTCTCATGCTGCCCTGCCAGTGAAGAGACTGGGGGTGCACAAGGAGCTGGCAGGAGACAGAACCAGGACATCTTTTTTGTTTGTGTGTTTGTTTTGCTCTTTCTTTTTTTCCCCTCCATTTTCTTTCCTATTAAACTGTTGCTATCTCAACCTACGTGTTTTACTTCTTTTTTTTTCCCAATTCTTTCCCCCATCCCACTCAGGGGGAATGAGAAAATGGCTATGTGATGATGTGGTACTTAGTTGCCTGCTGAGTTAAACTACAACAGACGCTTACTTCTTTAATTCATTCAAACTTTCTAAAGAGTTCTTAGATGCAAGAGATGAAAAAGTGAAAAGGCAGGAATGTTTAAAGTTGATCTGCAACAGAGAGAACATGAAGTTTTCAATACTTGTGTCTAGCTGGGAGGCATAAAAAGTTAGTTTAAAGAAGAAAAATACCAAATAGATGTACATATTGCTGAGCTAAGCAGAACTGACAATCAGAAGCTAACATGAGACTGTCTCCAAAATAATTTATGTTCAGTTTCAAATAAAATAACTTACAATCCTTGGGTGTGTATATACCATGCACTATTTCAGTCTGAAGCTATATGAAAATTTTGCAAATTAATTCCTAAGACCAATCTAAACCTTTTCTGGCACAACCTGAGACCATGTCCCATCTCCCATCACTTGTCATCTGAGGAAAGAGACTGGCATGCACCCTTTTGCAACCTCCTTTCATGTAGCTGTAGAGAGCAATGAAGTCTCCCCTCCACCTCCTCCAAACTAAAAAGTCCTGGTTCCCTCGGAAGGTCCTCACAGGACTTGCTTTCTAGTCCCTTTACCAGCTTTGTTGCTCTTTTCACAAGTTTGAACAACCCACGGTCCTTCCTGTAGCGAAGGGCCCAAAACTGAATACAGTACTTGAGGTGCAGCCCCACCAGAGCCAAGTACAGGGTCTCAATCACTTCCCTAATGCTGCTGGTCACACTATTCCTGATACAAGCCAGGATGCCATTGGCCTTCTTGGCCACCTGAGCACACTGCTGGCTCGTACTCAGCCAGCTATTGACCAATAACCCCAGGTCCCTGTACACCAGGCAGCCTTTCAGCCACTCCACTCTACCCCTCACCCCCAGCCTGTATCATTTCAAGGGGTTGTTGTGCCACAAGTGCAGGACCCGGCACTTAGCCATGTTGAATATCATGCAATTGGACATAGCCTATTCATATATGGAAAGAAGTTTCACTGAGACACAGAACATGCTGCACAAAAAGCTAATGTGTAAAGAAACGTAAATGGCAGGAGCACTGGGGAGCAGGCTGCAGTCTGGTACCACTTTGAGACTCCACTGAAATACAGACTGCTGAGACAGCTTGCAGACTTGCACTGAAGCAGAACTAAGTGTCCATGAACATACAGAAATCTTTCCAGAAGAGTACAAAACATATATACCATTGCATTATGCCAGAAAAAGTGCATCTCAGTAGCTCAGGAGTGGCTCAATGCATCCATTCAGACTAACAGTGGTGGGAGTGGAGGTGGCAGTTACGTTTTTTGTTTTGTTTTGTGTGTGTTGTTTTGTTTTCTTTTTTTTTTTTTTTTTTTTTTTTTTTTTTTGCAGAAGATATAGCCTATGTTAATTCTGTTTATCATTTTCCCCTACTGCTAGTTACAAGTATTTCCTTGTTAGACCTAATTGACAGCACTTTCTCATATTCCTTGAAAAAGGGCTGTGGCATCATGTTTCTATTCTGAGACTCCCTTGCACTTTCAATTCACACAACTTGCTGTCTTTGTGATTGTTCTACTTATAAATAATTTCTGTGTTATTGTATATATGCACAAAGAAACTCATGACCACATTTTTCTAAACTCCAAAGGCTAAGGAGAAAAAAAAACAAAACAACAAAAAAAAAACAACATAATAATTAAATGAGAGATCAATCCTGGAGTCCTGAAATTTTATTTATGTGGTTCATAAATAACGGTATAAAACAAAAATTACAGATGACACAGCTATCTACAAATGACACTGAATTCAATAGATTACCCATCTACCATAACTTAACTGTGAGCCTTACCTTAGGGTCAGGAGAAACAAAACAAAAAAAAGTCAGAAAGAGACATTACTGATATTTTGCCTCTGAACACAATGCTTTTGATAAAAAATTTAAGAAATACATAATTGCAAAGGTACTCTATTAACCAAAGACTTCAAAATAGCTCAAGAAATCTTCTTGTTGTCTCTTATCCTGGGCTGTACACAGTAAGTAGATGACTTTTTACAGTACTTACATATTCCCACTGTTTCTTTCAAGAGAAGTGGTAGGCATTGCCATAAAGTGGACAGAGAAAATGACTGGGTTAAAAACAACAAAAAAAAAATGATAAAAAGTCTATTTTGGTTTTGAGCTTAGATCTTTTCCCTGATCTGCTTTACAGAGTGACCTGACAAACACCCACACTGGCACAACTGGAGGGGGTGAATTCAGGTAGAAGAGGTCAAGACAGGCACTTCAAACTATTTTTTCTAACAAAATATATTCTCAGAATGAATCCATCAGCTCCGCCTTTTGAGAACAAGTCCTTCCATACTGCTGAGTGATAACCTGTGCTCTTTGTCTCCAGGTCCATTATGTTCCTTACTATTGTATTAAAATGAATTTTATAGCACCGATCAGCTTTCTTTCAAGACCAAGTTTTATGAACAGAAGTTTTATATCTTCATTCAAACTGCTGATATATATATGAAGGAACACTGGGCAAAGAGATTATATTTCCAATACCCTGATAATTTACTGAGTTGCATTGGTTTTCTTTTTCTTATTTTTCAATGAATATGTTTAATACTATTGGCCCTGGATTGTTAAGGCTTATTATCAGTTCACAACTATCTTACTTGACATTTTTTATTCAACATCCTATTCTTTTTTCCCCTTCATTTACATACTTATTAAAAATATATAGGTATCACTGATTTCATCTTTTTTTTTATTATTATTTGGATATTTTCTGACCAGTTCAGGTCTGAATAAGTGTGGCTTTCTAGGCATTCAGAAAGATGTCCCTGAACAGATTTTTGGTTTTTCTAAAGATTTAGCCTATAGTGACAAACATGCATTTTGGAAAACTAGCCTCATACAGGCTTAAATTTGAATCACATTTTTTGCTTAAGGAAAACAAAAATTATAATTTTTATTATAACCACTGAAATCTGCACAGTAGCTGTCTTCAGACTACACACTTAACTTTTCAGAACCACATCAAATACTGAGTTAGATCTGCCTTTTCACATAGAACTTCATGCTCTGAGACAGTTGATCTGACTTCTGAGAAACTTTGAGGAAGTTTTCTTAGGTTATATATTTATCAGAGAATCACTGAGGTTGGATGGCACCTCTGGGGATTGCCCAACTCAACTCCATGCCCAAACCAGGGTCACCTACAGCATGTTGCTCAGGGCTGTGTCCAGTCAGGTATTAAGTATTTCCAAAGATGAAAACTCCATTGACTCTCTGGGCAACCTGGTATTTTGATTATAGATTAACATCACCAATTAATTGCAGATTAATATATTCTATTGACTCTAGATTAAACTACTGAACAAGGAATTATTAGGTTACTATGTTTTGGATCTCTGCAGCACCTATGTACATACGGAGCTTTCCATTGTTATTGCCAACAATGAATTAGAAAACATTTGTTTTCTGAAATTTCGTTTGGCATTTTGATGAGAATAGTATAAAGTAGTTCTTCAGTAACAAGTACCCAGCTAGAAAATTGCTGCTATTTCAGGCACTTGGACCCTAAGAGAATGTAGAACTTCAGTCCAGCGAGCATCCATTTTTTAAAAAATAACTCAACCCTACTTGCTCTTTTCAACAGGTGGTAATCCTTGGTACTTAAACTGGGATTGCAATTGACTGCAAAATTGAAGATCTAAACTTCATTGTCAAACTTGCTTAGTCAGGGTGTTCAAACTTAATGCTGTGTAACTTCAATCATCCACAACAGTGAATTATGTTTTGTTCCACAAAACTTCAAAAAATCACTATTTTCAACTAGAATAGGGCCTCTTTACTCAAGAGAGTAACTAGGTCTCATAGATCTTCTTGGTTAAAAGAATATAGATATTTATATGTATGGTCAGTAATGAGGAAACATCGTCTGATTACTAAAGGACAATTCCTCTTGCTCTGATGGCATAATTCTGTGTCATATGTACTTTATTGACAATTATATTTTCTTTTGGTACCATTCAGTTACTCAAAGATGATTAGAAATGCTGGCCACTACATATTTAGGCCGTAACAAAAGTCTCTTCAGGCTTACTCTGAAAAGCTTGCTAACAGCGGTTTGTCTTTCAGATTTCAAATGAGAAACCAAACCATAAAGCAGCCAATATTTAATATGAAGACTTGCTGAATTTGTCTTCTCCCCACACTTTTTCCTAAAATTGACACTACTCAAAGGATTGGGTATAAAACTATAAAGCAGGTGACATTGCTAGAAGGAAGATTGCAAGGAAGAAAAAGTGATTACCAAACCAAATAAGAAGACATTCATTATGAGTTCTAATTCCCCTTTCTTTGACATTTCTCCCTCAATTTAATTAGTCTCTCCTGAGGCTCTTAGCAGTCTTTCTATGCAAAAGAAAACTTGCTTGCCAAGGAAAATATGTCCGAAACTCTCACAATTTTGCATCAGTGATACTGAATTCTATAAATAGCCTCAGTGAAATCAATCACATTCCCAGCCTGCAAAGTCAAATTATTAAACCTGACATCTCCATTATATCCAGCTGTGGCACAATTACTCTTTTCTATCTAAGATCTTCTACTTCACCTTGCAGACAACAGAAAAAGTGTAGCAGTGGGTGGTTAGCACTTCCTATGGGAGACTTACGTGAATACTAAGTTCAGCTCAGATTTAACAAATCTAACAAAGTCTACAAGAATATTTTAGGTTTCCCTAGCACAAATTTTCAGCACAATAGATTTTGTTTTAAAAAAGGGATAGAACTTCAATTAAAAGTTTAAATATATTAACAATAATGCTAGGATGTTACATTAGCAATTTAGTACTCTTCTGCAGAATAGAACAGCAGTGAAGTTTATCAAGCTTGTTAGCAGCCTGACTCTGATGACCTTCTCCCAGCAATCATTTGCATTCCCAGAAGTCACAAAGTCATCATGAGTCTAATGGTCCATGTCCTTTTAAGCCTCGTATCCTAATAGCATATCCTGGAAGTGTCTCATTTTTACTGTCTCAGTTTCTAGAGAGATTAGGAAAATCTTGAAAAATACTAATTTCAGAGGCTCAAAATCTAAATGACACTATTTATTCCTAAGGGAAGTGTTATTAAGGAAATGCCATGCAGTCACATTGGCTTCAATGACATGTTTCCATGGAGTACAGAAGGATTTATAAACTCAGCCCCTGAGGTCAGATATCAAACACACACATACACACACACACACACAGACGCACAGACACACACACACACACACACACACACACTGAAATACAGAACAGTTAAACAGTTATTATTGCTGTGCATTTTCTCAGTTTTAGAAAAATAACCAGATGTAAAGCTTTGTTTCTGCTTCTAAAATATGGATATTGTTTTGTTCATATTGCTGTATCCAGCTGTCTGCTTCAGGACCTGTTTACCTGCAATCATTTTTAAATCCACTTTTACTTCTGTTCACCAGTTTATAAATGTAGCTATGTTACTAAGCTTTTTTTGCCCTACATTCTCCTGTGCTATGCACTTTCAAATATGGTGTTACTTTCTTTATTTCTCACTTTCCCTCCATGAAGAATGTGTAACAGTACTCATCCCTAACAACAATGAACAAATAAGGTTCAAATAAGAGTTCTTCTGCCTTAAAGCAACAAAAGAAAAATACACAGTTTTTCTTCATCACATCTGCAAAACAACAGACTACAATTCCTCACACCAAACCAGAAATGGAAGAATCTCCATCAGTAAATGATCTTTTAATTTTTCTTAAAGAAATATAAAAAAATGGGGAAAAAAAAAAAAAAGAAAAGAAAAAAAAAAAGCTAATTCTCTCTTGCTCCACTCTTTCCAAAGTACACAAAATAGTTGCAATTATAATTACAGAGCTCTCTTAATATGTTCATCTTCCATGGAAGCTAAGGCTTTTGGTCTTACAGCAGTTTATCAAGAAGACATCCTACCACTTCAGGCATTTCTCCTAAAAGTCCATTATTTCATGACCCAGTTATCTGTTCCTGTCTGGTTCTGCTCTTAAATTGCTCACAGAACTTTCCTTTTTGCCTGATCCTCGTCCATACTAATCAGACTCATTCATCTCTCTGTGGGAGAAATATGGTAGCTCCAGTAAAAATAATGAACAAATTCCTACATCTCCCACCACAGCTATAGACTGGCCAACCATTGCTATGCAGAGAGGGTCTCTAAATCACATGCTGAATTATTTGGGTTCAAGACAGATGTGAGAAGATGCCCACAGCAGCTCCCTTCTTCAGTCACAAGGCAGAAGGCATTTAGTGGCAGGGGATAAATCTGTATTCCCATCAAGTACTCTACCCTACAAGTACCATAGTCATTCAGGAAAAGAACATAGGTTCAAGGGTTTTTTTCATTGCTATTATGATATTCAGCCAGAAGCAGAAGGACAAACCATCCATCTTGCCATGTGCTTCTGTTAATAACTCTGATGTGCAATCTTTGCATTTCAAGACCAGAATTTAATGCTAATAGCTCTCCATAGCATTGTTTTTATTGATTTGCATTTTAACAGTCTACAATTGTCAGCAGAAAGAACAAAGCACACATATAGAAATCTATCTACTTTCTTGGCATTATCATTAGAATAGCTGAGCTGATCCCAGGTATTTGTAAACAAAAATATTTCTTTCTATGCACACCCTATATAAAGCATAGGGTGCTTTAGGACTCTTACATTTACCATGTCAGAGTCCTAGCTGATTTTAGGAGGAATTTCTTTTTTTCTCAGTATTTCCATATATTTACAAATGCAAGTACATAAAGAATATATTCAGACAATCTGTTACCAACGTGCCCAAAAAAAAAAAAAAAAAAAAAAGTGGTTTCAAATAAATAACCCTACATTAAAGGAACTGTGAGCTTTCCAAACTGACCTTGACTTACTGTCTTGTGAACAAAGTACAGAAAAAAAGATGTTTACATAATTGTCCTGGCATTACACACAGAGAAGTAACTGTCCTGTTCTATAGCATAAAAAAAAAATAAAAAAAAAAAATCTGACACCTCAAGTAGTTAGATTCTCCTGCAGTGAACATATGCTTTGGGATGAAATTGAAGTTTAAAATTTTCATCTTCCTTTAATCTTCCATGGTTTTATTCTCCGTGTTGCTCACTTTCTCCAGGAGAGTTAAGCTGACTCAGAATCCCAAGACTGTAAAAGCTTCATTATAACATATAGATCAACACACATCTTAGTGAGACATAAAGCCACACTTTTGGCCCATGTGTCAGCAAAAATGGATTTTATTTCAGTTCTACCAACTGCCTCTCTCTGTTTTTCATCACTGTACAGACATCAGGCAAAAATGATAATCTTCGCTTTTCAGCTTTTATCTGCTTTTCTTCTTCATGCTTTATGTCTTTGCACATAAGTTGACAACAGTACCTCAGATCAGCAGGCAGCAGCATGGTCAGGTCATGTATTCTTTAGGTCACAGTTAGTAGTTTTCACTAAGTTGTCTGAATTTTTATTTCTCAAGTATCATTTTCAGCAATGTTTAAGATGCTTAGTGTATGGGAATATTTGTTAAGTCTTTGCCCTTCATTTCTAGTTTTTAATTTTCAGACTGAAAAGTCTGAGGGTCCTGGATAGGCTTCTTCACTACTGTCAGTGGCAGATTTCTTGGACTGGCATGGCCATGTGCTACTGCTGAGATGATAAAAGTCATCAACAAGAACCACTGCAAGACTTGGAATCTCCTGAGCACTTTTTTCCTCCTCAGTGAACTATAATATTTTCATCTCCAAAACTGACAGAACCACTGATAAAGTTGTCTTTGATATGCAAGCTCAAGTTCTCAGAAAGTTGAGTTGCTCAGATCTCTCACATGCCTCACATATGAAGGCTGTTTCCCTTGCCTTCCCTATCTTGTTTTCACTAACTGCTTTGTAATTTTTATGCCATTTTACACACTTTTTTCACAGACGTTTTTCATCCACACTTTTCAACTTTTGTCAGTGACTGTTTCATAAGCTAACTTCTCTCTCGTGTATCAGTACTGGATTTGTATCAAATTTATGTAAATTAGCTTATAAAGTGGCTGAGAGTCCTTTTTCTTAGTTTTTGTTTGTTACAAAAGAGGTTACATAGACAGCTCCTTTTATGTTGGTTTTGGAGATGAAAATATTTTTCACAGAGTGCTCAGAAAATTCCAGATCTTGCAGATTTGTGCTTGAAAAGCACAAAAAAAGATTTATTCTTTTAGGATTTTTTTTCAAGTTACAAAAATTTTATACTAGTTGTTCTTAAATCCTAGAAATCCTCTTTAAAGGTTATTAACTGCCTACCAAATAAGTATTTTAAAAATGCCTCTCAGACCGTTAACTTCCTTTTAAATCATAAACCAATGTCCTATGGTGATATTACACATGTACCACATATCTACAGTGCTCCAAACAAACTAGGTATGACAACCATAAAATTTGAGAGATTTGAACACTAACTTAAAATGATTTAAATTGGACAGCTGGATCAAAAAAATCCATCCTAACTCCAGTTGTTCCAAAACATTGTATTTCTAGGGAATCTAAAATAAGGATATGAACCCACCTGACAAAGATTTTACTTTCTTCATTTACTTTCTTCAGGGCATGAACAATTGCTAATTCCTTAATTTTGAATAAGCAAACCGTTAAAGAATAAGAATGACAGGAAATTTCATGACACAACTTACTCCAATGCATAGCAGGAGAAAAGTACTATTTTAACTTTCTGTCTCCTGATATGAATCCCAGGATGCCTCCTTCATTTTCTTAGCTTCTAGAGAACAAAGCTTATGCCTGTAGATGATTCAAGCAGATATAGGGGGGGGGGGATGCTTCTCAGCTGAAAAATATTTTAGTATCTGTTGGATGCTGATTTCTTACTTTTGAGCTCCCAATAAATTTAGAATATATTTTTTCCTTAATCTTGCTTAAGCAAATTTACCATTTTTTAAATCTGTAAATTTACAATGTCAAATGGTGCTTGTTTCACTTCTCAATCTTGAACTACATTCTGATCTCACTGAAATCATTAGCAAAGTCACTAGCAACATCTGTGGAGCTGTGATGTTTTTCTTCATGTTTAGTTGTAAGTGCTAAATTAGTAAATTTGTTGGCATATTAAGCTCCATTAAATCTACTAAGAAACATATGCTTAATTTGTGAAAGAATTTAGGACAATATCACATCTTCAGTGCTAAACCGCTGCTCTTATTCTTTCTATTACATATAAAAAAGGTTGAATCTGAAAGACAAATGCACACTCAAGCTGTACAAGTCTCATTCTGACAGGATCAGGGCTTTAAATATGGAAATTCCAACAATGCAATGTATTTCTCTGACAAAATTTGTTTTTATTAACTTTGACATATATCAAAAAATAAATCCAAGTAAAATATTTGGCACTAGGTAGGAGGAGTGTGAATGCTATTTTGTAAATAGTCATTAGTAGAATTGCTAGACTACAGTGTTGGATATCAAACTAGCATTTTATCCAAACACTGACTATTCAAAGATGCTTCAACAAATATTACTCAATAGAAAACACTGTATGAAGTGAGAAGTGTATTTCAGTTAATGCTGTGTTAAAAAACTTTATACAATAGAGTTGCATGCTTAGCAACTGGTTTATGTTGACACTGAGCACATGAACTAATCAACAGAAAATCATTTTATAGCATTGGAAGCCTGAAGAGGGACTGAATTCTGGCCCAGGAGAAAAGAGGCTGCCTCATGGCTTCATCAAAGTCAATGGCAGAATACCCACTGGCTCCAGCAGGACCAACCTTTCACTGCAGGAATACAAATTTAAAACTGAGGTGAGAATTGTAACAAGGGCACTCAAGTGAGCAGGAAAATGGTAGCTTTTTTTTATTATTATTTTTTTCAGTTTAGACTGTAACCATCTCACATTAGAACATAAAATAGAGTAAAGAATTCATCAAGTGAACTTTATGTAGTTAATTATATTCTGTCAACACACAGTAAGAAATATTCAAGAATTAATTAACCCCAGTATGAAGCCTTTATAAAGTAGAGATTTTTAAAGAGAATGAGTTTCAAATAAACATTTGGTACTAGAATATGTTATTTTTTCTCTATATGAATGAATATGCATATATCTATAAACACTAGTCAAAAAGATCCCAAATCCAAAAAAAAAAACTGATGCAATTTACACAAAGATTAAAAACTTTTCAAATGAACAGAAAACATAGCAATTTCTAATCAAATTATAGTGATATGATTTCTGTGCTTTATGAATTGATAGTCTGCAATACTGAGTGACAATCTAAAAATAAATCAAAATTGTTTGATCTTCTCCAGTTCTCATAAAATACAGCATTATATGCTGTAGAAAGAATAAAGAAAATTAATGTGCATTGTACTATGGGTACAAAGATCATTTCAAAATAAGAAACGCAAGACATTACTAGGTGCAAGGAACATATTAGAAGAAATAAAGGACGATCTGGTATTGAATAAACATGGAACAGGTGGCAGGTCCACTTAAAGTTGCAATTAGGCTGTCTTGTAGGAAAAAAAAAAAAAAAAGCCTACAGTGGAGGGAGTTATATGGATTTGTGGAGAACAGAGGAATTTTTTTAAAGCCTTTATGATTATTTTTTCTCCTTTGTTACATAAACTGTTAACTACCTTTTTAATACCTTTATAACCATACCTTTTAAATATAGGCCAGAGCAATTACTGTAAACTTACCCCTCCCTTCCTCCCCCGGTCCCCAGTATTGATCAAAGAGCAGTCTAGCCTGTCTGTTGGAGTCATTACTGAAAATACAAGGGAAGGAAATGGCATATCAAAAGGGAGCTAAATGTTAAATAGCTGAGTTCCCATTGCAGCTAGAATTACCCCATCAAGTAAGATACAATCCACAGCAAAAAAACTTTACTTCCTTTACAGATGATGCTGGCACAAAAAAGTTGCTTACACAGTATCATGTAATTGATCACCATTACACTATCTGTCCTAGTTGTGAAGTCTCATTTTCCAAACTTAGCTGAGTGGCAGCCTAAATGCAAGCTGGGGACATGTTGCCTATTTTTCCATCACAATTGTCATAGAAAACTAAATTTCATCAAAGCTGAAATCAGTATACTTTCCAATTCAGGCTATGTTATATGTTCTTATATCTCAGGTAATTTTTCTAGAATTTCAAACATACCATCACTGCTCCAATACAATTTCCGTTGTCTTTCTTAAATGATTTTTGATTTATGCTACTTAGAATGTTTGTTAAAATGTCCTCACTGTTACATCTTCCAGATTCGCAACTTTGGCATTGAAAGAGTCCTGAAATTATAAAGGCACCAGAAAAAATCCTTCATGTCATACTAATAAATAAATAAATAAAATTACTTTTGCTTTGAGAATATTAAAGAACTGCAGAATTTATTCAAAAAGCTGAAGCATGCTCTCCTTATTCTACCAGTAGAACTATGTTTTAATTTAACTGGGCATAACAATTATACAATATATGCATACAATTTTAATCCTTGCAATATTGAACAAACTTTCTCTTATAACTAAGAGATCAGTGGGGACTTTCTGCAAAGTTCTGTTTCTGCTCAGGACTCACCCACTGATCACTTCTGTCTGCTCCTGCTTTCCCTTAGATGCAGTGATCAAAATTATAGTGGTCATTTTCAAATGTGCTGTCTCGTGGAAGGCAGTTTATATCAACAAATACATCACTTTACCATAACAAGTCTAGAGGAGTTTCAATCTACTGTGATTGTATCTCAATTCCAGTATAATTAGATGAGCAGGATAGATTAAAAAGTAATATTTTATTCTAGAATACTTTTTTATTTTGAAATTGTTTTGCATAGGAAGACAGAGGAGGGAAAAATTATCTGTACTTGTTGAGACATTTTCTTCTGAACACAACATATATTTTCTGCTTTCCATTCATCATTTTGTAATCAAGATAGAAAATCTGATTCAAAATGAAATAAAACTCTGTCAGGCAGCAAATAGGCGCAATCCTCTCAGTATAAACTCTTCTGTGTCATCTACATGCATACACACACTTTGTCAAATTACCTAAGAAAAGTTTTTATAAAAAAAGGAGCTCTTATATTACCATCATAAATATGAAAATATGTAATCTAACAAACAAACAAACAACAAAAAAAAAACACACATTGAAAAAGTGGTATCAATTGGTTCAAACCTATCAGAGCATATCAGTATTAAAAGCTTTTAAAAGTCAGGTTGGTGCTTTTTTACAGTTGACTTCCACCAAAAAATAAACAGCCCACAAACCAAAGTGGCAAAAGATTCCCAATATTCAAGGACATTTTGTAGTTTCAGAACTTGTCATTTTTTATATGGCATAGCTTAAAAAAAATTAAATTAAAAATAAAAATAAAAATAAAGCCATAATTAGAGGATGTTTCTATTTAAAATAAGGCCCTCCTACTGGGAGAAGTAGCACTGATACAATTGAGAACCAGTAGAGATTTGTGCCCTCAAGTAGAGGGCACTGGCACATGGCCAAACACATTTATAGGCATGGCTGTGATGGCTGCCAAAGAATTTGAAGGTGTCTCCTCTTTTCTATGACAGGTGTGCAGGACACCACCATGAGTCAAATGGCTGGAGAGAAGGCTTCCCAGGCTGAAGCTGTTTCTGTGCTGAGAAAAGGGCAGGGGTTTGCAGGAAGCAGAAGCCTGAAAAGTAGAAAAGTCTATCTTGCAACTAACAAACTTGATTAATGCCAACAGACAAAATACTATCTTCAGCAGCCCCTGTGGATACTTGTGCCAAGGAAACTCTAGGAGTGATGGGTGAAAGATAATAGCAGGAGCACAATTACAGACAGTAGCCTGAGGAGAATGCAACTGACAAATTAGTTCTTGTTTTGTAACAAATACTATTTAAGTCAGCTCTACTTTCACATATTTCAGCAGCTATATCGGATCAGCAAAGATCAGCTACTCTTTCAATCCCATCTTATTTATTTACGATATATTTTCAAAAGAGGAGGCTGTTTAAAGCTTTTTATAAGATGAGCTTAAATTAATACTGTATATTGGAAAGAAGTAATTACCAATGGGCTTGAGTTACATGATGTCAATATGCAGACAGAAGGTGGTGAAAAGTCTTATCCTGACCAGAGACATCTCTACAAAGACATCCAACCTGCTAATTAGCACAAATGTTAGATCCCATGTAAATACCACAGCAAAGATCCTAAGGCACCCTAACAGTTACTTTGTTTGCTAATGTCCTGGTTTCAGTTAGCACAGAATTAATTTTCTTCCTAGTAGCTGGTGGAATGCTGTGTTTTGGCTTAGAATGAGAAGAGTGCTGATAACACCCCGATGCTTTAATTGTTGCAGAGCAGTGCTTATACTAAGCCAAGGACATCTCAGCCTTTGCTCTGTCCTGCCAACGGGCAGGCTGGGGGGTGCAGTAAGAGCTGGGAGGGGACAGACCCAGGACAGGTGACCCAAACTAGCCAAAGGGGTATTCCATACCATCTGACGTCATGCTAAACAATATATAGGGGTGGCTAGCCGGGGGGAGGGGGCCGGACTGCTCTGGGTTAGGCTGGGCATCGGTCAGCGGGTGGTGAGCAATTGCATTGTGCATCACTTGTTTGTACATACTATTATTACTTTCGTATTATCACCATTGTATCATCATTATTATTATTATTATTATTATTTTCCTGTCTTATTAAACTGTCTTTATCTCAACTCACGGGCTTCACTTTCCATTTCTCTCCCCCGTCCCAGAGAGGGAGGGGGGAGGGTGAGCAAACGGCTGCGTGGTGTTTAGCTGCCAGCCGGGTTAAACCACGACAGTCTTTTTGGCGCCCAACGTGGGGCTCGAAAGGTTGAGATAACGGCAGATCTGACCAGAGTGTGTTAAACTAAAATTGGTATAAGTATTAGACCTGCAGTACATCGATGACATTATTGTGTGGGGTGACACAGCAGAGGAAGTTTTCGAGAAAGGGAAGAAAATAGTCCAAATCCTTCTGAAAGCCGGTTTTGCCATAAAACAAAATAAAGTCAAAGGACCTGCACGGGAGATCCAGTTTTTAGGAATAAAATGGCAAGATGGACGTCGTCAAATCCCAATGGATGTGATCAACAAAATAACAGCTATGTCTCCACCAACTAACAAAAAAGAAACACAGACTTTCCTAGGTGTTGTGGGGTTTTGGAGAATGCACATCCCAAATTACAGTCTGATTGTAAACCCACTCTACCAAGTAACTCGTAAGAAGAATGAGTTTGAATGGGGCCCTGAACAACGACAAGCCTTTGAACAAATCAAGCAGGAAATAGTCCATGCAGTAGCCCTTGGGCCAGTTCGAACAGGACCAGATGTAAAGAATGTGCTCTACACTGCAGCCGGGGAGAACGGCCCCACCTGGAGCCTCTGGCAGAAAGAACCTGGGGAAACTCGAGGTCGGCCTCTGGGGTTTTGGAGTCGGGGATACAGAGGATCTGAGGCCCGCTATACTCCAACTGAAAAGGAGATATTGGCAGCATATGAAGGAGTTCGATCTGCTTCGGAGGTGGTCGGTACTGAAGCGCAGCTCCTCCTAGCACCCCGATTACCGGTACTAGGCTGGATGTTCAAGGGAAGGGTCCCCTCTACGCATCATGCAACTGATGCTACATGGAGCAAGTGGGTTGCACTGATTACTCAGCGGGCTCGAATAGGAAACCCCAGTCGCCCAGGAATATTGGAAGTGATCATGGACTGGCCAGAAGGCAAATACTTTGGGATATCATCCGAGGAGGAGGTGGGTCGTGCTGAAGAAGCCCCACTGTACAACCAGTTGCCAGAGAATGAAAAGAAATATGCCCTGTTCACTGATGGGTCCTGTCGTATTGTGGGGAAGCATCGGAGATGGAAGGCTGCTGTATGGAGTCCTACGCGACGAGTTGCAGAAGCTGCTGAGGGAGAAGGTGAATCGAGTCAGTTTGCAGAAGTGAAAGCCATTCAGCTGGCTTTAGACATTGCTGAACGAGAAAAATGGCCAGTTCTCTATCTCTACACCGATTCATGGATGGTAGCAAATGCCCTGTGGGGATGGTTACAGCAATGGAAGCAAAACAACTGGCAGCGTAGGGGCAAACCTATCTGGGCTGCTGCATTGTGGCAAGATATTGCTGCTCGGGTAGAGAACCTGGCTGTGAAAGTACGCCACGTAGATGCTCATGTGCCCAAGAATCGGGCTACTGAAGAACATCAAAACAACCAGCAGGTGGATCAGGCTGCTAAGATTGAAGTAGCTCAGGTGGACCTGGATTGGCAGCATAAAGGTGAATTATTTATAGCCCGATGGGCCCATGACACCTCAGGCCATCAAGGTAGAGATGCAACATACAGATGGGCTCGTGATCGAGGGGTGGACTTGACCATGGACGCTATAGCACAGGTTATTCATGACTGTGAAACATGTGCTGCAATCAAGCAAGCCAAACGGTCAAAGCCTCTTTGGTATGGAGGACGATGGCTGAAATATAAATATGGAGAGGCCTGGCAGATTGATTACATCACACTCCCTCAAACTCGCAATGGCAAGCGCCACGTACTTACAATGGTGGAAGCAACCACCGGATGGCTGGAAACATATCCTGTGCCTCATGCTACCGCCCGGAACACCATCCTGGGCCTTGAAAAGCAAGTCCTATGGCGACATGGCACCCCAGAAAGAATAGAATCAGACAATGGGACTCACTTCCGAAACAACCTTATAGACACTTGGGCCAAAGAACATGGTATTGAATGGGTGTATCACATCCCCTATCATGCACCAGCCTCCGGGAAAGTTGAACGATACAATGGCCTGTTAAAGACTACCTTGAAAGCAATGGGCGCTGGGACGTTCAAAAACTGGGATACGCATTTGGCAAAGGCCACCTGGTTAGTCAATACTAGGGGATCTACCAACCGAGCTGGACCTGCCCAATCAAACCTGTTACGTACTGTAGATGGGGATAAAGTTCCTGTAGTGCATGTAAAAAATATGCTGGGTAAAACAGTCTGGGCTACTCCTGCCTCAGGAAAAGGCAAACCTATTCGTGGAATTGTTTTCGCTCAGGGACCTGGATATACTTGGTGGGTGATGCAAAAGAACGGAGAGGTCCGGTGTGTACCTCAAGGAGATTTAATACTGGGTGAGAATAGCCCATGAACTGAATTGCACCATGTTAAATAGTATATTATACTGTATATTATCACTACCATGATTACTATAGGTGACTAATTAGAATGTATGGAAAAGAGTGTAACCTGAGCATGACATAAATGGTATGGAATAAGGGGTGGATAGATGTCCTGGTTTCAGTTAGCACAGAATTAATTTTCTTCCTAGTAGCTGGTGGAATGCTGTGTTTTGGCTTAGAATGAGAAGAGTGCTGATAACACCCCGATGCTTTAATTGTTGCAGAGCAGTGCTTATACTAAGCCAAGGACATCTCAGCCTTTGCTCTGTCCTGCCAACGGGCAGGCTGGGGGGTGCAGTAAGAGCTGGGAGGGGACAGACCCAGGACAGGTGACCCAAACTAGCCAAAGGGGTATTCCATACCATCTGACGTCATGCTAAACAATATATAGGGGTGGCTAGCCGGGGGGAGGGGGCCGGACTGCTCTGGGTTAGGCTGGGCATCGGTCAGCGGGTGGTGAGCAATTGCATTGTGCATCACTTGTTTGTACATACTATTATTACTTTCGTATTATCACCATTGTATCATCATTATTATTATTATTATTATTATTTTCCTGTCTTATTAAACTGTCTTTATCTCAACTCACGGGCTTCACTTTCCATTTCTCTCCCCCGTCCCAGAGAGGGAGGGGGGAGGGTGAGCAAACGGCTGCGTGGTGTTTAGCTGCCAGCCGGGTTAAACCACGACAGCTAATTACATGTATTTCCTAATAGTTTCACTTTACCCTAATTCAGAATCATTTTGCTTATCACTTTTATCCTTCATTTCAAATAGTCTTCATATACTGCATCTTGATGTTTTTAATTACTCAGATTCCCTAAACACATACCTTTTTATATTGCCCGCTAGCCAAGGAACTGAGCAATCAAAGGATGAATTTTGTAGAAATTCTGAGGATTTCAATAGCACAGTATGTTGCTGTTAGTCCTGGCTGGAATATAGTGTATAAACAGCAAGAGAATGTGAAATTTTAGTGTCTTGCAGTTCTTTATCAGCTCCAACTAAAAAAATTATAGTCCTGAAAGGATGAAGAAGAAATTTCATGGCATTTTGACATATGCTTACTCCTGACTTACGTATTCACAAGTTATTAACTAAATACAAACTTAATTAACCAGGACTGGCTTATTTAGAGGTGAATAGGATTAATTGATTCTTGAGAAAAACAACCTCACCGCAGTCAACCACAACTATGCATATGAATAGCTCTTGCATAGTTTGGTTCTGAAGACCTAATAATCTAGATAGTCTCAAATAATTTAGTAATTTTTCATAAATTTACACTGTTCCCATACTATTCTTTAGAGAGTGACAGCCATAGAAATCATGATTTCAGATTTGAATTCCAAAAGCTAATCAGTTAAAGAATACATCTGAACTGAGATGAGACTGATACCATCTGAGAGGTTGATACCTCTCTGTATGTCATGACAGAATCATTCATAAGTCAGAAGAATATAATTTTGAGAAGTGATAGGCACCAACATAAAGCTCCTTAGACCATCAGTTATGTCTTCTTGATTCCAGGTAAAATGTCCAAGCCCTAGCCTACAGCTGAAAAGTTCTGGCACCACAGTATCTGCTGGCTAAAAATTTAAGAGAAAATAGTGAGCCCTATTCTCATTTTGAAGGAAACAACTCAGATCCTGAACTTCAGGAGAATATCAAACCTCTCATCTGGCATAGATTTATGCCAACACATATATTTACAAGACATAGAAGAGTATCTGAAGGAGAAGTTCAATATATCCTTCGTTACCCAATCAGAGGTTAGCCAAAGGATGAAGAAGTAGGGTTTTCATCATTTTCATTGTAGCCATTAAGTTTCAAGCCATCATGATTCAGTGTTAAAATACAATATTAAAGAAAAAAATATTTCCTTCAACTTTTTACATTCACAATACAATAACTTATTTTTTGTAAACTCAGATTTTGGACAAGCATTATCTGCTATTTGTTACCAGATAAAAGTATAGCTTTCTTTCTCATTTCCATCTATGTCTGTTCAGAATACCCAGTATGCTAACTTGACACATTTCCTGTATCTCCTCTATGGTGTCAGATAGCAAGGCTGGATTATTCCATACAGCTATTATTCTAATTTCTCAAACTCTTTTATTCTATATCTGATCTAGATAGAAAAATCTAAAGTACAAAGGAAGCAGCAAGAGCTCTACCATCAGACAAACCAAGAATTTTCTGCTCTCATTAACCTTCAATAAACAATACAGTTTGCTTCTGGGTTCATTGAAATCAGCAGTTCAGCTTCTGTTAACTTCAATGTGCATTCCAGCTACAAGACATTTTACATGCAATTTTACTTCAAATGCAAATTTAGAGGTCATAAGAACATAAGTAGAATGTCTAATATTTTCTACAAGGTAAAATAATTACAATTGTGGGTGTGCTGCTTTATCTTTAAGGAATAATTTATCTTGGTTATTTCATTTTAAAAGTTCAGGTAAAGATCACAGTTCATCAGCAGTAGGTCTGAATGCAAATCCTTGATTAATTACATTAAAAAAAAAGAAAAAAACTTTTAACGCTTATGACAAAGTAGTACGAATATGCATAGGATAAGCAATTGAGATCTAAATATCAATTCCCATGTGTTGTAGATATATAGGTAGTACTAAGACCTAATCTTTAGCATATTAATAGCAAAATGATAATGAATATGATAATGCATCTCAGGGCTTCAGGCATCAGTTCATACATACTGTAGCTCTCCTGCCCTTGAGCAATATTTTACACATAAGAAAGTTGAAGGAAATAGAGTCTGTGATATGCAAGAGAAAAAAAAAAAAAAGCAGTTACAATAGTTATGAAGGGCAAAAAGTTCCCCTTATTCAATGACCCTTCTTTAAACTGAATGGCAAGAAAAATTGGAAAGACATACGGATCCATGACTGTTATGCACAGCATGGAAACCCTTCTAAGAACATCTCCGAAATTCAAAGTGCCATTTTGAGCTAAAACTCCTCAGCTATATCACCTGTCTCTTCTTGAACGGCATCTTGTCTCCAATACCCCTGAAACACAGTGTGAAATAGAAGGGAGACAAGTGTCCTGAATTAGAAATCTTTGAAGCAACTATTCACAGGGTGCAGAGAAAATGTTCATGGACAGTGTTTCCACTTCCTCCACTACTTCTTTCCTAGAACAGCAGATGAGGAAAATGGAATTTCACTGTTCTGAAAAATCCAACTAAGGGCAGACATTTATTTGACATTTCCCATCACTTGAGTCTTCAAGCAAACATACAATTGTTTTACCTACGTGAGGCTGGTCACTCATGTAAGCAGCAAGGATTTTAGGAGATGTGCTACCTCACCTTGATGTTGACATCAACAAAAAAGGTGAAGCTCACAGGTCGAAAAAACAGGTGTTCTTTTCAGAAGCACATGCAAAATTCTGCTCACTCCTTTGGATTCCATGACTTGCAGCAATATCGAGATCAGAGAGAAGCGTTAAAATCCTTCTCCAAGCTGACCTCATGAGAGAGAATACATTTTCTTTTCTAGTAGCATCAAATCTGAAAGAACACCTTTCTGATAATTAACTTTTTACTTCATAAACACTGAGACTATAATAATTCTCAATTGTGCAGCACTGTTCTTTATGTGCTTTTATAAAATGAAGGGAGCTTTTTGGACTCAGGGAAAGCCTCATATTAGGAAAGTAAATACTGAACTGATTTTAGTGATTATAGCATTAGCATGCATCTGTTACAGAAAAAGTGTTATGAAAAGCTGGTTCTCTAATTGAAGTCTCATCTCAAAACTGCAGTGCTTTCATGTTTAGGTATTTCTTTCAACTGTTAAGTGGAAGTGTTATTGCAGATTTCTAAATATATTTCATTTAAAATGGTCAAAGTAGCACCAAAAGGCTTCAAGAACATTTTATACTATAACTAAAATAATAATAATAAAAATAATTTTAGAAAAGCATGCAATCTATAAACTAGGCAAACTCAAAAATGCTGAAGTGCAATTAAAAAAAAAAAAAGACTAAACTCTATCTTGATTAGCATTGAGTTGATGTGGTTGAACATTGTTTTAAAGAGAGAATTCTGTATAGAATTCAATAACATAGCCTTAGTTTTATATTTTGCTGTAGAAAACCTACAATCAGGCTATCTTTATTTCCTTGAATCTCTGTGTCCACAAAGTTAATAAAACCTGAGCCACAGGCTGATCAACTGAAGTACTGATAGAATATGGATTCCTTTCTCTAATACATCTCGCTGCAGAAAGCACATGGAGTGGGTGGATGTCTAGGTACATACAGTGAATACAAGGTAATTCAGAATTGCTATGATTTGTGTAAGCTAGTGCAGTGGAGAAAACAGGATGGAGAATGAGAGACAGAGGGCAAACTGCCAAAGGTGACAATTGTTTATCTATTTGAGCAGCCAAAATGAACAACAAAGATGCAATACTGAATTAATTTAGAAAAGAATGAGTTTAAAAATACAGGGGGAAAAAAAAAGTTAAAGAGCAAAAAGAAAAATTGACATAGACTGGTTTCTCTTTTTTCTTCAGCCAGCCTTAATAGAAAATTTGTCCTATTAAATATCAAGATTTGTGGCAGATGAAACTTAAGAAATATATTGCTCAATGACTGTAAAATGTGAATGGGTAATATAATGCAGTCTGATCAGTTCTAGTTTTAGTCAAAAGTAGTGCTGCGGTATCACCACGGTAACAAAGCCTAACTCATAAAAAGCAGGATTAAAAACTGTTCAGAATACCATTGCTAAATTGCTGTTGTAGGAATATTTTACAGGTATCACTATGCAATGGTTATCTTTTCCCACTGTTTAAAATGATATATAATGAAGGTATCCAAACACTGGAAATGTGCAAAGATGGCATATCATGTAATGTGTACACTCTTCTTTGCTACACATGTTCTGGTCTCAAGTAAACAGTTATTTATAGTTGTCCACTCTTTATTGCAACATGAATCCAACACATACAAATTTTTTATGATGCTTAGGAAACAAAAAAAATATATATATACTTTTTAATGAACACGACTGTTTGTTAAAAACTTTCATCATTTCATCATAAGTTTCAAGCTTGCTTTCTGTCTTCTGATATTAACACCTTGAAATAAAATCTTGAAGATTCTTGAAGATCTTCTGGAGGACTAAGATGCACTGAAGATGCAAAGACTTTATTTTTTTGTTAATGGGCATATGCTGACTTGATGTATTTTGGTTGTATTTGGCTATTGAAATGACAATGTCACATCTGTCATTTTGCTCTAGGGACATGACTCCATAATGTAAAAGAACTAAAATTTACAAAATTTCTTATATTACTAAGCCCAACATTTCTATACTGAAAGAAAAAAAAAAAAAAAAAAAAAAAAAGGAAAACGGAAGAAAAAGAAGAAAAAACAGAAATCATTCACTTCACTGGATATGAATTGATACATGAGTTCAGATCTAGTACGATCCTCTCAAAAATAGAAAGTCTCAAGAAAAGTTACAATAAAGTGTATTGAATGACCATTCTTGAATGGAAGATATTACAGGGATATTGCCAAGAGTATCAGATTTCCTCAAAAAACATTGAGATTTAAATATATATATATATATATATATATAAGTTTTGGATTCTAATAAAAATTATTCCATTAAATAAAAAATAAAAAATAAAAAGAACATTCAACAAGACAGAACAGGTGAGGCTGGAATATTAACAGCCCAGTACCAGATTGCTCATCTAGTACTGGTTTTAAGTGGTGTAATTTGGTTTTAAGATGAAGCTTGCAAACCCAAATTTTAAAATTTACTTTACAGTTCTGTTTAAGTATGTGTTGTTTTTAATTTATTTGTTGTCTAATGTTTCTGCATGCTAAGGAAGTGTTCTTATATGCTAGGATTAGCCTTCTTGTATCTGTTGTGTGATGACAGAAGAACTGAGTCCATGAAGGTCACCTACATGCAGATGGATACTGTGACCAGGTGAGTTAGCTGTGTCAAGCTGTATCCATCTTAGTACTGAATTCGGAAAGTTATACAAACAATTTTTTTTAATGTACAATCCACTGCAATAGATATCAGCAGAAAGAATGACATGGAAAAATATTTCTCAATAAACATTTATGAACATGATAAAACTTTTTAATAATTTTAACTTAACTCAGGAAGAATTGGTCAGTAGAAAATTGTACAGGAAACATTTGATATATACTACACTCAGGAAAAAAAAATGTGATCAATATATTTTTAAAAACAAGAAAAGCAAAAGAATGGAAATATATAAGAGTTTATGATTGGTTAAAAGCCGAAGAAGGAGTCTAGCATATTTTTGAAGGAGTAGGAGGAGAGAAGGCTTATGATGTGTGGGCAATGTTCTGACACAACAGACATTTTAAAGAATCCAAAATAATAAGAAAGAAAGGGCTCTCTAATCCAAAATTGAAATCTACCCAAAACCACACACAATTGTGGAAAACAGTGCAGAATAAAAGATGATGCTTATCTTAAAAGAAAGAAATGCAAGAAAGGGAACAAACAATAACGCTTTGTTGAGTTTGTAAGCAGGAACAAGAAGTGCAAACTACATCGTCTGCCATAATGTCTGCTGCATTAGTGAAGATAAATTGCTATCATCCTGACAAAAAGAAGGAAAAAAACAAAAAAAAAAAAAAAAAGGAGAGAGAGAGAAAAAAAGCTTTCCTTTATTTTCAAGTATTTTGCCAGGAGAAATTTAACTGATATTAAGAGAGTAAACACATGAAATTCTGGGAATTAATTAAAAGGCATGTGAGTGAAAAACAAACTAGAAAAACAATATTCATAAAATCACGTCATTTGGAAGGTGCTTCTAAAGGCCATCTAGTCCAACTCCTTGATCACATCCTTCCAGCCAGCTGGTTAGGTCCACATCCAGTCCAGGTCTGAATATCTCCAGAGATGGAGACACCACAAGTTCCCTGGGTCCCTATTCCAGTATTTCATCAGGCTTGTGGTTTAAAACAAAAACAAAAACAAAAACAAAAACAAAAACAAAACAAAACAAAACAAAACACCAGAACAACAAAACAACACAAACATAACAATATAATCTAACTTTGTTATTAAATTTTTTATCCACTAACCTTCATTTGAAACTTGTGCATCTGAAGCTCCATCTTGCTACATGTATTAGGCAGTTGTAGACAGCAACAATGGCCCGCAAAGCTTAAATAAAACCCTTTTGCTTTTTCTAGTACAGCTTGTGCTCCAGCCCTTCAAATATCTTGATAGCAATTTTCTCAACTTACTCTAGTACATAAATTTCTGTCTGGTACTAGGGAGCCCAAAACTGGAGACAGTACTCCACATGTGCTCTCACAGGTGCTGAATAGAGGGGAAGGATTATTTCCCTCCATCTCCTGCTGTGCTCGGGTTCCTGTAGCGCTGTATGCTGCTAGTCTTCACTGCTGCCAGCCTCAGAGAGGCTTCTGTGCACCTTGCTGTCGCCCAAGGTCCACGAGGACTTTTGTGTAGAGCAGCAGCATCCAGTCTGGAGTGTTCATGGCAGCAGCACGGCAATACATCATAGCAGCAACATGTGTCTTTTAACTGGTAAAGTTAAATAGCTGAGGGGAAAGTTTAAGTACATCTTGCAATGCACAAAGACTCCGTCTTTGAAGAAGAAGAGAACCATAGTTCAGAATTAACAGACTCAGCAGTTGAAAGATCAAAACTGTATCAACATTGGTAACTACAAATATTAGAGGTGAAACCATAGCTTATGGATAGTCCCAAATAAAAAGGCACCTTCTTACAGAGAAGTAAAGCAAAGATAAAGCAAAAATGGGGAGAGCAAATATTTACTCTTCTGAGCTGATGAAGCAAGTGCCAAGAGTTAAACAGAGCAAACATTTATGCTCATTTAACCCCTTTTACAGAGAACATTCTTGAAGCCATGACCGCAAGAGAACCTCAGCATTATGTTGGGAGAAGAACCTGCTGAGGAAGAAACTCAGCAGAATGGCTGAAGGTTTCTTGTTTTCAGGTTTGTTTACTGCAATGAACACATCTAGGGAGTATATCCTTTATTCCTGGCATCCTTTACTTTTGCATTAGCAAAACATTTATGTGTTAACTATTCAGAATGTACCAGCTGTTATGAGACCCAGTAGTCAAATGACACTTTAGAGCTTGCTGTGCATCTCCAAGATCATGTTCAGAGGCAAGCTGCCAGGTAGACAGAGAGAAATGGCCTTGCACGCCTTTAGAACAACACCTTGATTTGGAACAGATACAAAATTTGTCTTAATGCTTGCTAACTTTGAACTGGAAGTAGAAAAGCATTGCGCTGTGCCCTATTAAAGAAAAGTTCCAGTCTATCCTACTAAGGCAAAACATTCTAGAAATATTTCTTTAGCAAAGGATGGCAAATTTACTTCTACATATGCCTAAAGGGATATTTACTTTTTGCATTTATTTTCCCCATTGTAACAGAGACAGAACAGAGTATCACAGAATCACAGAATAACAGAATTTTCTAGGTTGGAAGAGACCTCAAGGTCATCGAGTCCAACCTCTGACCTAACGCTAACAGTCCCCACTAAACCATTTCCCTAAGCTCTACATCTAAACGTCTTTTAAAGACCTCCAGGGATGGTGACTCCACCACTTCCCTGGGCAGCCTGTTCCAATGCCTCACAACCCTTTCAGTGAAGAAGTTCTTCCTAACATCTAACCTAAAACTCCCCTGGCTCAACTTAAGCCCATTCCCCCTCGTCCTGTCACCAGGCACGTGGGAGAACAGGCCAACCCCCACCTCGCTACAGCCTCCCTTGAGGTACCTATAAAGAGCGATAAGGTCGCCCCTGAGCCTCCTCTTCTCCAGGCTGAACAAGCCCAGCTCCCTCAGCCGCTCCTCGTAGGACTTGTTCTCCAGGCCCCTCACCAAGTATGCTACACATTAGGTGAAAAGCCTTAGATATTTCCCTTTCAAACCTGAATCTCATATCAATTCATTATCAAAAAGAATCAGTTGTAATCACTGTCTGGAATCTGCTCTAAGTCTAACAGTGGTATGTTTAATACATTGTTAAGAAACACACAAGTTCATGCTTGGTAACTTCCCCATGCTTATTACTGTATTTATAACTCATGTAGCCAAAAACTAATTCATTACAATTAAATTATTGAATTTCCTTTGTATCTGAAGGTATCATTCATTTGATAGATTCAGAGTAGGGATGATTAAAATCTGCCTTTGTCTATTTGATTACATTTATGTATGTGGAATAAATATGAACAAAATCTTTAGATATGTGATTTGGATGGGAAGACTTACTTTTTTATGTATGGACTCCCTTTGAATCTTTATTTTCCACCTAAGAATGGGGTAAGTAAGTTTGTGTAATTTACTGGATAACTCAGGTTCATGATGAACCTGAAACTGAAGTTACCAGGTATTTCCAAGACTAAAATGCCCAGGGTATTGCTAAAATTAGCAATCTTAGCAATTAATATTTAGCAGTAATGATGCATTTTTAAGAGCAGCTAACTGCCATGCTGTGCTAACAGATAAAATATATATATATATATATATATATATATATATATAAAAAAGGTCATTTTGACTTATCAATAGTGCACAGAATCATATCTCATATCTAAAAAATCTTGAATAGCGCCTTAAGCTTAAAATAAGGCCATGGCATTATAATTTATCATTAAAAATAACAAAGAACCCTCCCAAATTGAATTTATAAAACAAGTAAAACATTGTTTATTTTATTTTGAAATATATATATATATATATACATACAGTTTTCATGGACACAGTTTTAACAGAAATGTGGGATTCACACCCAGGTAAGCAGCAGTTTGGTCACATTAGCACATTTCAATTTCAGTTTTCATCAGATATTCAGTTAGCCTTCACAGAAATCTATATTAATGAGACACCAAAGCTTCAAAATTTCTGCAGCCGACAAGCAACTTTCTAAGGAACTGTTGAGTGAATTGAGAGAGAAGATTTTAAACCTTCTTTTATTCTGGTAAAATATTTCAAGTGACTCTAACAGTCAGAGGAAAAGCAGGAACCACAGAGAGATTATACTGCTGTCTAGTTATTGAAGTAGTTATTACTGTCACGTTCCAATTAAAATACACTCACATGCAGCACAGTATTTAATCTTTTGATAGGCATCCAGAACAGTGTTGCTTCAAATCAATCAGTGAGGGAAAAGGTGCCACTGGAACAAATATAAAGACAGCAAGAGAGTTTTTGCACAATTTAAGTCTTAGGAAAGGGAGAAACAAATAAGGGAGTTGTTGTTAAGAGGCAGAGAAAAATGAAACAGAAGGAATTTTAAAAACTTTACCATCATATGTCAAAAAACTACACAAGGTAAGACTTCAGCGGGTTCATCACAAATGTCACAAAAATGTTGACGAGGAATACATTGAAAAATGTCAACCCCTTCATGTCAAGCTTCTGTTGAGATGGAAAAGCTGTGGAGCTGTATTATTATACTAAATCAAAAAATGGAAATGTCAGACTGGAAATATCACATACTAAAGAATTGCACAATGTTCTCTAAGAGGTCTGAAACTGAATTCTGATGCTCACTTGTTTGCAATTTGTTGCTTAATAAGGGAGCTAATAAAAAGCATAGGAGGAAAAAAGTATGCCAAATTCAGTCCTGGGGTAAAAAGACTGACTCAGCTCCCTTGATTTCATTTAAGTTCAATTCACTTGCCTACAAATGAAATCATTCCAATATTCTTAAAAGAAATGATAATGAGATCATTAGCCTTTATCTAGCAGATGTTGATAATTCAACAGTGACTGTTTTTCAGAACAGTATGTTTAAGTATCAGAAGCTCCCTCTTTCCAGGAAGGTTAATTACTATAATGTGTTTATCTAGTTCTCTAGCAGTAATACCCTATGTCACATGGCAATATCACTTTAAAAATAGGGCAGATTAAGCAAATCTCTTTACTTGTACTGTAAAAAAATATTGGTTGTAGTTTAAAATGCACTTTCCAAAGTATGCCATTAATGTCTTGTCTTGTCAAACGTTAAGGCATGTGTAACTACAGTATTATGTTTCTTCTTCATAGATCCTAAGGCAATGTTAGAAGACAAACAGCTTAATTCTAACTGCTATTGGTTAAATTTAAATGTGCACTAAACTTATAAGATCAAAATTAAGCAACACTGAAAAACTGCTTATGCAAAGAAATATGTACTTGCTAAAGTCTACTGCAGCTTAATTCTATAGTTTTTATGTTTCAAATCTTTAAACAGGAAAAAAAATACAGTATGAAAAACAAGATGGTAATTTATGCCAGGCTTTTAACATTCAGCTCTGCTCTGCAAAGTGCTATACAGTCTTGTCTTGACAAAACACAACTTCTTTTTTTCTTTTTTCAAAATCAAGCCCAAACTTAACATGTAAGTAACCTAAAACTTAACATATATGCCTAGCCTTTGCTTCAATGCCTTCCAGCTGGATGGAACTAATTCACATGCTTGAAGTTAAGCCCTGGGTTAGGAAAGGGCTAAAGACAGCATCAGACCTTTCTGTGAGAACTTCTGTTTCAAAGTAAAGATATACACAAGGAAAAAAATAAAATCTTAACTTTATATATCCAAAATGATAAGCAGAACTATGATATCCCTGGAGCAAGATCCTGGATGATGATAGTCCTATGAAAGAACAGCTTGAAGATCAGTTCTGGTCAAAAAAGCAAATCATACATTGGAAGTTATTGAGAAGGAAACAGAAAACAAAATAAATTTTATTGTGCTGTGGTATAACCTGTGGATTTCTTGCAGGTTACATGCATCTTTTTGCCTAAGCTATAAGACTCTCAATCCAAAATTGTTTTACAACAATATCTTTACCTTAAAAACTCAGTAATAATATTTCTCATATTTTTTTCCATTACAATTTGCAACTTCATTTATTTTCCTTTATAAATAACTAAATTAAAGCAAATGCAGTTATGAAGGCTTAAAAAAATATCAATACATGAACAGTATTGGGTTTGACAAGGGACAAACAGCAAAATCTCCACTATTTTCCTATGATAATTTGAACACATTGGTCTGAAGGTTTCCCAGAAGTTGACATTTACATGTAATCAGATGAATTTTATCCCACGTGTCCATACAACTCTGTTCGTGGTGTGAGACTCCAAGCACTAAGAGGACTAGAAAATAAATAGTAACAACTATTAACCCTAGAGGTTACAGTGATATCTCAGTGAGCAAGCTATTGGAATGTAGATCAAGTTATTAATAGCAGTTACTAATTGTATTATGATAGTCTCTGCAAACCCCAGTTGAATGTCAATATGCAACTGTGCTGGTATTTTGCAGAAAAAAAAAAAAGAAAAAAAAAAAAAAACAGTCCCTGCTCCAGAGAATTCAAGGTCCAAAATTGGAAGACATTGCAAGACAGACAGGGAACTAAACAGATCAAAATGCCTGATATCAAAGGTGAGCCGAAATGAAGAGTCCACAATAAACCACGGGGTTCAGCAGAGTAGTTGGATTTCTACTTTCATTTAAAAAAAAAAAAAAAATGTGTAGGATGGAGTCAAAATAAGTCAAAAGATAGAGAGAGAGAGAGAGAGAAAATTATCCTGCTCCTGAAAACCCAGGTACCCTCAGGTAGTTCCAACACTCTCCTACGGACAGACTGCCTTTGTTTTGCCTCAACTGCCTTAAAAAATTCTTCAGATAACCTCCTCAGCTCTACCACATAAAGACTTTGAGGATACTATGTTGCAGCAAGAGATACATGAATTATGAGACCATTTCTATAAGGACACTTCTCAAAGGTTGTGTTTAGAAGAAGGCATCAGTGTACAGATACTGGAAGTAGTTTTTATTTTTCATTCACCATTTCAAAAAGTGTGAAGAGACTACGCTAATGTGGTGTCACCAAGATTCAAAAGACATGTACAAATGAATGGTTGGAGGAAAAACATTATATCTACAAGAACGTGAATGCTGACAAATAATTTCAGTGAATATTAATGTTGCTTTTCCATAAAATCCATTTCACTTCTATTCAAAACCATCTTTTTTCACTGCAGAGATAATAAAAAAATAACAATGCAACAGTAGGGGTGAAAAGTAATTTCTAGTTCTGTAAGTTGGAAATCCATGCTGCTGTTATTAAGACACTATGAGTGAAGTAAGAACATCTGAAGAAGAAGAAGGTTGGCCTCAGTCAGGCACAGAAAAGCAGATTCTCAACCCCTAGGTTATTTTTGAATCTTAAACAGCTTTTTCCCATTTCCATACGCTCAGAGGAAGTCTGAATTTGGGCCATGCATTGGTCTAAGCAAGGGTTTATCTGTATCCTGGGCACTGTACAAGATGACTGTGTGAAGAAGAGCAAAACTAGCTTCTGACTATGTTAGTCGTGACACATTGCCATGACACCAAGCAGGAGAAGGGAAATGCGACTTCATAATGCATATTTTGCTCCAATGTCAGAAGTTCAGCCAAGAACTTGTATTGTTCCCTCACCTTTACCTTTTCATATAAACATAGCATCAAGTTTATTTGTGGTTAATTCTTCTACGTCACTTTGCTAGAGCTCAAGGCCATGCAGCCACCAAAAACCTAGACACTTAATGGGGATTTAAACTTCTCATCACTCAGAAGCAACCCCTAGTAAGACACTCCTGTACTGATCACAAGGCAACAGTGTCCCTCTGAGATGTAACTATCAGCAAGGCAATCTGAAACTACAAGGAAGAGGTTAAACAGGGAAAGCAAAGGCTGGCAGCTGGAGCTACCCTATTAGAAAGGTTTTATTACCGTGTAAGACCTTAATGAGCAGAGAAAAGAAAACAGATTTTAGAAGGTGAAGGTTGTTTCCCTAAGTGATGGAGCAGTATCAGGAGCAGGTCTCCAGACCCCACACCTTATGCCTTATCCACTGAGCCAGGCATCCTGTTTAGTAAGCAAGTTCATCACAGAAGAAACTCACTGTGCCAAGAGTATACAGAGTACAGAATCCCACTGCAAGCATAATTAATGCAGCCATCCCACTAAGTTATTTGACTCATCTTTTTTTTCATTATAAACAGCATTGTTTAGAAAATTGTCTGTGGTTACTTTCAAAATCATAAAAGCAAATTTCCTTTCCCAGAACACAATAGTGTACATTTTAGAGTCATATTTATGTTTCATAAACTTCAGAAGTAGAAAGCTCAATATAAACATTGATAGTGCAAGTTCACATATGATTTGAAATATTATTTAATAAAAGCAAACTCTTTATACACCCTGGAAAAAAAAAAAAAAAAAAAAAAAAAGAGTATTCAGCATTATTCTTAGACAAAATTTATGTATGTATATATTCTAAATGGAGTGTATGCTATTTGAATAGTTTAAAAACAGCAGCTTAATTTTCTAAATTCTAATGTGTCATAGATATGTGCTAGATAGATGAGTCTATCTAACAAAATATTTTTTTCTACAGAATGATGCCTACTTTTCACTTTTACTCTCTCTTCTAAGAAAACCATTGTAGTTCCTGCCTAGAAAATAAATGAACAGTCACAGGCACATTCGTTATGTCTCTTTTGTTGTTAGCCCACAAAAACAGAAGCCTACATTTTTCTGACACTCTAGTTGAGCACTAAATGGAATACTGGTGGAAAAAAAAAAACTCACACAGAGCAAATTACTGGCACTGTTCCTTCAATGTTGCTGGAATCTGACCTTGTGCTTGTTATTCCTTATTAAAAATGTACACACAATTAATACATAATTTTTCTATTTCCTCTGAGAGGTGCAAAGCCTTATCTGTGCCATTCCATTGATTCTACAAGTAAATTTATCAGGATGCATGTATTTCAGCCACTAGTACGCTGGGATATATTTTCTGTTAATTGTTCTGTACTGTTTTATAATTATGCTTGTGTTTTACAGTTTTGCCTATAATTAGTATTTGTAATAGGCCTGATATATTCAGTCTAGCTTGTAATACTGTGTATAAGTAGAAATATCATAAGTATATTAAGTCTGGATGTATTGAAAAACTCCTTTACAGTGAACTTAATTGTTCATTAGAATACCCTCTATTTACTTCCCTAGCAGCTAACAACCTTGGGCAAAGTGGCACTGCATCTTAAACAATGTGACTTCAAATACCAAATAAAGTATTTCAGGTAGTGCTATAGTACAATTAATGAGCACATATAGAACTCTATTTGATGCAAAATTCCTTAAGAACTTGTCAATGGATTGCATAAGATGTGAATGTCTTTGTCCTACTTAGCTGAGACAAGGGCATGGATTATATTATCCATTATAATACAGACATTGAAGCAAGGCTTTGTTGTCTGCTCTTGCAATTGAACTGTACTGCTTGTGATATTAGTTATTTCTCATCTTGCAGTCTTGTGATACTGTATTTAAGCTCATTATTAGACTATAATATTATCTTCTTGGGGGTTAGATTTTCTTTAACTATTTGAATCAAGCAATGTTAAAACCAAATAATATGATTCTCTCCAATGGCTCTTAATGAGCTAATGTAACATTTTTAGTTACTATGAAAATACTGATGAGTGCATTCAGTTTATTCATATCCATTTCACTTGTTCCTCCACAAATCAAAACATGCAGATTTTATTCCATTTATTGGAAAACTGAGGAATGATGAAGTTCATGACTCAAGTAATGGATGTGACAAGATCTGCCCGTATACATTAAATTTCTAACAATATCTAATTGCTTATTGTGGAGAAATCAGGGGAAGGCATTTTCCCCACAGCTTTCATGTTGCTATCTTCATGAACAGCTTCCATTTTATTAATTAGAATATATTAATCTTTAGTTAACTGCATTTCAGGATTAGTTTAGCAGCTTAATAGAGAAGTGAATGGAGTTCAATGTTAAATGAGTACTCAACTACTAAAAAAAGATCTTACAATCATTTTACTAATCCATTTTATAAAAACTCTTTACAGACACTGACAAATGGGTTTAGCCTCTCTTACTTGCTCTTATCAGTTATAAGCCAAAGATCATATGTTTCCAGCCTGTCCTACAGCCTTACAGGAAAAAGCGATATTACATCAGTGGAGCTTGTGCAAAATGTTACAGAATACAAGCAAACATTGTCTTCTACTTTCGAGTGCAATGAGCAAAGTGAAAGTGGGAGCAGAGAAGAGAAAATAAAGGAAGATGGGGAAAAAAAGAAAACACTGTATAAAATATTAAATTTTCTTTTTGTGCAATAATAAAACAAAGAAATTTAGTATTGTAGAAACCAGGAAGATTCAAAGTAAACCTTGGATTAACAGCAAAAAGAGACAGCTGTAAACTCAAAGCTTGGGTTGAGGACACAGTTCTCATGATCCACCTGGAATCCTGGGTTGGAAGCACTCCAAGGGATCAGCCCGTCTGAAGGTAGGATTACCTACACCTACAGCATTTATCTGATGTGGACAGACCCAGGACAGGATTGTGAGCAACATCTCTGGTTATGTATGTACATCTTTGAAACACTATTTTTTACACTATGCTTTTTTTATTGGCCCCAGAAAGTTTTGTTTCCATGCAATCATACTTTGCTCATATGCTAGTGCAATCTTCTGGTCCACACAGAACACTGTGCAATTTAAAGGACACCGTGAAAGTAACATCTTGGTGTTGGAATACCTAGTGTCAAGCAGAACACAAAAAAGTGGAAACTGACTGAATTTAAAGCACAGTGGGTGAGTTAATAAATACATTATTTAACCTTAGCTAAATACAGACATTAGTTTTCCAAACTGAAATCATTTCCAGTGTTATTTGCTGAGAAGTCAAAACCAGCAGCAGAGCAAAGAATATGCCCCAGAAATATACAGTCATTGGGTAGCAGGGCTGTTGCTGTTGCTTTAAATGGAATAAAATTCACTGTGGTTAGGAACAAGATATAAAAGCCAAACAGCAGTATAAACTTATGATGGATAAAGTCTCACTAAAGCATCTGCCTATTCCTTAGGTTCTTTGAAGGTAATAATAAAATATCAAGATATGTAAGGTTCTTTGACAGCCCATAGAGCTTAACTCTGACTTTCAACTTGAAACATTTTGAGTATTTTAAATAAACACTATCTATTTCTTCTTCTAATTCTCTGAGGACCAATTTCATAGGTTTTCTTAAATCAGTCCAATATATACCACCAGGAGTCAACTCCTCACAGAACTAATCTGTGACTGTCAGTGGTAATACTTCTAAAAAGATAATACCTAGGTTTTTCTTTAATAGCATAGTAGATTCATGATTGATCATGACTTCATGATGATGGAGGTGGCTCCTCTTTCCAGGCTGAAAGATCTGCCTCCATCTCACAGGACACAAGCTTCAAACACTGTGGTACAGACTACATAGAAGGATAGAATCCTGCACTGCTATGTCCTCCGTGTTTTATACTATTTCCCAGCTGCATCTGGGTCAAGGTGAATGAACACTCAGTTTTTAGGGTTGCTTTAAATGCTGCTCTGAAATGCTTTATTTTCCTCATCCACCATACATGGAACTTGAGACTTGAGGGAAGTATTCTGGATTCTAGAAGACAAATATCAATGAGTTGCACTTGATAATGTTAAGCCTTAGGTATGAACATCATCGCTAGTAGGTCAAGGGAGGTGATTGTCCCGCTCTACTCTGCGCTGGTGCGGCCTCACCTCGAGTACTGTGTGCAGTTCTGGGCACCACAGTATAAAAAGGACATGAAACTGTTGGAGAGTGTCCAGAGGAGGGCTACGAAGATGGTGAAAGGCCTTGAGGGGAAGACGTACGAGGAACGGCTGAGGTCACTGGGCCTGTTCAGCCTGGAGAAGAGGAGGCTGAGGGGGGACCTCATCACAGTCTACAACTTCCTCGCAAGGGGTTGTCAAGAGGCAGGAGACCTTTTCTCCATTAACACTAGTGACAGGACCCGCGGGAACGGGGTTAAGCTGAGGCAGGGGAAATTTAGGCTGGACGTCAGGAGGGGGTTCTTCACAGAGAGGGTGGTTGCACACTGGAACAGGCTCCCCAGGGAAGTGGTCACTGCACCGAGCCTGTCTGAATTTAAGAAGAGATTGGACTGTGCACTTAGGCACATGGTCTGAACTTTTGGGTAGACCTGTGCGGTGTCAAGAGTTGGACTTGATGATCCTTAAGGGTCCCTTCCAACTCAGGATATTCTATGATTCTATGATTCTATGATTTATTTTTTCTCCCTGTTTGTAACAATAATGGTTCAGATATATATATATATACTTTTTTTTTTTATGAGAGGCTGCAGTAACAGGAAAAATGGAAAGTTTCCAGAAATTAGGAAAGAAATAATTTGTTCTGAAAATGAAAGAAGTGAAGCAACAATACTTCCTTAATCACACTAATTTACACACCCAGACTTCAAATAGCAAAATCCCATATTGAGTTACAATTATACATGCTCAGGTACCTCTAAGCAACAAATTCCTTGGACAATTAAGACATAAATATTGGGCATCTCTAAATATAATTCTCCCTAAATTCTAATAATATAATTCTCCCTAAATCCTCCCTAAATATAATTTCTGTGGTAAATTTTATATTTTCCACGTTTTTAGCTTTTTCCTGTTACAAAGAGCAAAGAGGGTATATAGATGTCAAGATGAGAAAAGTATTAAATAATGTATGCTGTAATTGAAAAGTAAAAGCCAGACAGCTTCAAACTGTTCCAAGCATTATAATGTCTTAAGCCGTTCCTGAAAATGAGTCACTGTATTGCAGCAAATGTATGCTCACCAGTCTTAGTCTGCATAAAAATCTGTTATGCTTTATACAATCGTATGTGACTCAGTAGTAGATCTGATGAAAAAATTACAAAATTGTTTCATATTGAGAAACATCTCTTCAAAAATGAAAGAGCAGTACTTCTTCCAGCATTTTCTGGAGGAGTAGGAAGGGGAAGTTTACACTGCTGAAATATCCTGTCTCACAATTAAAACTAAAATTGTAACAACCTTATAAATAATCATGCAAATGAAAAACAAAGGTGAAATTGATATTTTTTTTTTTGTCAAACTAAAATATTATAGCTACATTTAAGAATATTCTTAATTCTTCTTATTGGTAAACTTGACAGTTCCATATTTTCTTCTTTACTGAAGCAAAGAAAAATGTCAAAATCACAAAATCGTTCACAAAACAGAACTGTTGAACAAAAGACTGTCGTGCAACTATAGCTGCAATCTCAGTCACATCCTGAATATAGAAAATTGAAGGCCTGTATTTATTAAGGGCATCCTCATCTAAATACAAAAAGCGATAGCTTTGAGAAGTGAATGGAAGTAACTCGACAGTGTGCTGAACTAATAAATAATCTTAAATCTTCTCTGGGAAATCAATCATTTTCCAAAAGATATAAATATATTGCTTCCACACTGTCTCACTTCATGGTTGGATTACACTCTAGCTCTATACAAATATACACACACAACATATGTCTCTTACTTGTAAAAAAATAAGATAAATAAATTGCACAAATTTATTTTTCCAAGCTAAGAAAATGGTCTATTGCATTGAATCCTACAAGAAAAATGGCAACAACAACAACAACAACAACAAAAGCATTAATGAGAATTTGGTGGTGAGGGGTGCAAGGGGAATTAAAAAGAGAAAGAAAAGAAAATAGAACACTCAAAGTTACTGTATGAATTGTGGTTCTATGGCCCATTATTTTTACAACAAAATACATGTTTCCCAATATTAAAGGTTGAAGCAAGTTTTCTGATCCTCGTTTTCTAGCTGTAGGCTGAAGAAAGCAGATGGACTCTTTTCTGACTATGAAAAGCTGCTTGTGTATATTTACCCTCTGTATCTCCTACCAGCACTCAGAAAATATCAAACTCATCAGAACTGGTGTATTATCTGCATAACAGTTCTGAAAATATGATCGTTATATTCATCTGGACATCAATTTGCTTACATCTGACAGCTACTGGTAGGCAAACATTCCATTACCACATAGGCTAAAAAGTATGGTCACTTCACAGAGTTCGCTAATAACAAAGAGTAGCAGAATTATTACAATGCACCAACACTGACTATTTTCCCAGCAATGAGAAGCTGTTCTGTAGCACTGTGTCTTTTCATGAGCTACCAGTGCTGACACTTTAGAAGCAACTGCTTCCACCCCTTCAGTCACTGGTGGCTATAAACACCTTAGAGTAATGTGATGCTCAGGAAGGTTAACAGAGAAAAGTTAATTTTCATTTGAAATACAATGGAAATGCCAATGCAGAAAAATAATAAATATACTAGTTTAAATTTAATAATTTAAACTTAATTCAAATTATAATCATAAATATATATAAATACTAAATATATATAATATATAAAAACATATATAGTAATAATAATAATAAATTTAAATTTAATAATTTAAACTAGTAAACTAGGTTAAATTTATAAACTAGTAAACTAGTTTAAATTTGATCATTTAAATTTGATACTGAAAATTTTAATAGGATACAGAAATAAGACTTGCATAAGACCTGCTTATATGTTTGCCTTGAGGAAAGAGCAGGAAAGGTTCTCCTCATCCCAAACAAATTTCAGACAAAACACAGACGCATTTCTATGTGCACCACAGCAGGTCCAAGACTTTTGCAATAGAATAGAAAAAAAAATAATAGTGAGACATTTCTCATTGAGAAGTCTACAGGTCAGACCATGTATCTGAGATAAGAAACATAATTTATATCCTAAATAGTTGTCTAGTGAACAAAATGGAACTGTTTCAACTGAATAAAATGGGAGCAGATACTCATTTGATATAGTGGGCCATCCACTTGGAAGCACAGGCCAGGTGGGGACTTCATCTGGTTCTCCTGCATTCTATATGACTTCTCTCATTTATTGAACATTGTTCTTGACATCTGTCTCCCTCTCTCCCTTCCTCCCCCCAGTTAAAAATATTTAAATCTGAGAAGGTTTTTCCTTAATAAAGAGCTGTTATTAGTACCTTGACACTTTTTTATTATTATTAGTTTTGGCACCCATGAATTGGCATCCTCTGCTGATAGCTCATATTGGCATAAAATCCCACCTCTAATTATCCTACAGTCTTAACTACCACTGCCAAAATTAAGGCAAGATTGGCATGCCACTTTCATGTGTTACAACACAAGGTCATATGCTGCTACTGCTGTTATACAAATTATTGTACCTAAAAATAACATAATAATTAAAAAAAAAAAAATCCCTACTAGTAGATAAGAAAATATATGAGTTTAGTTGCGGAATTTTATTTCACTAGTTACAGCAATTTATCTAATTCTTTCTCCCAAAGAAAAAAAAATACAGAAAAATTGACTGAACAGCCAAGGATCAGGTTAGGAAAGCCAAAGCCCTGACAGAATTAAATCTGGCCAGGGACATCAAGGGCAATAAGAAAGAGTTCTGTATGTACATCGGTGATGAAAGGAAGACTAGGGAAATTGTGGGTCCTCTCTGGAAGGAAACAGGAGAACTGGTGACCCAGGATATGGAGAAGGCTGAGATACTCAATTACTTTTTTTGCCTAAGTCTTCAGCAGCAAGAGCCCTAGTCACAGTGTCCAACTCCCAGAAGGCAAAGACAGGGACTGAGATAACAAAGAACCGCCCACTGCAGGAGAAGATCAGTTTTGAAACCGTGTAAGGAACCTGAAAGTGAAAAAGTGCATGGGACCTGATGAGATATATTGGCAAGTCCTGAGGGAACTGGCAGATGTAGCTGCTAAGCTTAGAGGGGAAACATAATGCTCATTTTTAAAAAGGGAGAAAAAGAAGACACGGGGAACTACAGGCCAGTCAGTCTCACCTCTATGCCTGGCAAGATCGTGTATCAGATCCCCCTGGAAATTCTGCTAAGGCACATGGAAAATATGTAGGTGATTGGTAACAGCCAACATGGCTTCACTAAGGACAGATCATGCTTGACAAATCTGGTGGATTTCTACAATAGGTTTACGGCATTGGTGGGTAGGGGAAGAGCAACTCACATAATCTACATGGACTTGTGCAAAGCATTTCACACTGTTCCACATGAGATCCTTGTCTCTAAATTGGACAGACATGGATTTGACAGATGGACCACTCAGTTAGTAAGGAATTGGTTGGATGGTCGCACTCCAGGAGTTGAGGTCAATGGCTCAATGACCAAGTGGAGACCACTTAAGAGTGGTGTTCCTCAGGAGTCGGTATTGGGACCAGCACTGTTTAACATATTTGTTGGTGACATGGACAGTGGAATTGAATGCACCCTCAGCAAGTTCGTCAATGACACCAACTTGTGCAGTGCAGTCGACATGCTGGAGGAAAGGGATGCCATGCAGTGAGACCTGGACAGGCTAGAGAGGTGGACCTGTATCATGAAAGAGCTTCAGGTTAATCCTGGTGAATGAGCTTTCCCACTTTAGGTAGTTTCCCACCTTCCTCCTCATCCCTACAAATTCAGTCATAATTGCATCTTGAGCATAGCATTTTCACTGAATTCAACACATATAAAGTGTTCAATACATATAAAAATTCAACACATATAAATAAATAAAGAACACAGACCTAATAAAACTTTGCTTTTTTTGGAAAACTCTGAAAGCTGTTTCCAGAATAGTATATGGCATGCATATGATATGTCTTCTCAAAATACAGGTTACTACAAGCACCTGAAACCCATCTTCTCTTTACAATTTGCTGTATTCATATTTAATGTTTCAAAGTATCTTTGACTTATTCCATGTTTTAGGTCTGAAACCTGATGTTTCACAACAGCAGTAATACTGTCATTTCTTCATGGTGTCTTTAACAAAGTAATAAGACACAAATATCAAAATAAGGCACTTCATTACAAACTACTACTTCAGAAGGAAAAAAAGTCTAAGGAGATTTCTTTTTTTCTAAGTAACTTGAAAATAAGAGTAAAGAAACAATATTTAATTGGCCAGCATTAGGTAGTACTCAAAGAAACGTTAGTAAAAAGAGTAAGTGATTCAGGAGATATACAGCATTTCTGTACCAGCTACACTCATACACAACAGGAGCATAAATCTAATTGCAAAAAAAAAAAAAAACAGGAATCTCAAATCCATAGCAGATGAAGGGTTCAATTAACTTTGGGCTTACCATGGGCACATGGGAACAAGAGCAGCAGAGCATCAAAAAGTTATCATCTGTAACAAATTAGTCAAGGTCTTAAAGACCTGCTCCCTGTTAGCTATAGAGATTGCTGTAACCTCACTGATTCAACAGGAATAAACAGGATAAAAGGATACAGACATGTCAATATTTTTGAATCAAGGACCTGTGATAACTCATCTGCACTACAAAGAAAAAAAAAAAGCCACATTTGAGTGATCCTTTTTGGCCAGCACAGATTCTCACTACCTCATATTGACTATGTACCTAAAATGCAAAGTGAATTTGTAACACTTTGTTGAAGAATGGTGCTGTAGCACCAGGGAAATCAATGACAACAATTAAATATAAGCATTGGTATATATTAAATATCATTCTGGATTGCTGTCTACTAAGTTCAATAAGAGCAAGTGCCGGGTCCTGCACCTGGGACGGGGAAACCCTGGCTGCATGTACAGACTGGGCGATGAGACGCTGGAGAGCAGCCTAGAAGAGAGGGATCTGGGGGTCGTGGTAGACAGCAAGTTGAATATGAGCCAGCAGTGTGCCCTGGCAGCCAGGAGGGCCAATCGTGTCCTGGGGTGCATCAAGCACGGCATCGCTAGTAGGTCAAGGGAGGTGATTGTCCCGCTCTACTCTGCGCTGGTGCGGCCTCACCTCGAGTACTGTGTGCAGTTCTGGGCACCACAGTATAAAAAGGACATGAAACTGTTGGAAAGTGTCCAGAGGAGGGCTACGAAGATGGTGAGAGGCCTTGAGGGGAAGACGTACGAGGAACGGCTGAGGTCACTGGGCCTGTTCAGCCTGGAGAAGAGGAGGCTGAGGGGAGACCTCATCACAGTCTACAACTTCCTCGTAAGGGGGTGTCGAGAGGCAGGAGACCTTTTCTCCATTAACACTAGTGACAGGACCCGCGGGAACGGGGTTAAGCTGAGGCAGGGGAAATTTAGGCTGGACGTCAGGAGGGGGTTCTTCACAGAGAGGGTGGTTGCACACTGGAACAGGCTCCCCAGGGAAGTGGTCACTGCACCGAGCCTGTCTGAATTTAAGAAGAGATTGGACTGTGCACTTAGGCACATGGTCTGAACTTTTGGGTAGACCTGTGCGGTGTCAAGAGTTGGACTTGATGATCCTTAAGGGTCCCTTCCAACTCAGGATATTCTATGATTCTATGATTCTATGATTCTAAGTTTACAAGCCTATCTGCATTACCCTAAGAATGACAAACCCCAACTGGTTTCAAATCTAAAAAGCGCTGACTGTCTAGGAACTGAGATGGGACAATATAACCTTGTATTCTAGAATATGTTTTTTTAATATGTCAAGGACACCATAGCAGATAAACAACTGAGATGGAATGGGAGTCATCAGCTGTGTACCAATCTCAAAAATTTCATATTTGGAAGTACACTTTGACAGCTCATATTTCACTTGTTCAAGGAAACAAGCAGAGATGTAGCAAAGTAGGAATCTAGAACAGATATCACTGCTGAGGTGGGGAAGGATTCGGAGGAGGGGGAGTAGCTCCATTTTTCTGAGCTGTTTTGTCTCTACAGATCTATTATTGGGGCAGCAGATTTGGGTCAGTACTAGTCCACCTTTTATTTTTCCTCAGTTACTGATAGTTTACAGTACTCATACACTATCACCCAGCAAGCAAATTAAGTCACCAAGCTCCTTCAGAGACATGACTTTCATGCCTTTACATAAAACTTCACATTGAGCACTTAAGGATAAAAGTCTTATTACGATGTGTTTTATTCATTGGTAGAAATAGTATTTTTTTTCTACTTACAAAGGCTACTTTAGATTGAAAGTCCAATAATGGGCCAAATCATCTGACGATTTTGATATTATTCTATATATGTAAGAGTTAATATAATTTTGTTGTACCTATGCAGTCGAGCTCATCAACAACAACAGTGAGCAAATGAAGTCATCTTCCCACATCTAAGAAATCTATCACAAGTCTTCCTATTTATGGACATAAACCATGGACATTTATGGACATAACTCCCAACCACAAATACTCAATCAGCCATGTAAAGCATTATGAAGAGGCAAAATCCAACTTAAATCTTTCTTTGTCTGCTTCTTTGGAAATATTCTGAGAATAACATCTAAAGGTAACTGGATGACAGCAGAACCACTGCAAAGCTCTGGTACAGCCTGAGAACTGGAACAGACCTTTCCAGTTACCTGTTTTACACTTTACTTAAACACAAAAGCAACTTAAAAAGTTCAGAAAGGTTAGATTTTTTTCTTCTGTTCCAGATTGAAAAGAGATTTTCAGCAGACATATATATTTTTCCTCTTGCATACAAATGAAATGGCTCACCAAGGTCAATCTTGAGTAGATTCAAGAGTTTCCAACAGTAATATGGAAAATTCTCCCCAAATTTTCACCAATGCAGCCTTTCTTAACTCAATTGAGATTAACAGACTGGAGCACTGAATAAAAAAATATTATAAGGCAAAATTAAATGAGCTTCATCTTTTCATCATCTCCAGGTCATACACCTTAATTTTTCTGTACACAGGCAAGTTCACAATGCTAATACTGTCTAGGACAGCTCTAATAGGCAAGTCTAAAAATGCCCCTCAGTAGCATATTTTGATATCTTTGCCCTCCAGTGCTTAATGTGTGTCTGGGCTCCCTGCCCAATTCTGGGGAAGAGATGGATGCTTCAGATGGTACTGCTTAGTGTCATAAGGGATGTCATGCATCTGCTGACAGCATGTCGATTGGAAATGTCAAGGCTGAGGCACTGCCCTTTCTGTGTGTGTCATGAAACACTCATTCCACATCAACTGCATATATCCATGGTGCCTCTCCTTCAGTGTGACTGCTCCCATCCATTAGGTGCTCTGACCAGCACACAAATTGGGTATGGTCAGGTAGGGCAGTATGCCAGTGCAACCCAAGCGTCCCAAGACAACCCTGCTGTAAGTCCACCAGACTGAGGAGGGATGAACTCCAGATTTCCTGTTCACTTTCAAGACATTAGCAGATAATATAGTAGATTTTATTGTTACAACAAATACATAAATAAATAAGGGTATGTCTGCTTGGTATACTTATATGTATTAATCTAAGTAAAAATTGTCACTATGACCTCATGTGTTTTTTATCTTTAGCTATGGAAATGGACTCAAAGCTATGAATTCTGCAACAGGTTCTGCACCAGACCTGACCTTTCACAGCCACTCCCTGTGAACACACTGTACAGGCTTTTTGTCTTCCTAAGGTATTTCAACAAGATAAAGATGGGTGACTGAAAAGATGCTGCAGAATAAATGTCTGGGAGCATATTTCTTAGTGTGAAAAAACAGCCAGAGATCACTCAAGAACATTTGTAGCTCAATTTAAAAATAAACTGCGTTTCAATAAACTTTACTCAACAGAAATGTGAAAAAGCTAAAAAATACTGAACAGATTTTTAACTTTGTATTCTTAAATCATATTTTCAAGCAGAAACTATCCAGAGGAAAAAAAAAAAAAAAAGAGTCACACTCCAAAATAGTATATACCCATGCTGCTAGCCAACTGGAACACTGCACACACAAAATTTTATATACATGCTAATAGAGAGATGAAAAGCTGCAAATAATGTAGAACAGTCATGATTATAGCCATTAAAGCACAGCACAGTGTGAGGGGCTGCAGTCAGTACAGTGACCACAACAGTCCTGCTCAGCTGCTTCCTAACCCTGAAGACATCTGCACAGTCCTTATAAGTAGATACACACCCGCTTCCGTATCTGACCCAAACTACACCTAGCTAAATGGCCCAAATTACTAAAGACTGATGGGCATTCAAGAATTAGAACAAAGAAACTGGCCTGCCATGATAATCAGCAAAAATATTCCTTTGTAATTTACAAAATAATTCAATAATTGTATGATAATAATATCACCGCAAATATGAAGATGACAGTCAAAACTTCAGTATGAAAATATAAAGCAGATTAAAACATGGTGGTTGTTGATGAAAACAGACAAAAAGCTAAGCTATGGCTAGTTGAATACTACTTAGTCTTCAGTCTGTCTTGAGAGAAAATGTCGGACATAATCATAAGATTTTCAGTGTAAATTTCCTCAGTGCCCTAAAGTACCTAAACTGACCAGACTCAGTTCTAAGTCATGATTTCTGTAAGGATCAGTTATTATTTCCATAACAATAAATATGAAAATACAGTAAACCAAATAAATTAACTCATAATAAAAGCACTATTTACCTGCTAAGGAGATGTTACACTGAATATTCTTAATCTCTTAGGAATTCAGAGATACATTTTCTTGTAAGACACTACCACTCTTCTTTCTTTTTTATCAGAGTGATTCTTCCAAATATTTGAAATGACAAGAACACAGTCAGAGGAAAAGCAAAGAGTAATGAGCTTCCAGACAAAAACTGTATGTCAGTGCAGCAGACTCAATTCAAAAAGGTCTATGTTACCATCAACCATATCACTTCATTTAACACAGCTTTAGCTAAAAGAGGGTAGTCAAGGAAAATACCACAGTTGAACTATGTGGTATTGGTTTTCTAGACAGCAGCAGCTAACAAGAAACACAAGTTATAAAGAAAAAAGTCATTTAGGGGCATGAAGTTACTTGTCCCTTCTCTTTCCAGATTTCCTTCTTCCCCCTCCTCTACTCTCCCCTAGGTTTAGCATACATGATTAATATCTTATTATGTTTTTGAATATATTTAGTACACAGATGCAATGCTGCTCCAAAAAGCTCACTGTCAAAAGATCAAAAAAGGAGAAATAAAAAAAATGAGACAGGCATAATCCTGAAATTCAAGTCTTAAATATTTCAAACCAGAGCTCTTTCATGATTTCATCAAAAAATTTTATATTGGTGGGGAATTATTTTGCACTGCTCAGGTGGTAATCTATTGCACTATGCTAAATTCTTCTAATTCTGAATGACATAATCATTACTTCTAAAGAGCACCATGATAAACATAACATCAGAGGAAAAATTCTAGAGACATCGGAAGGAAATCCACAGGACCATGCTCATGGTTCACTTGGGACTATAACTTTCAAAACTGTCTAAATGAAGCAAGAAACAAAAATCATTATTCAGATTAACAATGGAATAAAGAAATTGATTTTAGACACTTATTTCTGCATTTCAGTGATGAATTTGTGGACCAAATATTTAACTGACCATCTTTCTTCATTGAGTGTTAAAAAACTAGAAAAACTGATTCATTAGATAAAGAATCCAAAGATAGCTGAGAAGTCAAATGAGAAAACACTCACATATCACAGAATCACAGAATAACAGAATTTCTAAGTTGGAAGAGACCTCAAGATCATCGAGTCCAACCTCTGACCTAACGCTAGCAGTCCCCACTAAACCATTTCCCTAAGCTCTACATCTAAACGTCTTTTGAAGACTACCAGGGATGGTGACTCCACCACTTCCCTGGGCAGCCTGTTCCAATGCCTCACAACCCTTTCAGTAAAGAAGTTCTTCCTAACATCTAACCTAAAACTCCCCTGGCTCAACTTAAGCCCATTCCCCCTCGTCCTGTCACCAGGCACGTGGGAGAACAGACCAACTCCCACCTCGCTACAGCCTCCCTTGAGGTACCTGTAGAGAGTGATAAGGTCGCCCCTGAGCCTCCTCTTCTCCAGGCTGAACAAGCCCAGCTCCCTCAGCCGCTCCTCGTAGGACTTGTTCTCCAGGCCCCTCACCACTTCGTCTCCCTTCTCTGCACCCGCTCAAGCACCTCGATGTCCTTGTTGTAGCGAGGAGCCCAAAACTGAACACAGTACTCGAGGTGCGGCATCACCAGACCTGAGTACAGGGGGACGATCACCTCCCTTGCCCTGCTGGCCACACTGTTCCTAATACAAGCCAGGATGCCGTTGGCCTTCTTGGCCACCTGAGCACACTGCTGGCTCATATTCAGCCGACTATCCACCATATCTCCATATGAAATAGTACCCCAGATTTATGCTGCTTTACTGTCACAATAATTTTCAATTCTTAGTTCTAAATAGGTTGTGAGAGACACATGTAGGTTTAAAATTACCATGCAGCTGAAGAGTTTGTGTATTAAACTGTATTATGCTATTCAGGCCATGTTCACTTTACAGAAAGGATCCACAAACATCTAAAAAGAGGAAGAGAGAATTTCTCAAAGGCACAATCCAAAGTTATCAACATGATAACTTTTCCCTTAAGAGCAATAGTAATTGTCTGAAGCAGACTGAATGTGAATTGCTGTGCCATGGGAAAGCACCCAGTATAGCTACCAATTCTAAACATCCAGCTGAGGGAAAGACAAATTCCTTCAAGTATAAATTTACTTAACTGATGAACAAGAATCAACAAGAGCTATAATCAATTATTTTCATAAGCAAACAAAAAAATAATAATAGTAAATGTGAAAACCACCAACACCAATGTTTTATTTTTTACAGGCTTTCATGGGAATCATAGAATCATAGGGCTTGGGTTGGAAAGGATCACCCTTCCAAAGATCACCCACACAAAGATCACCCAGTTCCAACCCCACTCCCATAGGCAGGGATGCCACCCACTACATCAGGTTGCTTAGGGCCTCTTCTAACCTGGCCTTGAACACCACCAGAGATGGGGCATCCACAAGCTCTCTGGGCAATCTGTTCCAGTGCATCACCACCAGTGAAGAATTTCCTCCTATCCTCTAACCTATCCTCGTCCTGTCAAGACAGAGAATGCCACATTTATGATACACTAGACTGGTTTAGCCATAGACAAAATAAATTATAGTGCAAAGAGTGTTTATATGGTTAACGCTGAAAGAAAACTAGTGTTTACTTTACTTCATTGGAAAGCCTGTGTACAAGAACAGCATCTCACCCTTGTGTATTTGTGGTCAAACTACTAAAGTGCTGATTCCAGCAAAGCATGACAATGTAAGTTACTTGTTTGGAGACAATAGCTTAAAACATCTTGGTGATCAAAAAAAATAATAATAATTAAAAAAAAAAAAAAGTAGTAGTTCTAAAAAATTACTCCTTGCCTGTTGAAATCACTTACACTATTTTTTGTTGTTGTTGTTGATGTTGTAGTTTGTTGTTGTTTTTTTTTTCACATGTGTGTGTGTGTGTTTTGTGTTTTGTTTTGTTTTGTTTTTTTCCCACTTCCCTGTTTAAAACATACTTGACATTACATTTCCTACGATGAAAACAATTCTTAGCTGGGATGCTCAGTCACTTTTGCAACAGATGAAGACACAAATTCATGTTTCTAGTTGAGAGAGGAAATGATCACCTTTAATAGAACTACTATAAACTTTTTCAGTAATATACTTTGGAAATCCCACAATAAAGCAGTCTTAAAAACAGATCATTCTAAAATATGCACAGAAATATTCTCTCCAGTTTTGGGTTTTGGCTATAAATCTTATGTCACCATCTTAATGATATGAACAGAAGATCAACTCAGCAGCACAACTTACAGTTTTTAAAGATACATGTGTGTTTTTTTCTGTCATAATTCTTTGAATATGTTCAGTCAAGCAAGGCAAACTGAGCATATGATGCATGAAGAATTAATCAGAAGAGATAAAAACTGTTGATGAGACAGTTTTCTTTGGTTTCCATTGAGAGGAACATATGTATTCTTGAGAAGCCTCAAACACTTGGAGATGTACTCACATAAATGTGTGTATGCATATTTGTTCAGATTACCAGTATTTTCCCACTTTTTTTTTTCTTTTTCTTTTCAACAATTTCATCTTTTCCTCTTTTCTGCAGGAAGCATGGTGCCCGAAGTTCTGGCAAGATGACAGCAGTCATATCATAATTAGCCATTCATCCACTTTCATCTTTTTACAGATGGTTTCTCCCACTCAGCTGCCATAGAGGGCTCTACTGCCCCAGCTCCTCACCAACCTGGGTGCACAGCAGAATCTTCAATACCACATCTTATCAAAAAAAAAAAAAAAAAAAAAAAAAAAAGAAGAAACAAGATTGAAATGATATCCAACACCTCCTGGCAGCAGTTCCCTGCCAGATCAGTAACACCAGCTGCACTATTTCCTGGAAAGAAAGGCAGTTCAACTACAAGGCGCTGTATCAAGGTAAGCAGATGCATAGCTCATTTCGCTGCCATTGCTTAAAAAGCAGAGAAGCTGGAAAAAAGAGATGTTTGGAGGTACAAAACGTAACAAAGTGGAAAACACTATGAGCTTAGACGCATTCAAAGGCTACAACATACCATGTGTCTGGGTTAAGGATGATAAAAACAGTGAAAAAGAGAGCACGTCTGCCACAGGATAGGGAGGAGAGCACCATAGTTCAATCACAGCCTTAATTTCTGCTCAGCAGCAAGGAGCACAGTTCTATCAATCTCTGAATTAGGTTATTTGCCTGTTCTTTTCAAGTCAAAACTATATTTAAGTCATATATTACTCATATGGGATAATGTAATGGTTATTCGGAATAAACTATAACATTTCAGGTTAGAAATTACTCATAAAATATAAATTGCACTTGGAAAAGGCATTTCTATATTGCCAACCCAGTTCCTCTGTAGTCTCTCAATAGGTTTACACAGTTGCCTCCTATTCCCTAAGTGGTTAATTTAGACCACTTTATCCTTGTAAAGCAGAACCACACTCCTAATTAATTACTAAACCCCTATTCCATTGTCCTCAGTGAGGGTCCTAACAGCAGCATCCTTCTTAAAGAAGTATCATCCCAGGTATTTTATTGTGCTAGAAGGTAGTCAAATTTGATCAAAATCAAAACATGATCCTCAGCCTGCTGACATGCAGTGAATCTGGTATTGTTTCAGTCCTGCTCTTATTTGACAAAATGCTCAGACAAGGTAAGGAACACAACAGACTGGGAGCACGAAGAATGCAACAGGGCATTGCTAGTCTACCCAGCATGACACGGCACAAGGTCTTCAGATGTTTCAGGCCTTTCAGAGATAACTGAGGCAATACTATCCCACAAAATCCATTTTAATTAAAACCTGTTTCACCAGCACACTGTTCTCCACAGAGAAACAGAGAAGAATACATTGGTGGGTTGGTTTTGTTTTCTTTTCTTTTTAATTTAAAAAGCTGTTGACAGCAGCTCATAACTTCCTCATTAGAGGAAAACAAATACATCACCTTGAAACCTGAATAAACTTTCCGCACTTTTATACATGACTACTTGAATTAAAAACTGAAATGCTTTTCAAAGCCAAATGTTAGGGAAAAGTCAAAATTGTTCATATGCAGCTTCTACCCATAAACATTTATCATTTATTTTTCCTATATATTTTTTTCCTCAACTTTCAATTAGTATGTCTTGTAAAGACATCTTGTTGCATTCTTTAGAAAAGAACAACAACAAAAAAAATCTGTCTTATGAAATTTTATTTGAACAGTAAGTCCATTTGAGACATCATTAAACAAAGATAACATATCCCTAACAAAGAAGACAACTTGACCTAGCAGCTACATAAAGAGAACACCAAGACAAAGAAAACCTGGGTACAAATCTAAAGTATTTATTTAACTGACTTCTTTACATGCAAAAATCTATGGGTATTATGCAAGCAAAAACAGAAGTGAAAGATCCTACAAGGCATTAGTGTCAAGCAGAGAATATATTTTAGTTAAGTCACTGTTATTGTATGATGTGAACAAGTGAAAACAGTCATTCTGAACTGCTCACAATCAATACGGAGCTGAGAATACAGAGATACAGGAGCGGATTGTGTTGTCTGTACAGAACACTAAAAAGTGTCATTCTTATTAAAATACACTGGAGAAAAATGAAAACTCCAATTCACAGACTCCCCGTCTCATCACCATGGGGGACTAATGGGATCCTGTGGTGAGAGCAATCAGAAGGACCCTGCAGTATCGCAATGTCCCAGCCATGAACCGCAAGCCAGGCTGAAGCCAGCCCTAACAGCTCTTTGGCTGTCGCCACTTCTCTGACAGCTCTTCAAGTCCAGGTAAGGAGGGGGACAAGTTGGTGAGAAGCCAGCAGCTCTGAGAGCTGAATATCCCCTGCCCCCCTCTCTCCTGACACAGGGAACACCCGTATCACCCTGCCAAAGCCAAGAGGGCTTTTCACCTGTGCTAAAAGCTTAGGATGGAAGAATGAGAGGCTCTTGTCCAAATCTGCAGCATGACTTAAAATTAATAAACAGCAAATCTGACTTTAAAAAAACTTATTTTGAAATAAATAAATTAATTAATTAAAATAGATCTGTTACATTTCTGTGTCAAAGAGGCTGACACAGGTCATTGTCAAAACTGATTGCCAGGAATCACTGAGAAGTGCTACTGCAGGAGTCAGCCCATCTTAGTGACAAAGGTCATCTACATCCAAGACTACCAGCAGCAACAGGTCTGTTATTATACAAGCCATACAAAACTAATACAAAGAAGAAAAAATTATCTTCCAGTATTTCAGTTCAGGGAGATTTATCTGAGGCCATGCTCTACAGGGTTTATCTCCTAGAGAAAATACCAGCAGTGCACAATTATTCACTTGGAGCACATGCACAGGAAAGGCAGCTCTGCTTGCACAGTCTGAAAATCAGTTTAAAAAGGTGAAGCAAGAAACTTTACACTCATGACACTTCCTATTTACTGTATGGAGATTAATTATTTTTTCTATGAAGGTTATTATGCTTAGTTCATAAAGGAGGAAATTAAAAAACAGAATATTCTGTCTGTCTTGCAATTCAGTAATTGCCTGCTCTACAAATCTGCTGTCCTTTTTTGGCAGTTAGTATTCTATTATTAGGAGAGCATGGATCATAATGCTTTCTAATTGTCACTATCAGTTACATTTTCCTATTGTTGTTCAGAATTTAAGAGAGCAATCAAATAAAAACTTCAGTAGGCTCCATTGTCTACATCAGTGATATTTCATTCATGTATGCTTTAGCTTCGCTGGTATATCCTTTTCTCAAATAATTTTCATGGATATACATGAAAATATGATATATTAATGAAAAAACATGGCAGAACCGAGCACACTCATCTAATGTTAAAACTTGGACAGTTCCATATAACAATAAAGGTTTGCAGGAAATTAGAGCCACTATAATTTCCCATTTGAACCACTACCAGTTCACTATGGATTGTATTAGGAGCCCTGTTCAGCAAAACACATAGAACAGGCTTGTAATTTACATGACAGAGAAAAAAATAATATTACTTAATAGCACTGAGGCTCGTGTATCTATACATCATGAGACTGACTTTTACTATTATGAAAATGTTTCAATTCACATATTCTTCCACAGTATATAAAGCTTTATTTTGGAATTTATCTACTATTTGTGTATCTTTTCCATCACTTCAGTTCTACACATGTAAACAAATGATAATTACTAAACTAGAAGTAGACGGTCAAACCAGCATAAGTACCCCCAACGCTATCAGAGAAACAGCCTTTATACTCTCTAATTTAAGTGGAGAGAGAAAAGGGCTAACAGGCAGGGTTCTGGCTGTATAGGATTAGTGTCTGCAGATAAAATACCTTGTTCTCAACTGCTGCCAGAGACAGACTATCCATTAGGTAACATCCCAATCAAATTACGGAGGAATACCAGCACTGCAAATCCTACCCGTAATGACCTAACAGCCAGTGCAACTCACAGACACAAAGGGAATGTGTTCCCCCAAGGGAACTGGGCAAGCAATCCTCTGCTGCATGCTATTTAACATTTCTAAGTGATCAGTTGGAATGCCTTGAACTAGAAACTGCAATAGCCCAGCCCTGAGTGTCTATAATATGCTAGTCCACATCCAAACAGAAAGGATTTTTTTACCAAATGTTATCAGGAATATTGCAGGGACGACAACAACAAATGCTTTCTGCATGCCTGAAATCCACATCCAAAATAAGAAAATCTTCAAAAATAAATAAATAAATGAATACTTTATCAAGTACTTTATCAAAACTACAGGTGAAACAACACGTGTTCCTGTCCCAATATAAAATGAGTATAAACACATTTCAGAACAATACAGACTTTTGGTTAAAAAATAGCACCAAACTTTTCAAATACTTTCCTTCTCAAAATGTGGGGCATCTCTATCAGACCATGCAATGGATAAAAGCAACATCCATCTGATAGGTATGGGCCTCTGTGCCACGATGAACCTAGAGAGCTGACCTACAGCTGACCTACCATAGCCATGTTGAGCAAGAAGCACTTTTAGACTTTGTTATTCAAACTGCAAGTATATAGCATGTTTGTTTTCAGCACGTGAAGCATGTATGACATCATCTTCATCTGGTAGGGACAACTGCAGAAGAAGAAAGAAGTCACAAGAAGACATGACAGATGTGGCAGATGTCTGAGATACAGCACTGCACACTATGGAAGTCAACTATGTAAGACATGCAACCAAACGTCTGCTTACTAAACAACAAAATGTGTAACTCGCCATGGTTTGCATATTTACATAGCCCTGCTAGGGAACACATCGTAATAAATAAATAAATAAAATAAATAAAATAAATAAATAACTAAATGAAAAGTGCTGAACTCAGTTATTTGGTACTCCTCACTGATCCACACAATTTGCTCCCAGCCACAGGTTTTATGTAGGCCACAAGTTCACTAATTTAAATATAAGAGGCAATTTTCAAGCACAAATTTCCGAAAAGAATGAAAAATTTGATTTTCTATTTCCTGCCTGTATAAATTTGGCAGGAAATAGTAATTTTCTCCTGCTTTAGTCTTTTCAATGGTAGGAAGGCAGACGATATCAGAACAGGCTTTTTTTTTTTTTTTTTTTTTTTTTTTCAGAATTTCACAGACTGCCAGTAAGAGAAGGTGGGCTCTCCTACGTCTTCTTTTCCTCCAGATTTTTTAACCAAATGTCCTTCTCCCCACTCCCTATGAGCTAGACAACTCAGATTTAATTGATGCATCCATAATAAAAAAGTATGTCCTACTTTATGCTAATTTATTTTTAAAAATGCTCTCAGCCTGTACTGGTATCCTTATTTGCAGTAGTTCACTAATTGACACAACTTTACAGGGCCCTGAGTATATAATTTAAACTATGGCCTTGGAGGAGAGGAATTAAAACTGAACAAAAAGAAAGAAAAAGCATTATGTCACCTCCCATTTCTGCTAATTAAAAACATACGTGACTCTATGTAAAAACATCATGAAAGAGAAAAAGGCATGTCTTGTAGGCACAGTCCTGTTAGGTTGATATAAAATGAATAATTCCAATAACAAACATATATGTTTTTATCCAACACATCCAAGTACCTACCTAACTCATCCTCTCCCTTCCCACACAGTTCCCTAGTCAGTGATCAGAAGAGACACAAACTCTTGACTTTTCTACAAGCTATACTGGAAAGAAGAAGTGGTCTGATTTTGTGGATGGGGCAAATGTCATCTCCATACCTGCCACAGAAAGAGCATGCTGTTCACATACGAGTCCTCTTCTGTCAACCAGGTAACACAAGCACTTTTTACAATTTCTTTTTTAGTTAGCAATCAATAGCTCAACATCATATATTGTTAATACATATTTCTGTACAGTTAGCAATAAGCAGAACAACAAGGAGAGGACACCTAGTGGTGATCGAGGACAATTAGGATTGTGTAACATGGAAGCAGCACATTTAATTGTTAATACAAAAACTGATTTGCCAAAACACTTCTATCTACTTAATTTTTAAGCACTTTGGTGAGAATTAAATACAAGCTTGCTAGAATGCTATAAGCTATGCTGGCTTTGCATTATTGTGATTACTAGAAATAAAACAGTAAAGAGTAGGGTAGGGCACTGTGTGTGATATGCTCAGAAATCCCGGGAATATTTTCATTAAACACCTGAGCATTAGCTATAGTTAGAATGCTTATAAATGCTACTGTATGCTCATTGAAAATGTTAGCCAAATTGAAAACCAGATTTCAGTACAAATCAAACCAAAATAAGAAATGATGCAATTCATAATTACTGCATATTTTACTGAATGAATGTTTGCAAAACATAACCTTTGCACATTTGCAAAAAACATTTAATCACCTTAAAATCTATTCTAATCCTAAATATCAGGCATTACAGAATGAAATATTTAGGTTACATTTTTAAGAGTATGAGTTTTTGGTTTTGTTCTTTTTTAATGATACATCTACTAGATACTGTTCTGTGATTAGAATAGCTTTAAGCAAAGCTTTTAAATTTTTGTTTTTAAGGAGTTTTGGAGAAAATTATTTGATAAATAATTTAATAAACTCTTATCACAGGCAAATTTAATGTTAAGTGGTATATCACTTAACATTCCTTAATTGAAAAACAGCAGAAAAAAACTGTTGAATTCATATTTAAGAATCATCCATCTATTGTTTCCTAATTCAGCAAAGTTCATCCAGTTCGTCCAAACAGTTTGCTGTTTTAAAACATTACAGTGCTGTAACATATAATTTCTTCAAAGTGGCAATGGATCACTGCACATAACAGTTTCACACACTGCATTCAAAGTAATAATCAACTACTGTGGTAACAGAAGCCAAATACGAAAATCCATATGACTGCTTTCATTTCTGATATCCATAAAATGCTAGAGAAAAGCAGACTTTTTAATATTTTTTTGTACACATGCCATTTTGAGATTTATCAGAATCTAATTCATTCCACAAACATCTCACCATAACCGCATGCCCTCCCAGCTAGCAGAAGTCTTGCTCAAAGCAGCCAAGAAGCCCATTGCTGCTTCACTGAAGGTTTAAAACCAGGAACAAAAATACTCCAGATCCCCTTCCAGCTTCCTGAGAACAGCCAGAGAGTATTATAATGTGCTATAAAACATGAAAAGATAGACTCTACTCATGTTTTAATACTTTGCAGATAAAATATCATACACAAATATTTCTTAAGTTTCACCAGGATAGCAAAAGGTGAAGTTACAATCAAGCAGCCAGGAGAAATCAGCAGCCACAGGCTGCAAGGGTTGCAAGGGCCAAAAAACAGTTATTGCTGGTAGGCCCAGACCCTCTGGTGACTTCTATTCCCACTCAGTTCAACTATTTCTGATTTAGAATACCTGATTATCATTGGCAACAGAGGAGAAAGGGGAAAAGTACTAATTTATCTGCTTAGTAGGTCTTTATAGCTATTAACTTAAGCTGCCAGGAAATAATGTCATTGAATGCATTTCAGAAGGTTGTCTCTCTGTAATGCACAGAGGAGAAAAAAGCATAGCTTTACAGTAGAAGTGCAAGATATGGTTAATCATTTGCCTTAGTTAAATCGAATACAAAACAGCAGTGCTCCATTTCTGTGTCAAAAATATGGTTACACTGCATTACAGGGAGGCAAAGTAGAATTTAGAAAATATACTAATAAAAATAATGAACTATATCAGGATTTTTTTGAGAAACACCTACAAATTTATTACACATTTGATACTTTCTATCATTCAGCTTCATGCTGTTTTTAATATAATCTGACTTTGTGAGATGGTGTAGCACTGAGGTCTATGCTAAACTGCAAAGTGAACGTATTACTTTAAAAGGGAGTATATAGCAGAAAAAGCACTAGAAATGGTAGCAAATAATCCCCCAATATTCATTTAATTAACTAAATGTTTATTAAAATAAGTAAATAAATTTACATAAATCTATCTTCATAGTGTTTCAGTGAAAACACTTTACATAATAATTCTCATCACACTTGCTGCAAAAAAAAATTATTTAGAAAACAGCAGTTATTTTTCCTACATTTTTAGCTCTTCCTTTTAAAATATATTATGATATTTAAAACTGCAGAAGTCTGGACAGGCAAGAAATGAAATGCTTGAATCATGATGGTATGTGCCAAAGCTCTAAATGCTTCCTAGAGATGGGCATGCCAAATTAGGGAATGCCATAATTTCCTGGAAATGTCACCCTGCCAAATTGGCAGGCAGCATAAGGTCACATCTAGAAATAGTGAAGTTGACAGTTTAGAAGGAAATGATTCCGAATTTGAAATACCCATTTTTATAAAGAAGGTCAATATTCAATATATGCAGCCTCCAAACAATAAGCGTTCTAGGAAATGTACTCAATTATAAGTGGTTTCAATTTTTCGTATCAAACAAAAATATAAATGTGTATTTTAAGTTCTGTGATTACAAGAGTGTTTATTTCAGGCTAAATGCTAGTTACGAAACTCAAAGGCAGCGTTAGGTTGCTGCTAAAATTTCTGATGTTCTCAGTAAGGGACCATCCAAGTTCATTGTGCTGATGGCACATGATTTTTGTTTCTGTGGTTAGCAGACAGAAGATGGTTACTCCTCTGTGCTTTCTACCAAAAAGGCTTTTCTACTAGCATGTCTACATAATTATGCTAACTGGTGGGTAAAAAGCTTTTATTCCCATTCTGGTTCCTCCACAGCTTTTCAGAGTGACCTTGTTTTTATATGAACAGAAGTGAATGATATGTATTTGTATCTCTTACCTCTTCCCACTGGTGTATGTATCTAATCAGTCTTGAAAGGCGTAGTAAACGTAACAGGCTGAGGATTTTTGTAAATCTCACGATACGAAGTGCTCTTGCTGTCTTGTAAACCTCTGAATCCATTCCTTTTTCTACAATGAGAAAGATATAATCCACTGGTATTGATGAGATGAAGTCAACCACAAACCAGCTTTTTAAGTAATTCATCTTAATGACTTTAGGGTCCAGTATTATTTCAGAGCTGTCTTCATTAACAGTCCCAGTTCTGAAATTCATGATCAAGTCCAATAGAAAAACAGTGTCTGATGCCACATTGAAAATAATCCATGGTGTTGTTGTTTGTTCTGTGAAGAATGTGATTCCAACTGGTATAATGACAAGGTTTCCAACCATCATAATGAGCATAATTAAGTCCCAGTAAAACCTGAAAAATGGAAGAAACAGAATGGTTGATGCAATGAGGCATAAATTGCTTAGAAAAATGGTTCCTATCACACCACCAACTTCACGTCAAGCATATTTTTGGTTCTGTGCAAATTAATTACAATTAATTACTGACTCAATGTCAGTTTTGCCCAAATGCGTTAACATTTTAGGTGTGTATTTACTTTGGGTTTGCAATTACACTATGCTTTTGTATAGAGATACTACATATAGGCAGACGCTTGATCTTGTTAATGCTAGGACAACTTTTGTTTCTGACACAACTTTGTCTTAACTCATTTAATATATTCACAGTCACTAAAGACAAAGTAATTAATATTCTTCATTGCGTGCCTTCCTTCTCAAGAATATGTATCTAGGATAAAGACAGTACCATGCTTATCACTCCATCTGAAAGGTATGTGTGTGGCACTCAGTAGAATTTTCCAGACCCCTGCCAAAACCTATTAGTAGTGTGTTTATATAAGTAAAATTGATGTCTCTTGCCAATCACAAGCAATGCAGTATTTTTATTTATTTGTTTATTTATGGCTTCTTTCAAAAACGAAACCTTAATGTCTAACGGATAACATATTAAATGTAAGTGCTTCTACGAATAATGGTATTCATGCCATTACAGTGCTAGAATAAAATCAGAGAAGAAAAAAAAAAAAAAAGCACTGAAGCAAATAATAATAATAATAAAAATAAAAATTGCTTAACAACAAAACTTTCATCCTCTTTTTAAATCTGAATTGAACTTCCATGCATTTTTACAACATGACAGACTATTGTCTTTCAGAAGGAGCTAAAAAGTTACCTCTGAAATAACAAGTTGCAGCTTCCATGGTATAAAATGGATATTGCATTTCACTATTTTACTCCAGTATCACCTCTCTGAATATTGACAATATTCAGAAATATTGACAATGCTTTATACAGAATGGTAAAAAGACAGGCTCATATCTTTAGCATCTACTCTAATAACAGCGAGTAAAACTGCCTATTACGTAGAACACACATCCATCCTGATGGAAGATTTTCAGGGGATGGCAATATATACCCAACAGATTCTAAGAACCTTATGCTAGCTCCTGAATGTTAGATTGTCAAAGAAATTTAATCTTGATCAGTAAAAGAACTAAAACTGACCATAGGAAAGCATGAAACCCAAGTATGACCTCTTGTTCTGTTTGAGAACAGATCTAGCTTTGATCTAGCTACACTGAGCAGGTGGTGACTAGATGACCTCCCACAAGTTCCTCCTGACCTAAACTATTCTGTGATCCTATGACTTTCATACGTTCCCATGCAAGGCATCCCTACATTTCCAGATCAACCCCATAAAAATCAATGATACCTTATTCACTAACAGAGAGATAGCACAAACTATACACGCTCACCATCTGAAGTAAGCGAGGCAGCATGATCTGTTCAGTTTAACAGTCTGGAAAGGCACATAAACCAGTCAACAACTGTTCCCCCTGGACTCAGTGGCCTTTATAGAAGACTAGAGGCAGCAATGGCTTCACGAGGACCTGACTGCTGTGGCCATCGGTTGCAGTGAGTTTTTTGGTGGCAGACATGTCACCAGCACAGCATCCAGCACTGCCTGCCTGGTTGCCAACATGGTAAATGTTCATGGCAATCAATGATAATTATAAAAGTTTAATTGGCCACAGAATGTTTCAGAACCACATTTAGTTTTTGCAAAACTTGCACACAGTATACAGGTTATATTAGATTCTAGAGATGGATTGTTGTGTTCTCCAAATGATCGGGGTTTACAAATTCCCTGTATTTCAAGCTTAATCCTGAAGATATTTCTCAGTTCACAAATTGCTAACCTAAGAATACAGAATAAACAACTGTAACTGAACACACTAAAAGAAGAGTGACATACGATTGAGGGTGGCATGAGAATTCCCTGTTTTAAAATCCTTTACTCCAAGGTAAGGCTAAAGAGATCAAGCTTGACTTACATTTGATAGAGTAGATAGCAAAGTACCTTAACTGACACTCAGAAATTGCATAAAATAAACTTTACAAGTTATTCCTCATGTACAACAATGTGATTTCTGTCAACACATTTTCAATTTTGCAACAAATGTGAAGACTAAGTGCTATAAATGTATTTGAGCTCAAAATTTGATGGTACCCACCATACCTGCACATTAGCAAAAACTTTCATATTTATCTCCTAATTTGTTCAACTAATAGGCTTATTTCTGTACTAGATACCTCTTCAATAATCTAGAATTACCAGAAAAAACTATTACAAAACTATCAACCAAAATTTTTCTAAAAGCTGTTTTAAGGAACATACTTCTCCACAGAATCCTGAAAATGAATGGGAAATAACAAGAAAATAATCACAAGAGATATACATGTATCTGTACCTCTCTCCTAAACAAAGTATTCCCTGATTTCAGATCATAAGTGCCTAACCATAAGAGTAGTTATGTAACTGAGGCTAACCAAAGCCACACAAAAAACATCCACCAAAAATAATAATAATAATAATAATCTAATACCAAACCAGCTGATTTTATCCTACAATAATCCAGTTTAAAGGATCATTATGCACTGTGGTTATACAAAACACTCTGGCATTCCTGATGCTGTATGTCAGCAAAAGTTGTGTTAAGTCAGGGCTTCAGTAATAAAATAAAACCTAATGCCAAGGTCTACGAAATTGCATCAGTTTTTTATTTTGATTTTAGTGCACAATGCAGTATAATCTGATTATGTAGCTAGAAAAAGTCTTATTAGAGTATGATTCATTTTTCATTTAGAAATGAATCATATGTTTTCCTTTAGGAAAATGTTTCCTAATGCCATTTTCTTGGCCACATTATATGATATTTTTCTTTCAGGTGAGAAAAAAATAGATGCAATTCCCTTTATTGCTCTCTGTAACCTGTGCAGAGAAAGTAATACAATGCGTTCCTAGCCCAGCAATTCAGGACATCCTACTATTCACCTATTTGAGAGCCAACTGAATAGCTTCAGAAGGCCATGCAAGGAGCTGCTATTGAGACACACAGTAACCCTTTGTTTCAAGCTATTTTTAGAACTATTTATTTGGTTTAGCTGCTTCCCTCCACCCCCACGAGGATGGTTATAAATCTTTAAAGCTTACAGCCTCAAAGTTGCAGATTTATATAAGGTACTAAGCATGTTGACAAAAAGCAAGGAAGTGATAAACCTATGACACAAACTTGTTGAGAATGAGGCAAAAAAGAAGAACCTGGCATAACAAGAACTTTTAAAGCTTATAATGACATGCACAGACTACCCACAGCAAATGGCTATAGAGCTTACTGATCTTCCAAAGCTAGCTCAGTACAGGTACTGTACTCAGTACAGCTACTGCTAGTTGCCATTAACCAAAAACACAGTTATCAGCACTGAAATCTGCACTCAGTTATTACTGAAACATTTGAAATGGTTCTCAGAGTTTTTATATCTCTAGGTAAAAAAAGTCTAAATTCAGAAACAGTACAAAAGCACAGTTTTAAGAATAGTTTTCTATATTTTAAGGAGCCATTTTATACAGGAAAACATCACACAATTACTTTGATATTGTCAAACATAACTATTTGAATCCAGTACTTTTTCCCTGACCTTTTCACTCATAATTTATCTTCTCTACTTTCCAAACACACTAACAAGGTGCTTTTTACATCTCCAGAACATGATGAAACTTTGGTGGTTTATTTATTGCCGCTAGCTCTGCAGAACAGGACAAACAGTCTGTTTAAAATTAGTGCCTACGAAAAAGTGATAAAAAACCTTAGCATTAATTAATCAATGTTTTCATCAAGCTTAATAATGTAATCTAGCAGGAATTTTATTTTCTGCTTTATATATCCAACCCAGAGAAAGTTGTGTTTTAAAGAACAAAAATTCAGCTCTAAACTAGGTAATTTGCTGTAGAACTTGTTGTATATACAACAGTGTCAGAAGTCATTGAGATTTGCATTTCCTTTTATTTTCTGGATGCTGCCCATTGACACAGTCTCATTGTCCTTGAATCTGTGCATATTGATAAATGATTATCCTTATGGTACACCTGCATTGACCTGGCAGAAGTTGTCGGCAGGTTCACAAATCAAGCAGCAGAGCTTACTGCATTTCTAAAGTATGGGGTGTTCTGACTTGAGGCTACAGAGGAGTCAAGGCTTTGCTTAATATGACAGCTTTCTAGTTTCCAGAAAGATCATGAAAACTTGAGTATTAAAACAAAACAAAACAAAAAATTCATGAAATTCAGTTACAAATACTCATCAGCCATGTTAGAAGGCTGAAATGTTAGAAGAAATGAAAAAGATATTCAAATTACTTATAAAAAAATCTTTCAATCCAGATGTTATCCAGACACAATTTCACTCTACTCAGTCAGGGAATCAGGAACTGCAGAAAATTTTCACAAGCTTTCCATGGAAAACTCATCTCCTCTTTAGTTAAATATTTTGAGCAGCTAGCAGATGCTCAATGAAATGAGTACTTGACATCTTCCTCTCACCTTCAAACATAGCTTTATTACTCTTACTTCATGGATCACCAATTCACCTTACAGAGAAATCAATATCTTGTATGGGACAAATCTGAGTAGAAATAATGGTAATTTAAAACTTTATTACAGTATAGTGTAACAAGTACTACACTTTAGGATTAGGCATATCAGAATTTGATTCTCACAGGACGTCATCTTTCCCTTGCTTTGCAGCTCTATTAATTTCATTCTTTTAGTAACAGAGAGCAAAGCTAAACACACCTGAAGTCATCTGCAACTTTCAGAAAATAAATGGAATGTGTTGGAGAAGACAAAAGGAGGAAGAAGGGAGTTCATCAGTTCTTTTTCATTATGATAGAGGTGTCCACCCACCCATGTTGCTTCTGGGAAAAAAAAGGCATGTAAATAAAATTCCTTACTTTTTTTTTTTTTTTTTTTTTTTTAACAGAAATATCCCCCACAGGAGGAGGATTAAATGTTTAAATATTGTAAACATATTGTGAAGTGCTTCTGTGACTTACAAGTTCTGACCTCTGGATGTATCACATGAAAGATGATATAAAATGAAGCAATGTCTTTATTTCTCCAAATATATAATTTCAAAGCCTAGCTCTGTGATCACATTAATACAAATATGTTAAAATAACTAGTGAAGTTTCACTGCTCTTCAGATTTGACAGTTTTTTGCCGGCAAACAGGTTAGTTCTGCAGTTGTGTTCTTCTCTGTGGATAAAATTTTTTCTCATCTGAAGGTACTCATTCTTCACGGTTTTCTCATTTTTTCCCAGCTTTGGGACTATGCTTCATACTTCAAGCTTTGGGAAGGCAAAAGGTTGGGTTTGTGTTGTTTGTTTTTTGTTTGTTTGTTTGTTTGTTTTTTAAGAGAAAATATTCTCCTGAAAAAAAATTATTTGTATTTCTTATTCCCCTCTGTTTCTTCTCTAACTGCTTTCACCTTGTTGATAAATGCAAATGAGGAATCTTGCAAGGTTGAAACAGTCCCTTTCATGCCTTACTCCTACCTATTTTAAAGCAGTAGAATAGAGTACTGAGCATCTTCTGAACTTCAAGTGCTGATCTTGAACTGCAGAAATATTGTTAAGTAGTAATATTATTACTAAGTAGGAGCTTGTGATAGTCTCATTTGAAAATATCATCCAAATTTGCTATTCTTTTTTCATTTAAAACGTATCAAGCTTAATGAACTTTCACTGACTTAAGGAAAGCTCCAGAAAGGCTTCTCTACCTGCCTGAGAAGGGTGAATCTAGGATGAGGCTGAAGTTCTGAAAACTCAGTTTCACAACACAAATTACAAGCAGTGTTGGACCTGGCAATCTCCCAGCCCAAGGGCTTTATTCTCTTTCAGACTAAAATCAGTTAAAATAAAATTAATTACAATCATAATAATGAAGACTTTGGATGGTCTGAAAACTTCATTTGATGTTATCTATGCCTTCTATCAATACCAAAGTCCTTTGCTTCAAGACTAGCCATATATGCTTGGAGATCCAATCTTTGTGCTCTACTGTTATTTTTTTAAATATTGATACAATTCTTTGCATGGTATAAGAAAATGAATTCAAAGAAATATAGAAATATTAATAAAATTCAGAAATGCTGAATCCTCTTTTTTTTTTTTTTTTTTTTTTTTTTATGCAGCTATACACTGTACCTAAAAATTAGCAAATTGTACAGTTTCATACAACTTTTTTTTTTCATGAGTTTTACCGGATAGTTTTACCAGATAAGAATACACAATTAGCATTGAAGATTTGCAGTTTCTAGCTCAGTTGCAATTATATGCATAAGGCAGATGACTGGATGAATGTAGCTCTTGGGGAAGCCGATCAGAGCCCAATGAAGCCAATGAACAGCAATTTGCTACTTTTGAAAGGCCTTGCTTATGGCATTTTGTTCAGTTTAAAGCTTGAGTGCATCACAGCCTTGATTACTAGAAAAGAATAGTTGCAGTACTGCCCACAGACAGTGGTTGTAAATTTGACTGATTTCTATTCAACTATTATATAAGGGGTTTTTTAGTAAATTCAGGTAGCGGATGGGACATTTCATCAAAAGAATTGTACTTATTAGTACTGATGCAATAGCTTTGGTCCAAAGTTTTCATAGCATTTTACAGGCATTAACAGATTAAGTCTCATGTTCTGAGATGGAAAAACAAAGGCAGAAGAGTAGCTTTACCCTCACTGCATATGGGAGAGGAGGATGGAGAGGACAAAGAGAAATTTATGTAACATGGCAATATTATTTAATAATGAGTCTCTTTGGTTTTAGCCAATAATCCCCTACCATAAGTGCTTGAATACATCTGCTGTTTGCAGTTGGTTTTCCTCCAGAGAAACTTATTAAATTACAGTAGAAAGAATTAAAGCCTGACTTCCATCTAACCTTGAGCAAGAGAAGTGCACTGCTCCCAGAGGAGTTCTGTCAATGTGCTGGAATGCCCTCACCTTTGCACAGCTCCTCCTTCCTTAAGGCTCACCCTTTGGGGAAAAAAACAGGCTAGTCCTGTCCATACATCTACCACCTAGGAAAAAGTGATGGGGAAGAGTCAGGACAAACAACTGAGTCTGCTGCTGGAAAAGGTTGAACCTATCTGTGCTGACCTGTATGCCAGACCAATCCACAAATATTTCAGATCATCAAAACTGCATCTATTCAATGCTTCCAACATGCCTCACAAGTAATACATCTTCCCCAGACTCTTTCTGTTCATAATGTTTAACCATAGCCTCTCAGTATCAAGCAACATTTTGTGTAGGCACTCCAACTGATACGTTTTGAATTAATATTGCCATTGATAAATCAATCACTAATTGCCAGACTCTGATTCTTTAAGTGTCAGCAAATTTCTGTAGCAGATCACTGGGGGAGAAGGGAAAAAAAAAAAGTGTTCTCAAATTAGAAAGGACCACTTCACAGGCATGAGAAAAATTCTGAAAAAGATGGAGATCCAAGAATATTTCAGCTGCAAAATAATCTTGTATCTTATGTTGGAGGACTTGCACTAATTAAGAATTTCGTAGTGACAGAAATTTTAAGAGTGCCATTTAAAAACATGACATTTAGGATGCCTCTATATGAAGTAAAAGTTGAGAGGCTTAAATTGGGAGAAGCCTTCTGTAATTCTTGTCAAAGCATCTTCTTCTTTTTTTTTTTTTTATGCCTTAAAAATTCTTGAAAAAAGTACAGAAAACAGCAAATGCCTTATGGCTAACATGCCAATTAATATGCTAACTACTGATTTATGTCAGAATAATAAGAATTAATATTGCTCTTTAATATATTTTTAACGAATTAAATCTCTCAGCTATCTGTCTAATATTTAAATGTTTAAAGCTTCTGCTGATGAAGAAAAGTTCATTTCTATCTTCAAAGAAGGAGTAGGAGAAAAGATGACAGGGAAAATATTCCTTTGTAGTTATTGACACATCCCAGTCATGACTATTGGTTTGCGGCTTGTGACCAACCACCAAGTGAGTTGTGACCATTAGCTTTTTAGAGGTGAATACCTCTGAAAACAAAAATAAGACATGAGTATCAACATAGTGAACAGACACCAAGATTTCTGGTATTTGACAAATATACTAACAGTTCAGTTCTGATTTTCAGGTGAAAAAAGAAAAAATCTTTGTGCATATCATTGTACAAAGATACAGTACAAACTGACAATCAACTTCAAATAGCTGAACATGGTGTATCATTCTTGGAAAAGTTAATTGAAGAAGAGACTGGACACTATGTTAACAAAAAAATTAGGTGGTCTTCAAATTCCAAGGAAAAAAAAAATAGATGCATTTAGAAGAACTACAGAAAGGTGTGAAACGAGCAAATGGATTACCTATTCTGACTTCTTATTCTTACATCATAGGTAAAAACAAATATACCTTATATGCCTCTTACGTATCTATGCTAATGTATTAGATTTTAATACAAAAGTGAGTAATCAAATTAGAAGAAATAAATCAAGTTAAATTATTATTCACTTTTACAGCTATTTATGACTGATCTTCCTCAAATACAAAAGCAAGTATTGACAATGAAACAGTATTTTCAACCTTTCCTTCAAAATAAGTGGAAGTATGGTTCTAAAGATCAGTAGGTTGTTTTCTTGTGAAATGAATATCACCCTGCAGTAAATCATTGGCTTCAAAAGGCACTGTATCTCCTTAAGTGAGGTATGCTGTTGATATCTTCTCCTTTGACTTAGCAGATACAAACTACAGCAGAAACCAATAACTTCTCCCCAGGTATGGTAGCCACTAGATTAGAGAGTCCTTCCCACTTTTTTCCTCTGTCAAAGCATAACAACTATGAGAGGTGATAATGATGTTGAAAATATCCATGTCAGAAGTGCAATGCCAAGTAAATGTTAAGGTTCAAATCCTCCCCTCCAAATGATGGAAACTAGTCTGTACTTTCAACATCTGGGCTGATGGTTTTCATTCCTGAACTGACCAGTGAACAGAAGCATTCAAATACATGCTCTCATAAACAAGCTGAAAATGGTATTAGTCTCAGTTGGTATTTTGTAAAGTGAATTCATTGTATCAATTTTCTTATATCACTAAAAAACAATTTACTGAAAATAAAGTTCATACCTCACTTCACTTTAAGAAATGACAGAAGCCAGCTTAAGCCTTTCCCCATGCCTCCACATTACAATACCCTGTTTGCAGGGAAACACACCTTGCAAGTTCTGTGCTACTACATGGGTAGGAAAGTAAATGCTCAGCTAGGAAGTTCAATATCAAGTTTCACCATTTTCTCTCAAAACAAAATTTCACACTTCATACACTGAAGCACCTGTCCCTACCATGAAAAGCAGCTTGCACAGGCTTCTACTCCTCACACCAACCATATTCAGAATCCCCCATTTGTTTCATTATTCAGCTGGCATCCAGATCCCTCTGTTAGCCATTTGCCTTCCATAATATTTAAATGGATGCAACACAATGCTAACATTTCTTTAAGATTTCCCAATTTACATACTGAATGCTCCAATCCTATCATCCTTTTGACAGCACAGCTCTCTGCGTGTATCACCAAAACAAGCCAGCTCATTATGCTGCTAGACAGCACCAGCATCAATCAGATAGACCTGCTATTCACTTGTTTAAAACAAAAAGGAAAATCCAGAACAGAAAAGCAAACAAGGAAGAGAATATAGGATGTTCAAAGATGTTCTAGTTACTGGCCTAAGTAACCATGATATTACAGTTTTACCTCTGCTCCTCTTGTCTCCTTTTCATGCTATTTCACTCTCTAATGCTCCAGCAAGCTCCATACAGCCAGGCCTAAGGAAAACCTCTTGTAATGTAGTTGCAAGAAACTCAGCCAAGGGTAGAGGTTTGGAATACAAAGCAAGTTTCCGGGTATGCAAAATCCGTCTCTGAGATTTATGAACAGTGCAACCAAATATTATTGCTGAACAGCTTTTTTGCCATTTAATTCAATGTAAGGAAACAAAGAAGGCTCTTTTTCAATAAGATTGCTTTGGTTATTCTAAAAAAAAAAAATTAATATTAAAAAGCCATCCCCTTAAAGACCAACATTCTCCCTGTGTACACATTTATTAGGTATTTTTCAATCTGCAAAACAAGAGATAACCTGCAACATCAGGCACTTCATAAAAATTGCCTCAACATGAAATGCAACGAGAGCTTTTCTTCTTCTGATACACCTTTGCCAGCAGCAGTTCTGCTAGGCATATTGTTCCCACAGCTGTAATTAACAAATGGAGTTTTTCACAGGTATACACAGCACTGCAGTGGATGTTCAAGATCCATTTCTAAAAACTTAACCTTTACTAAATTTTTGTGTTGAAGTATGTCTGCTAATTATTTTCATTCAGTCATATGAAATTGTTATTCAACCACTGGAAGACATTTGTTAACACTACCTAGATTAGTAAAAGTTTCTATTCTATCTAGATTGAGACAGAACCATCGGAAGTAAAGTTGTTATACAAAATATGCTTATTGGATAAAGTTTTTTTTCTCTGCAGTTGCCCTTAGTTTTTTATTAAAATATGGCAATCACTTTCAGCTGCAGAGTAACATGTCATTTTCAGCCTGAAAAAAATAAAAGATTGATAGAAATATTAAGATCTGAAAAATTATTCAAACTTTACCATAGCCTTTGTTATAACCTTCACTTATAAATATTTATCAGAAAAAAAAATATAAAAGATAAATTATTTAATAATCTACTTCTCCACCAGCAAGATTCATATTTGGTAGGGTGCTTTTTTTTCACAGTTGACTTTGAAGCCTCTTGGTGCAGAAGTTCTCCATCTTCAGCATTCAGGAGTCCAAACAAAGCACTCCACCATACCCCTCTGGGATTGCACAGCCCCCAGGCTAGTTCTGGAGATCAGGCATGCCACACAGGTTAGAGGTGACAAGGGAAAGTGTGCGCCTACAAGCAAAGCTGCCTGTAATAGTAGCCACTGATAAGCTGCTCTAAATAAGAAACTTTGGTCAGGGACCTGTGACCTGAAGGATAACCAACAGCAAAAGTAGCGAGGCAACTATTTACTACCTTGCAGATAGATGATCATTCCTTTGAGACACTGAAAAAAAAAAGAGCTTCCCTTTACCATGGTGAATAAAATGCCAGATGCCCATCTTTATCTTTCATCCATGTTCAAGCAAAATGAAGTTGTCTATGTACAATAAATAGGTTTCTGGCTTTCTGCAAATTAAAACCTTTTACTTTGAAGATCTCAGAATATGTTTGAGCTACAATCCAATATTCCCTCAGAAAGACAAAATTTAATTTAGTCAAATATTTGTGCTTACTTTTTGGAGCACAGTGAGTGATGAACTATTCAAAGAAGTTTAAGATAAAGAAGGGCAATAATTAGAAAAGACAAAGAGATGTTAATAATTCATTGGCAGAGAACAAAGAAATTTAGGGTGAAAATTTATTGGTAGAACTTCTCATCAGAATAAAAATACTGATGGAAAAATACCTCAGAAAAAATACTGATATGTAAACAGCACAATTACAATATATAATCTGAATGGAATGAAACAGGAAGCATATTCAAGTTATTCTGAATTCATAGAATGCATTGAACCCATGGTAGGCAATGTTTAAAAATCAATTTTGCCGTTTACAGCTCCTTATGACTAGAATTGTGAAAGGTATTCAGCTGTGGAGTCCAGATGCTTAAAGTATTTGGGTCCCCAGCTTCTTTTGACATCCAAAGATGGATAGGCTCCTAACCTCCATCACAGATCTTCATCTAGCATACTGTAGATTTGCACACACTGTTCAGAGCCCTGGGTAAAATTTACATTTTCAAGCCATTCCAGAAATGGAAAACTTTGTACCGGAAACATGAAACCAATTTCAATATCATATTCTGTTCACTCATTTTGCCAGTGAAAAACAGTATGTACATTCAATACTAAGATGAGATGCAATTCAGTGACTCTTAATGGAATTACTAGGTAAAAAAAAAAAAAAATGGTAATAGGTAATAATCAGTACCCAGAGCAGCAACACCTGCTACCATTATCTGCAGTCTCCTGATACCTGCTTTTCAGGGTTGTAAAGTTGTCTCTCCTTCCAAGCCTGAACCTGTCATGTTGTGGGGAGCAAGCATGGGAGCGGAAGTTCACAGCAGCTCTTATTGAACTTCCACAAAAAAATAAACTTAGTTCATCCTGTGTAGAATGTGAAAGTTGGCTGCAATTTAGAAACAGAAACATCCCTGGTCACATCAAGCAATGTTAATATAGTCCTCAGAAATGAGTGGGGTGGTAGTGGAAATTACTGAGTGACACTGGCTTCAGATTGTACAGCACTGAAGAGTCTTGCAGATATCCATTTTAACAGGAATTACCTCTCACCAAACGAAAATTAGCCAGCATGCAAAAGACGGCAAAAGGCAGACTACAGGAAAATACACGCCTAGGAAACAAGAACAGCTTCAGTTTTCATCTTCAGTTTAAAAGAGAAGAAAGAAATTAAAACTCATAGCTTATATCCTTAAATAGCACACTAGAATGAAGAGTTTAATTCAGTTCAGCTGCCACTTATGCTGTATTTAGTTCATATCTAGCAAAGCACATGAAATAACAAAATTATTAGGGACTCCAATATTAAATATTTTGAAATTGTTTTTAGATTTTTTTTTCACCTGTTTCAGAGAGATCACCCATCAAAATAATCTAAAACTTCAATAAATACATGTAAAAACCCTACTCGAATTTAACACCCAGCAGTATATCATTGCACTTAATATTCTGCTCCAATTTCAATAAACATTCATAAGTTAATAAAAACATGCATTTCAGATATTTACTGACAGAATGTATGCAATTAAAAGTCAATTTTGATCATGTGGGCACCTAAATTAGGTTACTTATCTCTCACTTGTCCCACACACACAACGTCTACTGCTTAATAAGCCATTGGATTTCAGACATTTTCGATTTTGACCCTTTTAAAATGCTCTGTTAGATCACCCGCCATCTGGCAGTGCTTACTCTTGATACCACACTCCCACTGCATTACAGAAGTGTGCTTCTCATAATTACATCTTTAATGTGATAGATATATGCAACACTAGAATTCCCAAGCTGGCAATAGATGGGCTGAAGGGACAATTTGGGCAATGCATCTTTTTACTAGGTCTACGTTAAAAGCACATTCAGTTGTGTCAGTTGCATTCTCAACAGAAAGCTATCATGGGAACTATGCTTTCAATTATTATTTTTTTCTTTTTTTTTTTTTAAGTTCTTTGCTTACAAGACCCTGTGAAGAATGACAAGTTCAAAATGCCACAGAGAAGTTAGCCCAACAGCTCAGTATTTCCTAGCTAGAAGACTCAGTAAGAATGGGAACTATGTAGTAGGGATAAAAAATGTCAATAAAACCGTCGGTGTGTCATTTCCATTTGTATAAAATGATTTGTTATATCTTAAAGAAGGGATGGAGTGGGAGGAACAGAATGAAGTTGTTGTCCTCAAAAACAAAAAACAAATAAATAAATAAAACAATATTACCCAGTTGATCTGTCACAGACAGATCACTATGTTCCTACGAACTGTCAGATGAGAACTATGAGAGGTCTATAAGCAGAATTTCACTACCTGAGAGATAAACCATAATAAGTTATTTAAATAAAAGACAGAAAACACAGGATGTATTTAGGAAGTCACCCATATAGCAGTTTCCAAAAAGACTGGACACACAGCTCTAAAAAACAAGACATCTCTGAAATATTCATAGAAGCATAGAATGGTTTGATTTTGAAGGGACCTTAAAGGTCATCTAATTCCAACCCTACCATAGGCAGGGACACCTCCCACTAGAACAGGTTGCTCAAAGCCCCATCCAGCCTGGACTTTCAGGAATGGGGCATTCACAATACTCTGGTAAGGTGAATAATGAGAAAGGTCCCAAATTAACAGCCGAAGATTGAAGGATATGCATGCTTTATTTTGTCACCAATGTTTTTATTCCAAATTTCTGTCTTACAGACTAATCCCTAGCTGGATCAAAAAATAAAAAAATAAAATCTCTGCTTTTCTACTGAGCTTCTCTGGCACTAAAGCAAAGGTGAACCAGACTGATAGATGAACTTGACTGTGTCATCTCCACTGAGAAATCAAATGAAAACAAGCACATACACAGCCATCCCAATGAACCAAGCCCAGGATGTATTTGGGGAACCCAGAAGCTTGCTAGTATGTGTTGTGAGGTAATAACAGTAATAGGTTTTACGGGGCAGTATTGCTTACTACTTGTTTCATAGTATTTTCTCTACCGCTCACATACCAGAAGTTCTCCTGGCATGAACAGATAAACAGAAGTCACACAAGAGTGACTGGTGGAAAACCTCTCAGCAGTCATGTGAAGCTTGATTGCAAGCTGGTCTTCCAGCTGGACACTGGTCTTCCATCCATACACGTACTCCATCTCTACAGTAGAACTGCATAGATCTTGATAGATCTTTAAGATACTGTATGTATCTTAAAAAGGTTCTGTAGTACCCATAGTTGTGACCTGGAGCAAGCTTAAATAATCACTTATCATTAGGATCCTATTATTTATTTAGGATCCTATTATTTATTACCCTAAATTCACTGCAATCTACAGATTTGCTTAAGGTTGAGGTCACTTCAGAACAACACAGTCTCTCACTGCTGTCATGGCATAGAGAAACAAAGGTCTGGGGAGTTATTGTAGGCTGCAACAGAACCAAACAAGAAAACATCAGTGCTTCAGTATTTCCTCTGCTGACAGGAGAAAAAAGTCTGGAAGCAACCAGAACATGGTACATACATAATTGGACGGTTTGATTCCTAAATGCATGAACACTGAAGTCAAGTTATTCTTCTATGGGGCTTTTCACATACTGAAGGTTTAAGATGAACATAAACTTCAGTGGATTTCAGACTAAGAACTGGATTAAAAAAATAATAACAAATAAAACAAAATGCAACCTAAATGATTTTTACATAGATTGGCTATTTTAAATTACATAAATTCAAAATAATAAAGAAATAATAGAGACACTTACTCCTGACAATACCAGACTGGACTATCATTTTCTATGTTTAACTAGCGTTAACTATTAGCATATAGCTACATGTGTTTTTTTCAGCAGAAAACAAAATATCATTATATGATTTTTTAATAAATTATTTTTGTAGAGACACAAAATGTATTAATGTCATCAACACACTAAATTCCAATAATGTAGCAAATTGTTAATTAATATGCTTTTTTAGATAAGACAACCATAAACAGCACATAAATTAATAAAATAAGAACCAAATTATATTCCTAACTATATGATGTAATTCAAATTGTAGGGATTTCACTGGCATAAGTAAGAACAGGTTTTAGGGGGAGTTCAGTTTTTTGGTTTTATTTTGTTTGTGGGGTTTTTTAAATATATAATGGCTACAGACTGCATTTCTTTTGTAATCAAATGAACATTTTCTAAACACATGTTTACTCTAGACTTGTTCCAGCTGCATTGCAAACCAAGGTAGTAAGATTATTTCAAAATATCATGCAGCTTGCCTGAATCTGACTATCATCAGATTAAAAGATATTAGCAGAGATTTTATGGAAGCTAAATGACAGTGTCCTTGAAGTAGTATTGACATTGCAGCTGATACAGTTTTTGGTCATTAACATACCTTACTACGTGTCTAGAACGAGTCCTCCAATAATTAGAGCTGAATACACTATGACTTTTAAAATTAAATCATGCCTCTGGGAAAGAATCAGGGAATAGACAGCTAAAGGACTTTCAAGCAATTAATAAGAACTGTACTGTCAGGTTAAAAATTAAACATTGCAAAGTAGGTTAAGAGTTTCTTCACTCAAAAATCACATGTTGACATAGAAGCTCTCAAGCATTCAGTTGAGTACACAGATGAGAATGGATATTGCTTATTTAAATCCAAATGAAAAAAAATTATCTAACTTATTCACTTCTCCCTAAGAATAGTATTTTGCCTTCTACTGTTTTCAAACCTAGCTGCTCAAAAAAAGCTAACAAAGTTTAATTAAACTCTGCAATGTCACTGCTCATAGGAAGATACCAAAGCACAGGTAGATATTCATACTTTTTACGTGACATCTTATCTCATAGATCCCTATTTCTGAGTACCCTAAAAAGCCTATCCCAAACTGAACAATCAGAAATTATGTCTCTGAAATTTTGACTTGATTATATAAGCATAAACAAACCTAAGCAACTTATCAATCAAGCATTATGCATTTTCACTCAGCTTTGTGATCATTATAAACCCTGAAACAAATCCTAGATCCAGACCTTTATTATGCCACATTTTTATACAGTTTTACAATTCACAGTTCCCTCCATATACTCAAGCCCGAGAAACAAAATAGCAAAACAAAAATAAAAAACAACAACAACAAAAAGATGTAAAAGAATTAGAGCATTGGTTATTGTCATGAGTTAACAAATAAAATAGCAGTAGGCATTGAAAATATTGTGGTCTTGCTCAATGGGAATAAAGAATAGGTACTTTTTTCCCCACAGGCCCAAGCATGATTCTGATCTTATGAGATCCAAATTTTTATTAAGATTATAATTCTACATGTAAGTACTTTTTTTCTCCCTGTATTCAGAACAACAAAAATATCAGAAAACATTTCTGTCAGGATGTTGAGCATCCCAGGTCAAAGGTTACAGACTTGCATAGAAGTCCCCCAAAACACCATCTTTTAGATTAATCACGGGAATTCTGTAATGTATTGGTTTGATTTGTAGTAGTTTTGATTGACCTTTGATTTGGGGTGCTGGTTTTCCACTGGGTTGATTTTTGGTTTCACACATATCTCAAAGTCAGTACATGTACCTTTACTTAGATTAAGACATTGAATGTTCTAAAACTAAGTATCCTGTACTTGTTTACTTCCTCATAAGCAATACTGATGATGAACTTCAAAACAACCCTAGTTAAATCAAAAGTATATCAGAAAATGGAGAAGTTATTTATTCAAGTTACAGTTACTGAGCTTTGTCTGCTGTAGACACTGCTTTGTACTCTTGTGTATGTAATGTTAAAATTTTGAAAGAAAATGCAATGAATGGACTGTTATTCCAGGACTAGAATGGACATAATAAAAATTGTGAAATGTTGGACATGGATGTGAGCTCAAATAATGCATTATAATTCCACATTATCTGGAGACAGGAGCATGAACTATCAATAAAACAAATTGCTTTCCTTGCACAAATAGAAGCATAATCTTCCCCACATCCCCTAGAGGCACAGAATGTGAGTGGCTGCAGCACCAACCTCAGGTGCATTCAGCAGGCTTTCTGTTGTGGTTCTTGAAGAAAATCACAAAGGACACTAGAAAACAAGACCCTCAGGAACCCAAAGGCACAACACACACTTCTATATATCTGTTTTCACTCATGCATGCTTATAAATGGTATAAAACCAAATGCCAGTAGCTAGCTTTAGTCACCTATTTCACAACAAATGAATCAGTGACAGGCAATGATGAGACATTATTCAATATTAAAAATAATAGCAACTGAAGATGAAAAAGAATCAAATTCATATCTGGCCCATATTCTACATCAAAGTATTTCCAAGAGAATAATTTGTTGCTTGTTTTTGGTCCCGCTTACTTGCCAACACCTACCTTGATGAGAGTTGCGCTTTACTTGGAGACCTATTGTGATGCTTAATATATAACTTACTGTTGGAACGTAATGTTTTCTGACATTATAAATGAATTATTTAGTTTATTGCTACAAAATTTTCATTCTATCCTTTGGGGCATTTACAAATGTAAAGTGCTAAAATGTTTGAATTTAGTAAATCAAACGCCATATACTGCTAATGATTGTTTCAATACTAAATGTTTATCTATGTTTAGTGATGTACAAAGAGCAAATATACATGTAATAGGAATAGCTTAATGGGAAGAAGTTTTTCTTTAATGTAAATATTAAAAATGTAATGCCATGATAGCATTTGAAAATGATATTTAAAAGACAGCCCCAGCTAAACTGTGCTTCTGTCATAAAAACAAATAGATTAAAAAAAAAAATGGTTTGTACAATAATGTATAAATATTCCATTAACAATATGCAAGTAACTCAAAGTGTCAATATCGTAACAAAGCCTTATCACTAATAAGTAACATTTAGAATCTGAAACTACAGGTATTTCCTACTGAAAAACTACCAGTGACATAATGTATCCTTTAAAACTGACACTAATTTGTAACTGATCTATTTAATATAAATCAACATGATTTATCTATTTGATTTTACATAAATATAACTATACAAATCACATATATGTATGATACTAAACATTGTCTTAATCACGTATTACTTCCCAACTCTACGGCTCTGTATAAACCTAAGTAGGTAACAGCTCACGAAAAGATAAAGCTCATTAGCTTCAACTGAGACATTACAGACATGTGACAAATGAGAGGGACAAAGTGCTTACCCTAAGCTTCTTAAAATATGTTATAGGTACAACACGTAGAGTGAAGACAAAGAAGAACAAGTATCAAATCAAAACAAACATAAACTTTAGAAATATGTACATGAGCTGCCCATAACACACAGAGTCCACCACATCAGGGTGACTGCTGGTATTCGAGGCAGGTCCAAAAGCTAAAAAGCTACAAGCTAAAAAGAAGACTGATGCACAAGGCAAATTCAAGTTCAAAATGGATAGAAGTATAATAATTAATAATAATAACAACAATAATAATAATAGCATGAGGCACATGACTATTATGACTTACACTTTGGCTTGTATTTAACTGAAAAAAGCTGCATGTGTGCATGACAACATGGATGGATCAAACTGTACAAAATAAGATAATTCTTTTTTAAGGGCAACATACAACAATTCTGGAAGTAACCAGATTTATACAAACATTGTGTCTTTCACTGTGACTAAAACACTTAAAAAACTTACATTGAATTTAGATACAAGGTACGATCAATAGAGATTTATATGATTTATAAGGGTTTATGTGATAAATGTCAGAGGTTTTTATAATTGTCAAATTTGTGTACAAAAACCTTTGATTGCTTTTGAAAAAAAAAAAAAAATGCATGTGTCATTCCAGTTTCAAATCTGGCATACTTGTATTATTCGCTATTTTTTGAAAATTTCTGTTGTAAGTTCTAGAATTAACTCTGCTTTTTCTTTTCCGTTATCATCAAAATAAGGCTTTGTGCTTCTTGTATAAAGGAGACCTTAGTTAGAGGGACTCTGCCAATACAAAATGGCAATAGATTATTATTGTTGCACAGGAGTTCATACTTTGTATTCATCTTACACAGGAAAAGGACTTTCACCACTGCATGCATTATACCTCCAGACCCACCACATCATCAGACAACTCTCTATCACAGTCCAACTTGACTTCAGCTTGAAGCCAATTAAAATTTCAGTTGCCACTTTCAGTCAAAGCCTGTTCTGAAACACCAAACTGAAAACTGTAACCATCAGAGCATGCAGACTACATTTACTCGCACACATTAGTCCCACTCAGTCTTTCTCATTAAAACATTCCTCTCCCTTGTGACTCTTGAGGTAGTAGCATCTCTGTTTTGTTTTCAGTTCACATACTAGAGATGCTCTAGCTGATGTAGTAATGAAAGGAAGATTTCCATGATAAGGGGAGTTTATTTGTGCACTCATTGACAGGGAGATGCCATAAGGCCAGACCCAACAGGCCAGGCACATGCATGCAAACCCCCTGAGAATTCATGAAACTCCTGATGTCCCTGAGTGATAGCCACCAAGCACTCATCTGAAAAAATGGCCACAGTACATCCATTTCCAATGATATCAGGAGCCTGTAAAATAGAGAAGCTGCCCAAATCTCATGTCTACAATAAATCTGCTGTGAAATGCATGAAACCACTATGGCAGCCCAAGAACCCTTTGCAGTTGCTGGGGTCTCCCCCTGGCTTTGTGCTACTTTTTTTCATGGCTGGCTCCGCAATGCCTTCCCGGGGTTGCTCTCACACACACAAGCAGGTACAGCTGAAGGCTCCTGGTATCTCAAAGCAAGCATGAAGGACTGCAATAAACACTACCACTGATGGTAGATTTTGTGACTCATGCAACTGAACAGAATTGCTGTCCAGGTTCAGAGAGGCAGCAATCACAGCTGGGAAGAGACAAACAGAGATCCTTGGGTGTGCATTAGGTGCTCAGTTTACGTAACAGCTTTAACATTAGACGTTAACCTCAGAAAACTGGGAAGAGACAACCAGGAACAAAACGGTCCCCTTGCGGAAATATTATGCAATATTTATGGTATTCAATTCTCCAAGAATGTATCTGTGTGATAAAGAGCAAATTCATCCCTGAAACATAGGCAGGACAAAGAGCCATAAAAGTAGACACCAAGCCCAGCAAGGATGAGAGTACATTCATACGGCCCTGAGTTTCTTCACAATTTGCACACTTCTGCACACACCAAAAAGGGTAACATGAGGGCACAGGGATACTGCCTGCTCCCCCTCCCTACACCATGCAGCCAAAGTGCTCAGTGTCAATAAACATGAAAAAATTTATAAATAGCAGAAGAGAATGAGGTCAGTAACTAACCAAATGCATCAAAATATTCCAGCAAAAGCATGCAAGCACTTGGAACTGGAAAAACAGAAATAGATGAGAATCCACAGAAGCCCATATCACAGTTTTCCCATCTCCTGTGTGGATAACCCATCATTCCCCTAAGTGTGCCTGTATTCAAAATTTACTGTAATGTCCATTTTCACATGTGCTACAAATATCCTAGTCATAGCTACATGTACAAGCTTACCCTAAGTGTTCCCATTTTGATACTGGGAAACATTTGTCTTTTTACCTTTTTGTTGTTATATTGATAGAAAATTTAGTTCTTTCCCTTGGTGCCATCCACATTAACACAGTGAAACTAGAATACCTCTGTCTCTTTGGAAGTTTTACAGCTTGTCTACCTACAAACATTACATTCTTACAAAATGCAAAAACATCAAAACAACTCCACCCTTATAGATGCCTTTACTCTGGAACAGAGACACTGTCAGGATGCGCTGACTGGCACTGTCCTTATTCCTGCACAGGAAGATGAATTTACTACATAGTACAACATAGTAGCCCATGTCTATAAACACTGGCACCCAGAAAGAGTAGTACCTTTATACAGTTACAATTATTTCAGGAGAAATGGCACAAGCAGATCACTGTAATTTCTCACTGTAACTGTCCTACTGGATAAAGAACTGGGTTTGGATAAGCCCACATCATCTAAGTCTGGAAAAATGTTAAGAACTATGAACTTTATTTCAAGAATCAAACACTTTAATACTAATAAAATAAATACACAATAATCCCCCAGAAAATATAGTTACTTTAAGAATATGGAGATTATAGGACTGAAAGGGTGCAGTGTTGCTTATTCCTACAAAAAAAAAAAAAAAAAAAAAAAAAAAAAAAAAAAGCAAAACAAACATACACTATGATCTCTAAACCTTCCCAAAGGAAGAATCAGGACAGCATTAGATGATATTTGTGTAAGGAAACACAATGAACATGCTTATCACCTATCTGATATATCACCTTCTAGAGCTGCATGTTACAAAATACGATTTGTAACCTTATCCTGCCCAGGACACTGTTGGACAGAGTACCTCGCTTGGACCCTGAGCTTACAACAAAACAAGTGACTTGACTCCCCGTAATAACCTCATTCATTTTAATGGCATCCTGACGTGAATCAAGTCACCCATGCACACTGGTGGGAAGGAAAGAGGCTACCAGAGCCACGGTGCCCTGCTGCTTGCCCTTCTGCTGGCAGCCAAGCAGCGTGAGGACCCGTGGCTGTCCCCATTGGTGCACCTGCTGGTGCAGCACAGCGGGCTGGAAAGGGGAAAGGTACTCCAGGAGCTGATGCTGCTCCTGGCCTCCAGAGAGCCAGCAATTTTAAGCCAGGATGAATTGCCGGCCCTACCCTGCTCTGGGACTTGACAGCATGTGGCAAGCACAGCTTGCTGCCCAGCACTTCATCCTGAACAATCCCACAGAAACTCAGGTTTGCGAGTATTTCCTCGCGTTTCCTCATGGAGCATGTTCTATTCAGCCTATTTTTGTGTGAGATGCATGTGACTGCTGAAAGTGCTGGATTTCCCTTTTTTAAAAAAGGGTCTCCAGTGTGATTCATTTATTATGTATATGCTGAGCAGTCAATTCAAGCTCTTGATCAAATATGCTTAACAACACTGGTATTTCTTCAGCAAATACCAGAGAGCGGTAAATTTACAAAGGCACACAGGCAGCTGGTCTGCGTAGTAAAATGAAATAGTCCTTCATTTAAGACACAGTTTTAATACCTCTTCCCGGGAATTTATTTGCCCAGCTTTTCACAATATCAGTCCGATTTTGCACGTACCTAACCCACTGCCAAAGCTACCCAGCGCAGCATGTGCCGGGGCACCTCTGAGAGCCCCAGCCCGGTACGCAGCTCTAGCTTGGACAAAGTTATCTCCCTCCAGCTCCGCCAAAGCCGCCCCTCCGGCGGCCGTGGGTGTCAGCGACACGGCTCTGGGTGCTGCCGCCGCCCCCTGCCCGCACGGGCGGCCCGGGACGACCCCACCGCGGCCTCCCCGGTGCAGCACGCTGGAGAGCGCCGGGAGGGGAGGGGAGGGGAGGGGAGGGCAGGGGAGGGCAGGGCAGGGCAGGGCAGGGCAGGGCAGGGCAGGGCAGGGAAGGGAAGGGAAGGGAAGGGAAGGGAAGGGAAGGGAAGGGAAGGGAAGGGAAGGGAAGGGAAGGGAAGGGAAGGGAAGGGAAGGGAAGGGAAGGGAAGGGAAGGGAAGGGAAGGGAAGGGAAGGGAAGGGAAGGGAAGGGAAGGGAAGGGAAGGGAAGGGAAGGGGCAGCCCTGCAGCCCGTCGGGCCGGGCGCGGCGCAGCCCGGCGAAGTTTCTGCGGGTGTCGGTGCGGAGCCGTGCGGGGCGCCCCGGGCGCCTGCCGCCCCTGCGGGCGCGCCGCGCTCACCTGAAGTCGCTGTAGGGGTGGATGATCCAGAACCCCGCAGTTTTAACCCTTTCCTGCTCCTTCTCCACCGCCTTCTGGCTGCCGAACATGCGGAGGGAGAATTTGTTGACCCCCGGCTGCAGCATGGAGGTGAACTGCCGCTGCATGAAGCCGTACTGCCGCCGGGGACCCTCGGCATCCTCGAAGCCCACGGCGGGCTCCTCGCCCCCGCCGCCGCCGTCCACTTTGAAGCACACGGAGTTGCCATGCTCCTTCACGCCGCTGCCCCCGCCGCCGGGGCTGCTCTGGGCTTTCTCCGCCGGGGCCGCCGGCTTGGCCGGGAAGGCGTTGGCGCTGCCCTCGTCCCGGCTGCCGGGAGAGGAGCTGCGCTTCCCAGCCTCCATGCTGCGCGCCCCGGCCGCGGGAGATCGCGAGGGGTGCCTGGGTGCCGGTGCCGGTGCCCTTCAGCGGCTCGGTTCGGCTCGGCTGTGCACGGCTGGGCTCGGCTGGGCTCGGCTGGGCTCAGCTCCGCTCCGCCGCGCCGCCCGGCATGGCCAGCGCCGCCGACACTGAGCCGCGCTCCGGCGCAGGGCTGGCACCGCTTCCCCTCGCCCGCCCCCTGCCGGCGGCCGCTCCGCTCCGCGCCGCCCGCCTGACATTGAGCGCCCCGGAGTCCTTCAGGGGCTGGGGCGGCCGGGACGAGGGGACGGGGCGGGGCGCGGAGGGACGGGGCAGGCCCGGCCTCCCTCACCGACCGGCCTCCTCCGCCCCGCCCTCCCTCGCTCTAACACGGGCGAAGCGTGGGGTTCCCGTGGGGTGTGGGGGGGCTGCCCCGTGGGTTCGCGTGTAACGGGTGAGGGAAAGGTGAGAGGGACCCCGAGCGGGCAGTGGCGGCTGGAGGTGGGAGCTCGCCCCCTCCGCGCTGATTGCCCCCACGGGACGTGGGTTGAAGGGCTGGGGGCGGCCAGGTGAAGGTGTCCACGCGTGGTCTGGGATGGGTGCCTCTGGTACCCGGCCAGGCGTGAAGTGGCGGTGAGGCCGCGTGCAGGTGGGCGCTTTTCACGTGGGCCTGGAGGATGCTGACATGTTCCTGCATCACGGGGGATCCGGAGCTCAGCTCGCTCTGCTTCGGCAGTTGTAGCTGAGAGGCTGCCAGGAGGCAGCTGGCAGAGAAGAGGGTGATGGGTGGGAAGCAGGAGCTCCCACGTACCATAAGAGTAGGCTAAGAGGAAATACGACATGCATTGTTTGGGGTATCTGCACAAATTATCCTGGGGACTTTTGGCAGAGTGGTGGAAAGATCCTCCAAAACCTCAGGTGTGCACTGACAATAGTGTGTAATATCTGGGGAGCTGTAGGGAGAGGTAACATGTGAAAGCACGTCAAGTACTTCCAAGCCTGTCAGTGGTACACAGTTGTTTACAAGCCATGAGTACCTTGGTCTCTGCTGTGAAAAGTGGCAGATATTTGATATTTACCCCTAAAGGGGATGAGTTTACCTGGGTTACACAACGATGGAGAATCGATACCTGCAGATGGTACTACAGGAGCTATAACATTATGCACATCTGCAAAACCATAGAGGCATGTATGAAGCACAGGTGGCTGAGAGCTGGGGGTCCGCATCTGGTCCTTGACATAGGTTTGTTTTTCACACATTCTCAACACAATTTTCATTTTACATCTTAAGAATATGTGAATAAGGAATTAGTAACATCTCCCAAGCTTGGCTCTGTTATTTTCAACAGTATTTGTCACTGTTATGTTATCCAGTTCCTCCTTTAAAAATAAAATAAAAAAAAAGGTTAAAAAAAACTGGATATAGAAGTGCAAAAATACACAACACAATTTGCACGGTGCAGATCAGGCATGCTGGGAAGCTGTGTTTCAAAATGGATGTAAGAGCTTTTCTCAGCAGTTCTATCTCTAACGCTGTTCATGCACAGTGCACTGGAACATGTAAGGTTCACATGATGTTAACATGTTGTTAAATGTAGAAGGTGTTAACATTAATGTGGTGATAGTGTGGAAGAGGATGGCAAACAGAGATGCACCAAGATGCATTGCTGAAGGCTGGGCAGTGACCAGGATGGGAAGGAATATGCTTACAGCTTGGTTGGTAGAGGACTAGCATATATAAGCCTTCCCCATCTGGAGTGATACTTCCCTGTATGATTTTATCCTAAAACAGTGAAGAGTGTGTGCACAGCTGCTGATGCCTCATGCACAGCTGCTGATAGACAAAACCCTCTTACTGGTTTATCCCCAGATAATGTCCGCCTCCTTCCCTCATCCAATGTCTGTCACCAAATTATAATTAAAAAGTAAGAAACTGTTATTGTTTTACAGCTTTGTGAGAGAATTAGCTCACATCATATCTGACAGGAACCACAAAGGCAAAGGATAAAAAGGCTAAGTCACACCCTGTTTTTCCACATACTCACATGGTTTACCACTTCAGTGTCAGTGGAACTGACAGTTTCCATACTTCAGTCATGTATACGTTGAAACCTTACTTTTCTTCTCTGAGAGAAAGTAATTTTCCTACTTCTTCTCTTATTATTTCAGCGGTCTTTTGCACACAGCCCTTGACCTGAATGGTCTCTTCCCAGCTACACAGCAGCTAGTCATGTACAGGAGAAAATAGGCTTGTAATGGAGTAAATCAGAACAGTGAAATGGAGACATTTGCAGCTGCAGTAAGCAGCTTCTGATGTACTTTCTTTAATTGGAAAAGTGGTGACATTGTATTAGTGGTGACAGTCCTTCATTTCTGGATTACGAAAGTTATACTCAATGAGAACATCCAATTTCCTATCTTATGAAATTGTGCTTTTACTTGTATTTAATGTTTCATTTTGTCAATGTTAACTTATCCTTACTTAGTATGGACTCCAGAGCTATCAGAGTGATTTCCCCTACCTAATTGCTCCCCATATAAGAACCTAGAAATACTCTTATTTCTTTTGGTGTATAATATAGATTAGAAAATGGTTTATTGTATTAAAACATCATACGATTTTAGAGAATTTGTAAAAGAGAGAAAAAAAGAAAAGAAGAAAAAAAAAAAAACCACAATTATGTAACATTCTCTGCATGCTTTGGGAACACTCCATGTGTATAAATTCCACAGGCATAAGTCTATGTAAAACTGACATTTCATTATTTTGTGCTTTATGTGATGAAATCATAGATTTTTATCATTTTTATTCTATGTAGAAGAAATATATACTTATTTGTGCATGCTTGAGTACTGTTTGTCATGAGTATTTGCATGGTTTTAACAGCCTTAACTTGTGAGTGTTATGCATTTTATAATATAGTAATCCTGAAAACAGAAAGATAAGATGAAGGATTTTTCATAATCTGTATTTTTTTATGGAGGAGAATGGATTCTTCTTCATGTCAAAATAACTTACGTTGTTGTCAACCAGAAAATTGACCTCTCCTGAGGCCCAGGCTAACATGTTAGTTTAGATGAGAGAATTTTGGTTTCACAGACAGAAAGAGAAGTAATGGAGCATGGCATGTGTGAATAGTTCTGAAGAATGCACCAAGGCTACATATGGTAGAAAGGTCACGGACTTACTTTATCTAAAGGTATAGCTTGTTTTCTGTCAAGTTCAATTTTGATTTTGCAACTGTGCTGTGCAACACTGAAAAAATGAAATTGATAAACTATTTCCAATGAATTGCTCTTATCAGAAGAAGGAACCTTTTTTCTTTTGTATTTCTTTGCAATATCTTAGGTTACTGGATCACTTCTAAAAATTTAGTAGTCTCTTTTATTTTTGTGCATTGAATTATTTTGATTACCTACTGGACTCTATCAGACTATTATAACTTCATTAATTCCAGTGCTTTATACCACTATAAAACTGTAGTACTAATGTATACCTCAAAATGGATTTCCTTTTCTTCTGCCAAACACAGTAGGTTTTTATGTCTATAGTAAATACAGACCCTGTCTCCTATTTTTCTCCTGTTTTCTTATTTCAGGTTTACCCAAGCAGATCCAGAATATTTCAGCTCTAGAACTGAAGGAAAAAACAACAACAGAAAAAAAAAAAAAAAAAAAAAAAAAAAAAAAAAACCAGCATCAGTAATGAAGCATACCTACTTTGTTTTGTGGAGAAACTGGGACACAGAGAAGTGACAGGACTTCTATGAGATGACACAGTAAGTTGTGCCTGACTGCAGAACAAAGCTCTTTTTTAGTTTTATTTTCATGCCCTATGGGATTTCTTAGGATTATTTCTCAACTGGAGATCACCATCAAGTCAAATACTAAAGCAGGATTAGTAAGGAAGAAAAATAATATTTACAGTTATGGGAGTAGCTGTGCAAGCTAAATTGAGGATAATCCAAATTCATAATCTATGTCATTTTCTGTGTCTGATCGCTTCAACTTCACAGTAAAATAATTTCGATTTTGTCCCACACTACTTAATTTCTTTGCCATGAATATTCAGACAGACATATTTATTAGCAACAAATGTTTGCCAATAAATCTTATATAAATATCACATGTGTTTATGAAGCAGAAATAATCTTACTTCTGCAATCATTAGTATCTCTTGAAGAAAACTACTACAACGCAAGTGCACCTACTTAATGAAGTGTGAATGTTAGTTAGTGGCCAGCCATGTATTTATATGATTTTCAACCATCTGTGCTGGTTAAGTATCTGCAGTCAACATGGATGTAACTACAATCGTTGTAACTTTTGGTTGATTTTTGTAAAAATCAAGAGCAGATGTGCTGGACCTGTAGAAGTTTCAAATCCTAAATTTGCCTTACCAAGTAATTGACAGATAAATCTGCTGCAGAGTATGAAAGGCAGCTTATTTCCTGTAGCATGTTCCCAAACGCACTGTTCAGATGTTTTCTAGAAACATACTTTGTGGGAAAGACATCTCTCAGAGATTTGAAAGCAAGATTTAAAAGAAATTTCAAGGAGTGATGTATGTTCTGTGGAACAAAAAAATTTTAGTAAGGTATGAATCCACTAGTGTGAATGGGAAATAGCTCTGAGATATTACCTAAGTGCAGGACTTAGTGTGAACAAGTACAAACAAGTACATGTGAACAAAAGCCTAGAATTTCCACATGTAATCTACTGGATCATGTGAAACTCTGGTAACCACAAGAATATAATTACAGTGGGCTGGGATCTACTCAGCCACCTATTCAGCTATATTTACTCTACAGAAATATATGATTATTTACAAGATGCTACAGCAGTTTTTCAGTGTTCAGAGCTGGCCCAGTGCTGACTGTTGGAAGCTCTACAACAGTAGCTGAGTGTAGTGCTTCAAAGCAACAACTTATAAGGTGGGGCAGGTAAGCTTTATTGTTGCTCATGTCCTGTGGTGAAATTAAAGCACAGAAAATTCCTAATGCTTCTTACCAACTCTCCAGAGTACCTATTAGAAAGGTATAGTCACTTATAAATTTGGTAGAATGTTTGTGTGCTCTGAGTACTTACTGTTTTGAAGAACAATTTTTTAATGCTAATGGTTATTACATGTTTAATAACCTGCTATATCTTTATCCAACCTTTATAGACACAACATTACCACAAAAAAAGAGACTAAAAGGTGGAAAATAAATTCTAATTGGACCTTTTGTACTCACAGTTGTGTAGATAATTGTTTATTATTCTTTTGTACTGTCTGTTTTTTTGGTACTTGCAGTGATTTAGAAATCATTAAGAAATTATTTTCTCTGACAAATGCTCAACTGACCAGATAAATAGTTTTGATAGAGCATTTTGAATTTTTACCTTGATAAAAAGCATTCATTTTTTGTTTACCTCATATGCAGGTGAATTCCGTATAAACTTTGCCCTTCTTTACAATAATATTTATCTTACAGTTGTTTGAAAAACTTTGATTTGAAACAGCAAAGATGAAAATGTTTTAGAATAATTTCTGCAGAGATCATGATACCTACTTAATAAAAAGCCTAATCCTATGAACAACTCTAAAATTAGTATATACAGCTGTGAGAGGTCACGTGGTACTATTCAGAATGGTGAACACTATGCAGGGCAGGAGGTATTTTCAGGCTTCTTGGATCTGTTCACTGTAATACAAGAAAAATATATCACTTCTCTAAACATGCAGGTACCTTTAATTCTTCTTTAGTGCAACTTCATGTTAACAATAACTTTTTAATCCCGTTCCCTACAGTGTTCATACATAATTGTATGATCACTCTACTAGTTCTTCCAAGTTAAAATCTCTGCTCCCTGAAAGACCAAATAAAGAAATGCTTTTTTACAGTTGGGTATTTCAATATGTGTGAATATCAGTGTAAAACAAAATGACTAAGTACATGTTGTCAAACACTTGGCTGTGGTGTTCACATATTATGACAGATACTACACTACCTTTTAAATCATTTTCTTTTTTTAGTCATGATTTTCCAAAAATCAAGAGCCTTGTTCACCTTTTCGTCTTAATTGCTCAGGTTATCAGAACTGGGAGGGTGCTTTTAGAGATAAGTGGAGTGCCCTCTTGTTGACTTTTAAGTTCATTAGTTTAGGTTTTAATAGCTGTCCATTTTAATTCTAAAAGCTACTCTTGTGTGTTGATTGGCTTAGTTTAATTTGTTAAGATCCATCACTTTAACTTCATATTTTAATGTATGTAGACACTACCAGTATATTTACGCTGCAAGCAATACGCGTAAATTGCATTTCGTATTCAGTTCCTTATACAGAGCAATGCTTTGCTAGACTAATGTCTATCTTCAGTATAACATTTATGAAGTTAGATATACTTCTGGAAAGATTTTTGAAATCTTCCTTAAAAGGAATAACCTAAAATCTTGAAAAATTATGGTTGCTATCTGCTTATAAAAAAGAAGGCCTATGCCAGGTGCTTCTAATTTGTAGGAAGATCAAAGCAAAATCTTCAAGTTATTCAAAATCAGTAAATTTCAGATATTAAAGAAACAATGGAGAAAAAAATACCTGATGACTTTCAAATCTTTTTCAAATCTGTGTTTTAAAACTTCAGACTTTTTTATTTTTTTAAATTCATTTTGTGGAAAAATGTTTTATAAGTACTTTGGGGAAAACAGTGTGAAAGTCTAAATCTTTTAAACATTGATTTAACTCTTCAGTTTTACCTGCAATGAAAAAGGAATCCAGAGGAGTCTAGAGGTAGTCCTGACACTAATCTAGATCTATACCTAGCTTTCTGTCTTTGAGGCACATATTTATGCAATTATTTTTCACTTAGAATTACTCATAGCTAGCTGTGCTGGTGGTAGGCGTATTCAATTACTAACACTTGTAATTAGAACACACAGCGCTATTCCCTATTGATTGCACTGTCTCAGAGATGCAGGCTAAATGGTGACACCAAACACACAACTCATGCAGGATGGTCACAGGTTTTGCTGCCAAACTTTCTGTTCCCCAGCTCCCACCAGCAACGTTCTTGCAGATAAAGACATCCCTGCTGCGGGGAAGGGGAACAAGCTAGCACAACTGGCAGAAGCAAACAGTGTCACTTGCACAGCTAAACAAATGTAAAGCCCTGTAATTAACATAGGTACTTGAAGGGAAGTACTGCTGCTAGTGATACATGAGGAAGTAATCTGCCATAACAAAGTCATACTTGTTGGAGGTTAAGGAGTGTCCTTTTATTAAAGAGAAATATGAAGAGTACAATCTAAGTCAATTAGCATCAAGAAGGGGGGGGAGGAGGGGAGAGTTGGGAGAACGTTCTTCTTTTCTTTCCTTAAGCCACTACTGGGAGAAAACACACATGACCGTAGGTATAAACAATGAAATGAGATGGTTGAATAGCTGATGTTTTTTTCTGACAACAGCAGTCCTGTGCCAGTTGGTGGCAGATGCACGTAAGTCCTGTGATAGGTGGACACGGGCAGCTTTGCAGTGCATTGTAAATAGGCTATTGGATATGAGTTCTGTGCTTATTGGAATCTCACACAGACGACTGTAAGGGACCATGCATTACTGTAGCAAGGCTGCGTCTTCTAGAAAAGTAAGACGAGATAAAACCCAAACTTTCTGAACTGTGAAATTTTTATGTGGAGGTTTTACCCAGCTGGGCAGCTGAACTCCACCGCAACTACTATTTTACTCCCCCTCCACAAAGGAAAAGGGGGAGAAAATACAATGGAAAGGGCTCAAGGGTTGAGATAAGGACAGGGAGATTACTCACCAATTATCGTCAGAGGCAAAACAGACTCGCATAGGGAGATTAACATAATTTATTGCCTATCACTAGCAGACTAGAGCAGTGAGAAAATAAAAGCAAACCACCTTCTCTCCATCTACCCTCCTCCCCCCAAGGGGTGCAGAGGAACAGGGAATGGGGGCTGCGGTCAATCCCTGATGCTTCGTCTCCGCCTCTGCTTCATGGTCCCTCTCTACCCATGCTCCACGTGGGTCCCCCCCAGGGGATGCTGTCCTTCCTGAACCGAGGTTGTGGGGGCTGCACACAGGCAGCAGCTCTTCAAGCACTGCTCCCACATGGCTCTGTACCATGGGGTCCATCCATCCCCCAGGAGCAAACTGTTCCAGCACGGGTCCCCCATGGGTGGAGGCAGTTCCCCCCAGACCCCATGCTCCTGCGTGGGCTCCTTTCCACAGGCTGCAGCTCTGGCCCAGGGCCTGCTCCTGTGGGGGCTCTCCATGGGCCGCAGCCTCCTCCAGGCCACATCCACCTGCTCCACCAGGGGCTTCTGCACGGGCTGCAGCATGGAGATCCGCTCCATGTGGGACCCATGGGCTGCAGGGGGACAGCCTGCTCCACCAGGGGCCTCTGCGCAGGCTGCAGGGGAACTGCTGCTGTGTGCCTGGAGCACCTCCTGCCCTCCTGCTGCACTGACCTTGGTGCCTGCAGAGCTGGTTCTCATTCCTCTTTCCCAGCTGCTGTTGCACAGCAAGGTTTTTGTTTGGTTTGTTTGTTTTTTCCTTTTCTTCAATCTGCTCTCCCAGTGGCCCAACCACCCTCGCTCCCTGGCTCGTCTCTGGTGGGTCCCTTTTTGAGCAGCTGGAGCTGGCTCTGATCTGACATGGGGCAGCTGCTGGGTTCTGCTCACAGAGGCCACCTCTGCAGCACCTTGCTACCAAAACCTTGCCATGTAAACCCAGTACAAAATAATATGAACATGATGTCTAAGGAGGCTTCTAAACACTGTATTCAAGCCATCTCCAAGAAATTCAACATCTAATGTAACAGTAATTAATGTACTTGCAACCAGAGTATTGCTCAAATAGTGATGGCAACTGCAGCAAATTAAGGCAAAAACAATTACAAACACCGCCTCTAAGTGATATCAATAAAAGAACCTTAATTTTAAAAAGAATTTACATGAAAGAAAAATACATATAAGTAGTAATATTTTTAAGTAATAATGGATATACACAGTAAGCATCCTCAACAGTACCATAAGTACATAAAGCTTTGGTAAATGAAGATACTTCCAGTATTTCTTTCCTATAGCCTTTACTATATTTTTATTCTTTAATAGTATATAGATGTATATATATATATATATATATATATATATATATATATATGTATGTATGTATATGTATATATAATTGTATATAATGTATATAATATATATATATACTATTATATAATAGTATATATATGTATATATATATATATGTATATATTTCATTTTAATAATTTTGAGTCAAGGAAGAACTTACTGCTAAACACTGCTTTGTAGAGGACGCTGGCTAGATACAAACACTTCTGGATGGAACAGCCAGCTAACCACTCATCTTTGGGACTGTATAAACAGAGACATGAAAAGATATGTTTGACACATAGAACAATGGAGATTATTGTATGCATACAAATATCTCTGTTCACCTGTGTGATGGAGAAATTAGACACAAAGATTAACTGTGAAAAAAAAAAAAAAGAGAAAAAAGAAAAAAGAAAAAAAATACACGGACAATCTACATTTCAATTTCACTTATTTTAGTAAAACTTGAGAGCTTTTTAAAAGCAAGTTGTTTGTTGGTTTTGGTAAAGTGAGGGTAGATTCTTAAACAGTCTTTATTTGAAAATAAGATGATACAACACAAGAGAGTGGAAAATGAGAAAGAATGCTCATTTGCCTTCAAACCTTAAGTGAAAAATGATGGGGCAATATTACAAATGCCTATTACTTAAGAATTAAATAGTATTTTATTGGATCTTACAGGTTAGTTTTGAGCATCAGGATAAGCAAGATATTCTGAAAAGGATAAAAAATTCAAAATGTATTCAGAGAAATAGGCACAGTCAGTCATCTATGCAAGACAGGATCTTTTAAAATGGTTGTGACAAGATGCTACTTGACTCAGAAGGAGTATAAATTGAATGCAAAGAATATTCTCAAAGACTTTAAAAACTTGTAAAAAAAATGTAGCATATGCAGGAATTGCAGATAAACATAGGAAAAATGTATCTGACACTTTTTTAGCAGAGTTCCATTTTGTGTGTTTGTAATAGCATTAAAAAGCACAACAGACTCCTGGTAGAAATGCATTAAAAAAATGTTGACTGTTTTGATCTCAAATGATGCAATGTTCCCTCCATTTCTTTTCTGAGACATAAAATTTCAAAGTACATTATCTCAAGATGGATTTGAACTTCATATGTAAAAGACCATAATACAACCTGAAAGTTCTTAGTGATAGCAATAGAAAAAAGACCTGGAAAGCTCTCTAAAACTTGATTTCTCTGAAATGTTTGAATAATTGTGTGCACAAGGTGGCAATTTGCAATGGTTATGTATGAGTTTGATGATGAGCTAACTTTTCACTCACTAACTTTTATCATAGTTTTACAGTGTTATTTTTTACTTCTACATTTAAGCACTTCCTATATAATATATGCAAGAAAGTCCCCATTTTCTCTCTTAGTCTAAAAATTATTGGACATTTGTGATGGATCCCTTCCATGTACTGGAACAGTGAAGTAAAACTAGTAAATTATATTTTACATTCAGAGTTTCAAGTATTATATGCTTAATATACATTTTTAAATCCTTTTCACTTATGCTTATCTATGATTGCATGAAAGTTATGCTTCCCAGAGCATTGTGCAAAAACTTTTGCAATTTCCAAAAACTGTGGCTTCTAAAAATCACAGCAAGCAGATTTTAATTCTTTAAAATATGCTATGCCATCATTTATAAACCAAATCACTTTAGAATATGTCCAGCCCTGTCTAGGGCTTTTATCTTCTTATGTGTTGAGTTGTGTGTAGTGTAGACCTTAGTGTATTTATATGTGTATAAGTTTAAAAGATTGCTTATGATCAAAGCACACATTAGCTAATGTGTATTTACTATTTACTAAGGATTCATCGTTGAGGGTGTGCTTGGGAATGATGGACTCATGTACTTCATACTTTGAAAACTCTGGCAAACATTCCACTGACAAAACATAGTAGGATGGGAGACATTACTTTAGGCACTCCCTAATTTTAAAATTCATGACGGACAATGCTGATGTTGTTTTGTGTTCCTATGTATTCCTACTTCCCCCTTCATCCCCCCAAAGTAAACACCCTTCCTTTCTCTGCTTTCCAGTTACATTCATTTGTGATTCGGAAAGTTCTAGGTCCCTCACAAAACCTTTCCAGATAATAGAAGGGAGGTAATACGTCCCTTAGTTCTAGACAGAGAGAAGAAGTATTTTGTTAATGGATTGCATAAATATTTACTCACACTAGGTGAACAGTGAATTTAGTGGGTTCCATTCCTTACTGTTGACTCAAACTGGAAAAAATAATTAATATGCTTTTGGAAGAAAGACCAAGTAGGGTTTATTTCCTGCCCAAAAGACACTTGAAGAAATGTTAAACTTTTCTTAAAATCTTGGTTATTCTGGAAACTCTAAACAAGTTACTACAGCTGGATATAAGAGAAATGTACTTTGTTTCATCTAGCCCTTTTTACAAAAATGTCTGAACTGTTTTGTCCATGTGCTAAAATTCAGCCAAAGGCAGATTCCTGGCACAGAAAAAATATTCAATTCAAAATGTGTTTTTGTGCAGCTGACAAAAGTTCTGCCCCATTTATTTAAAGCAGTTCAAATGGATTTCACTGTTGGACAATCTTAATAAAAGGAGGAGGTGTTATTCCCATCTACAATGTAATTATATTGTCACTATTGTTGTCAGATAAAATGCTAGCAGCATGTTCTCTGGTGAGAGAAAAAGTGAGAAAGAACATGGCAAGACTGCTGAATTGGACCTTCACTTTTATTTGCTCAGCCACCTGCCGTTTCAGATCTATATAAGGACTGTGTCTGCCCTGCAGCCAGCAGAGAAGTACAGAGATAGTCAAGCTATCTGCACAGTTGAGTTTGTTTATATGGAAAAAATCTAGTAGCAGCGGCATGGAGCTCTATATAAGTCCAGATTTCCAGTGAGAAATAAGAGTAGATCAAATTATGCAGTAACACTTCTAGAGCTATTCCATTGCCTATGGTATCTCTTTCAAAGATGGTTTGCTGAATCTCTGTACTGAACTGCAGGCATATGTTAAAAGAGTATACTCAAGAGGAAGTTAAGTAAGGTATAACTTGGCAAATTTTCCATATGCATATAGCAGAAAATATTTTATATTTCTTGCAATCTGTCTTCCAGTTGTATAAGCTTTAACATACTTCTATTTCATGTATCATAAATACCTGATCTCCAAAAGAAGAAAAGGTAACTTTTTTTTACAGTGATCAAGCTTTTTTTTCGCGTTTCTCCATTTCTAATTCACTGAACAGTTTACCATATACTAATCAACTCCGCTTTAGAGAGATATGTTTTTCATTAACAGAGAGACAGATTGTCTTTTCCTCAGCGCTGCTGCCCACTCCAAGCAGATGACTAAAGAACCATGCAGAGCATATGCTCAGCTATGCCAGTGAATGCTACACAAGCACTTTTTCTACTGCTGAGAAATGTGGCTGTTACCATCTCTTCATTCTTCTCAATACACTCAAAGGCTTATTCAGTTGCTAATGCTGATTGAGTCATGGAATATCTTTGCCTACCACATGGAAACAGGAGGAGGAAAAACATGGAACATACACTTTTAGTAGAATATTATAAGGAAAAATACAAATAGCAATTGTGGAATTCTAGCAATACCCAAAGGGCTGTGGAAAAAAAAAAAAAAAAAAAAAAAAAAAAAAAAAGTCCTTCTTGGAGAAAAAAATAATCATTACAATTCTATTCTGACTTTTAGAATTCAAATACAGCTTGAATTTTTATCTACAGAAGCACTCTAACAAGTCAGAACTTTTGTTGTTAATCATACAATCATACTAGAGAATTTGATATAATGCTGTGTTTAAAATATGTGAGTCCCTCCATTTGCGTACAAACACTTGGGTAGTCGCACTTACAGTGAGTCATCTATTCTGTTTTTTTTTGTTTGTTTGTTTGTTTTTAAGTATGATACTGGTTTGAGTATCACAGTATACACTGTAGAAATGCTGACTGAACAGCTGTTCGGTATCTCAGAAAACAGTAGAATTTAATTATTATAACATATAAATACAGAAATTTGAGTGCTTATAATCCTCAAGGTTACATATTAATATGTAAGTCCTACAGGCTACATTGTCTGAGCAATGAATTGACATTGCACTGGATTACCCACAGAATCTGACAGTCCCTGGAATCAAGATAGAGACTTCTGTTGACTGGAAGTTAGAGGTCTGGCTGCCATTTATTTAAGGAAAATGATCCAGCAATGTTTTTAACCTTCTTTAAGAATTCTGGTGTAATTGCAGTTCATATATTTCTCTCTCATTACATGAGACCCCCCTAGTTTCAGTTCTGTAGGATAGACTGTGTCTAAGTCATATGTGCTGATATTTCCTAAGTAAATCCACGTGGTTCCCTGACATGAAGTGTCCAAGGGAAACACATCTGAAGGTAAATCACCTTTGTGTGCTCCGATAGGCATCATAACAGCTGTTTGACAGTGCAGTTCACATTGTAACTGTTCTTCAGCTTTTATCATATGATGCCTTTATGCATGGTCATTGAGATAAAAAGTAATCTTTTTTGTGAAACAGCGAAAGTGAATGTAGTCATGCAGGTCACCTCACTTTCAGTCATAAATCACACAAAATTTTCTGTGATAAAAATAAGAAAAATCTCATGATGCACAGGATTATTGATCTTGCTATACAAGATAATCGATTCAAACCTCAGAGGGAGGTCATTGACTGTGGTCATACTTTTAAAGATGTTTTACTGGTGTCTAGCAGGAACATGCAGCACTGCACAGCTTGCAGGATTATTTCTGTAACTTTTAGAAACAAGCAATAAAGCCCATTTTAGGCATGTTATTTTAAAACAATTTTTTATAACCTAATAAATGATTAAAACTTAATCTGCTTTCACTGGTAAGCAGCTTCCTGAAGTTTTTAGGTGACTATCACACACTTAATTTTGCATACCTATAGTAATTTACTCTCCGATTCAGCAAAATGTTAAGCTTGTGAAGGCTTGCTGACATCAGTGAGAGCATGCACATGCTCAGTTTTTGGAATGCAACTCAATCACTTAGGGAACTGAGATCCTAAAGTTGCAAAAATAGTCTTAGAAAGATTATACAAAATGTGGCAATTTGTGAATTAATTTGTTCAACAAAGAAAAAAAAAAAAAAACAACCAAACATTTTTCATGAGCCCTTTTCAGTAAGTTAGAGACACATCAGGACATGGTGAAATCTAGGGAGAATGTCAGATTCCAGTCAGCCCTTGTAGACAAATTTTTTTTTGGAGATTCATCTAGTCATTCCTGTTCCCCAAATGTGCTTTTTTTATAGACTTAGAAATGGGATGGAGAATGTAAAATCTCTGTCTTTAGAAGTACTTTCCAATGCAAGGGAGCTACAGTTTTCTGAGTTTAAGCTCAGTGTGGTTTCAGACCAATAAACAGTCTTTTGGCTAGTCATCATAGTGGCCTTCTTTGTATACCCTGATGCCCATTATAAAGATATCTCTTCCGTCTTCTCCCTTCATGGGCCTTCCAAATTTCCCAATGAAAGGTGCTAAGTTACAGTTCTAATATTAATAAAATTCCAGCCACATTTTAACAGGACCTGTAGAAATATTCAGAAAAGAGGACTGCACATTTCCTTTGCAGGAATCTTGATTATATAGCTTACATATATTGTTTCTTGTAACCTGATCTAATGTAGCTAATAAGCTGCCAAAGCCATCATATGAACCAATTTATGAATTCTGTGTTGAAATTTAAAATTTTCACTTTTCTCAACTAGCTCAGTACACACCACTGGCTAATTGGAAGTTTGCATATGGCTATATAACGTAAAGTGTTAGTTCAGTATTATGCTAAAAATATCTGAGGAAATCAGAGGTATCTTTTTCAGTAGCTGTAGTATAAACCCTGCAAAGTTTTGTCTTAAATTGAAAGATATGTAATGGAAATGATTTATCCTATTCCATTTAAATCAATGGAATTAATGACCTCATTTCAATGCAAGTAGCAAGAGAATCTAATTCTGATACACATTAACATTGTGTCTGTTGTGTATCTTCCTTAAATTTTGCAAATTCAAATTCAAACAGATAGTAAATTCTATATGCCAAATTCTATATATAATCTGTGAGGATGAAAGTCTTTGAGCAAGTGCTCTTGCATGCAAATTGAATTCAATCGTGACAGACTAACACTGCCAAAAAAGCTTACACAGAGAAATATTGCTGCCTTTGAAATTCGGACTTTACTTATAAGACTAAATATTTTGTTGTTGTTGTTGTTTGTTTGCCTTAAAGTGGGAAATAATTTTAAAAAAATATATGGATAATGATAACATCTGCACATAGTAGTGCAAGTAGTATCAGTAGGTCATCCTTTACTGATACCACATTGAAGTTTCCTTCTATAACAAATAGCCTATATATTTCACACTTAGCTAAGAAAAACAGTGTTAAAACTGAAGAAACACTCCTAAAATATTCCTTCTGCTCTGTTTTGTAAACTTCAAATCACAGCTCAGTGCATGCTTTGTCCACACAAGCAATAGTAGAATATATATGATCATAAATGGTATATACATGATCATGAAACAATAAAGGACTCACAATACAGAGTCTGCAGCACTGAAATAGCTTTTTGTATTTTCGACGAGTTTTCTTTTCAACATAAGAAAAAAGAGATGTAGCTGAGGGTATTAGCTTGAGAGTGAACTCTGAAAACGACTGACCTGTCTGGGTGGCTAGGTACCCTCTGTAACTGAATAAATCATCCAGCATTTTGTGGGCTTCCATTGTAAAGCCATTTATCCTTGAGGATAAATGAAAGCTGATGTGCCAGTTGGCACAAGTTTCTGAAATGAATACCCTGGTATTCTTTAATATTCTTTAATATCATCTAGTCTGTTTTATCAATCGGAAGGAAATGTTTTAAATTAGCGTTTCACGTTCTGTAGACACTTGAGAGAAATACTCGCAATCACAATGTATTATGCTAAACAATGTAAAGTATTATTTGAAAAAAAAAATCAATAGATCAAAGTATTTTGATCAATAGATCAAAAGTAGTTTTGGTATCTCATATTCAAACAGTACATTATAAATGAAATTCAGCATTAGAACTCAGAAAAGTCCATCCTATAACAGTAATTCACTTTGTCCTCTCTTGCCAGTGTTTCCTGTTTGAAGATTATATCAATAAGTATTAATGCTGACAGTTGTTTTGAAATCCTTTTTGGCATAACTGCCTTCTAAATAGAAGAATCAAAAATCACAGGAAGTAAATGTCAGCACCTTTCTAAAATCTAAGGGTAGAAAAAAAAATGATTTATATATACAATGTTTTTTGATAAAACATGCAGTCTTCTTATGGCAAGAGGTTTTCAATATTGATTGCATAATTACAAAAAGTATTTTTGAAACATAATAAAATTGCAGTGTCATCTGCATTCCACCACCATTATTGGGACTACATTTCTTTTCTCTGCAGAAGGGTTTGAATTCAATATCATAACTGTTCACAACAACGATAAAAGTAAGACTTTATCCCAAATCAAATGGTTTCTTCCTCTCTCATTCTCCTAATGAGGGTTTTGTCCTCAGAACTGCCCCATTGAAGGCATCTCCCTGCAGTGAGATCTTCAATGATGAAGTGATTTCTGTGCAGCTCTTGTACTACTGTCAATAACACTTTTTTTGGATTTCCTAGGCATGAAATGAATTGACATTTGGATTAATGAGTTGTAAAAATCCACAGGCAAGCCAAAAATAAAACAGTTGAGGGTATGGAGATTAAATGAATTAAGAAAGAGGGGGCTGAGCTTACAGCCTTTATCTTACCAGGAAAATTGGAAAATTGGCCAGGTCTTCTTGGAAGTATAACACTGTAAGGTCAGGGGTGAAATAAAGAGCTAATTCTGTGAATAATAATAGGAATTACATATATATATGTATATAATTTTATTTTATTTTATTTTATTTTCTCACTCAGACATCACAACACTGACCCAGAATCTTGTTCCTCCAGCTTCCTTCTCTCTGGCTTAAGAAATCGTGAATTGCTTTTCTGGAAAATAGGTAGGTGTTTTAAAGTGTTGCTAGCCTACTTTCCAGGCAGATAGAAGAGCTTAAGGTGTTAAAGTCCTCCTCAGTCTAAGAAAACCATTTGACTGTTGATTATCATATCTTGTGTTATTATAAGACCATGTGGCCATCACCACATTTGTTAGCAGCCATGCTCAGAAAAAAATATTGTTTGACAAAAAGTGTATGTTTTTCAGGAATAAATAGGGTCTGTTGAAGCTTCTGATTTAAGAATTTTAGAGGAACTTTTAATACCCATTTGACATTTCTGGATTTTTAAAACTACCATTACTAGGTGGTGTTCTTTATGACATTTCCATGCCTCAAAATAAACAAATAAATAAAAGAAAAATATCAAGAAAAAATACTAAAGTAAAAGATTCTATTCTATTCTATTCATATAGCTATATTTTATGTGATATCATAGCAAGATTGATTTTTAGCACACCTTTGAGGTGAAAATAGAACCTGAAGGAAGAATGAGACAAAAGAGGCAAATTACAGAAGGGAAAAGATTTTCCAGAGGAGTTGCAAGTGTTTGATCCTTTCAGTCTACTAAAACAGACAGACTTTGAATTTTTAATCTAATTAAGTTAAAATTATGAGACTAAAAAAACAATCAAACCTCTCAGGTTTGACCCCTTACCCAAACCTCTAAGGTTAAATCCCTTAAATATTAAATAGCATTAAATAATATAATATTAAATTTAAATTCATTTTACATATATATTTTTAATTTTTATTTATTCATTCAGATATTAAATTTGTATTAAATTTTATTAGATAATTGAGATATAATATTACACATTTTGGGTTTCCCAAAATGTTCTAGAGTTAAAAATGGAACTAGCAGAACTAATCTATAAACTACTTTGAAACTATATATTTTTTTTTTTATTTATTTTTGTTTTTGAACTCAGTAAGATCTGAAATTATTCTGTAATTCTAGTTCTAGCTTGCACATCATGGCATTTTAGGTAAGTTTAAATAAATCAACTAGCTTAAGCAGAGCATAAACATCTAGCAAAGTAATATTGTTCAAAAACATTAACAATGATGTTATACCTATTTGAGCAATAATGAAATACAAGATCTGCAAGCGGTAGTGTTTGAAGTAAAATAATACCAGTTGCATTAAAATTCAGTCTAAGTATTTGTATTTTTGATGCAATCTTTATTACCAAGAATCAGCATAAGCACAGGCATATTTTTAACTTGAAATCATTTTTATTGATGGTCAAAATTGCATACAATAAGAACATAGTTTCTTAATAATTATATCACAAATTACTGTCAGTGAGTGATTACTTGGAATGCAATGTGAAGGACAACAGAACCTGAGAGTTGGGTTTTTTGTTTGTTTTGTTTTTTTCTTTGAAGCAAAAACAGTTTAAGTTCAATTTGGAAATTAGAAAATACATATGAAATCCAGCAGGAAAAAATGTTCTTGTAAAATTTAAATGAGAAATTTCACTTTACTCAACTAATCAAAACAAGGCTGGAGGACAGAAAGCAATATATATTGTGAGTAAGTTATGGATAGTACTATAAACTATGTAATTAACTTCAGATTTAATAAACACATTGAAAGGAAAATAATTTAAGATTTTCTTAAAGGAAAGAAGAAATAAGTTCAGGACACTTTTAATTTGATAAGAATTAGCATATTTAGAGAGAATTGCACCTCCTTATTTGTAGTTCCTCCTTATCCTATACATTAGCATGTAATTCAGGCCCTGAACATTACAAGCTCAGGATGTAGTTGTGAATTATATAGTCCTGTTTTTAGTATCTTTTGCTCACCTTCCAGTCTTTACTGAGCAAAGTAAATTAAGTCAGTGGAGCTGTTCACATGATCTTGTTCAAGGGATAACAAAATCAAGCTATATTTTTAGTATATTTATTCCATTCCTATCTATAATTCATTTGTGCAAGTGGGCTTTTTAATAAACAATATGAAAGAAAGAGCTATTCACATGATACTTGCAGAACAACAAGCAATTATTGAAATATTTACAGTAGCCCTTTCTTGTGATATGTTTAGAATAATTTCTCTGATCAAGGCATAGTCCCCCAGTAATAAACACTTATTATTTCAAAATAAATACTTATTATTTCATGTTATAGAAGTATTGTTCTTTTATTCTTTAGAAAAACTAAATACAAAGAAAAAAAATCAGGTCTGTGTTTGAATTGCTAGTTTTTAGTTGCTGTGCACATTTCACCAAGAAAAAAAACAAGATCTGTACTGCCCAGAAATTCTCTCTCATCTGAAAAATGATCATGAAAACACAAGAGCATAGGAGCAAGACAAGAGAATGGCTATCATATTAGAGGGATAACCTTAACTGGGATCCAAATAATTGAAGCATTTTTCTAATAGATGTTGCAAACAAATTTTGAAAAGCAACTTGCTGAGTAAGATTTTCAGTAGTAGCTGTTCATAGTCATCCTGCTAGAAATTTTGACCACCATATCTAAGTTTTTACAAAGGATATTTGATAGACTTAATTGTAATTCATCTAATGTACCATTAAAAAAAAAAAAAAAAAAAAAGCTTAATAAATCTAATGATGGCAGAAAAATCCTGAAGCAGCATGGATCAACAGGGTTATACATTAGGCAATGTACCAAGCACAGTTCTTGAGATGTCTAAATAATGAATGCATAATACATCTGCTACCTCCCAGTGGTTAGGGACAGGAATTGTCCCACTTATGAGCACTGACATGAAGATGCTCTTTAAAATCAAGGACCAACAAATAACTTTAACTTGGTAATATTCAGAATTATATTTTAAAAAATAATAATAACATTATTTTCCTGTTTACTGTAATTAATTTGAGTTGATTAAATGGAGGAAGGAATTCTTGCCAAGATACACCAGTACAAATTAAGTTTTTGCCCTTTAAAAAAACCATAAAGGCAAACAGCTAAGGGCAACTTGTCTACTGCCATTTGCTTAATGAAGATTGCCTGTGCAAATTTAGTCTTGATATTTTGCACTCTGCTGAAATCATTGGGAGTTCAGTGACTGAGTATACCTGGAATCAAAGCAGATATAAGTGTTGAATCCAATGGCTCTTGTAGTTACTGAAAGCTGCCTGAACCTCTCTGAGTTTCTCAGAAAGTATACCTAGAGTCAGAGTCATCAGTAGGACTGAGACGTTTACCAAAACATGTTTGCCTTTTAATGTGCCCCAGTAGGAACTGAGGAACTGAGATGCAGAAGGGAAAAGTTACAGTGATTTATAAATAAACAGAAATTACTATGTTCACAGTTAACTGATTTTTCTCTTCACAGTTCCAAAAGTAGATAGAATAATCTATTCATTATGCTGTTGAAACTTCATAATCAGTAATATTGAAATTCAATTGGTATATGCTCAGAAATATTCCCCAGCATCAAGTAAATTGAGTAACATAAGTAAGTCTGTCTCAGCTGATTATTCTACGACAGGAATAATGCATCAATTATTGTTGTGGATAAACAAAATTCCACTCTGCTTTTGCCATCAACTCACTGATAATACCAAACATACAGTTGTTAGCTTATTTGAAAGGATTCTTTGTGGTAGAGTAATAAATGACTTCTGTTGAGCAATACTTCAAATATGATGTTTCTTTCTAAATGTGTCTTTAGTTTCCACTTTTGGCTTGAAAATGTTATTGCCTAATAATTTCAGCAGGGCTTTGGGTTGAGGTTTGGGGCTATTTATTTAGGTATGTTTGGCTAATCTCTTTTTTGTGCCCAAGGTTTTTTAGATATTTTGTTTTGTTTTCTCTATTATTTTTTTCTTCTCTGTCCAGTGAGCTACAAACCAATTCGGATTATGAAACAAATTTAGCTGTCACGGACAGCTTTAATTTGGTACCTTTTCAGTAACTTAAAAAAATAAGCTGTGTTAAGTGAACTGTGATACTACTAAGCTATTTCTGCTCATACTGACGTTTGTATTCAGTGCCTGTGCTAATTATTTCCATAGTGGGTCTCTGCCAGATACTCAAAAGGCTAAACATAACAAGTAAAAAGTTAAGTAATTAGAATATATATCTATATAAATATATTTCTGGCTATTCAAGGCCTATGCTGCAGGTCTGAAAATAGTGAAGGGTAAATTTTTAGGTATGCCCACCTTCTGCCACTTTTCTCTGTACTAGAAGGTGAACCTGAGATATATAAGCATCAGCTGCTCTCAGTTGTGTAGTTATTCATGAGTATTGTGTACTGTTTGTACGTTTCTGTTTTAATACTTCCTCCCTATTTACAATCCAAGAATTATGATTTCTGAATTTGGTTATCCATGTTTCCGGAGGGAAAACCTTGTCTTCCTTCTGTGCTTGGAAAGTGTTGTGTATGACACTTGTAATCTTAACAGTTCATTAATGCATAGAAGAGAAGTCTTTAAGCACTACTGGAATACCACCTGACAAGTCAACATTTTTATTGACTGTTTGCCTGTATTTCATGAATTGATGATAAAGACATACCCATGTCTTTAACATTATGATTTGAGATGGTAGCCTTCAAAAATGATCCAGTTAAGGTTCTTCAACACTGAACCTTAGAACTGAGGGAAATGGCTAATTGCTTGTAGAACAGCTGTAAAGAACGTCATTGAGTCAAGTAAATGCTATTAGTGACATGTGAAATAACTCATACAAAAAGAAAAAAAAGAAAAAAATAAAAAAGTAAAAACAAGACAACAGAGAGATTTTTTTTAACTGCATGAGCACAGAATGGGAATTTCACAGTAATTAATACTCTTTATGAGAAGGTGTTAGTGGGACAGTAACATCTCTACCAATTATTTGCTTTGATATCCTACTCTGCTATTACAGGCATCATGCACTCTTGCTATTCTTTCCACTTAAGCCTGAGTGCCTTCATGTAATGCATTAAGAAAATTGATTACCACTGCATGTGCTTATTCTTTTTTCTTTCCCAGAGAGGGAAGTCTGTGCAGTTGGAAAGTGTCTTCAGTATTTTATGTACTATTGATGTACACAAATAGATATATCAATCTGACTAATCTATATGTCATTCCACTTGATGTAAAACTCAGTTGCAGGAACATATTTTGCCATTGGAGCGGGAAATGATAAGGTCTGTGATAGTCCATACCTCCCATGGCGGTCTTCTCCAATAATCATGAGTCAATGTGAGAGTACATTATCTTTTGAAAAGACAATTTCTGCTTTATTTTTAGCACGCTACATTGTTGGCAGAATAAAGTTGTAAAGCCTCTGGGGTCCTTATGAGGACCCAAAGATAAGTGTACTTAAGTGAAGTTCTGTAAAATTCAAAGCTGCAATAAGCAATAATAAGCTGTAATAATAAGCAACATAAAAGAGGTCAGTTTTCAAAGGGAGATACCTGATAAAACTGAAGACATTTTTTAATTCTAGATTCTGAAGAATTAATTTAAATGCTTATCTATTGATTTTTAAATAAATTTCTAAGTCAGGGTATAGATATATAACAACAGCATCATTCAGGTTGGAAAAGACCACTAACATCATCTAGTCCAACCTTTAAACTAGCACTAAAGTCCACCACTAAACCGTGCAACTAAGTTCCAAATCTACATGTCTCTTCAAAACCTGCAGGAATGGTGACTCAACCACTTCCCTGGGCAACCTGTTCCAATGCCACACAACCCCTGTGTGAAAATTCTCCTAATAGCCAATCTAAACCTCCCACGGCACTACTTGAGGCCATTTCCTCTTGTCTTGTTACTTGGTGCTTGTGAAAATAGCACGATCCCTACCTTGCTACAGCCTTTAAGGCAATTGTAGAGCACAATGAGGTCTCCCATGAACCAGCTTTTCTCTAGGCTAAACAACCTTAGCTCCCTCAGCCACTCCCCATAAGACTTGTTCTCTAGACTCTTCACCAGCTTCATGGTCCTTCTTTGGACACGCTCCAGCACCTTAATGTCCTTCTTGTAGTGAGGGGCCAAAACCTGAACAGAGTATTCAAGGTGCAACCTCCCCAGAACCAAGTACAGGGGGAAAATCACTTCCCTAGTGCTGCTGGTCATGCTATTTCTGATCCAAGCCAGGATGCCGCTGGCCTTCTTGGCTACGTGAGCCCACTGCTGGCTCATATTCAGCTGGCTATCAACCAGTAGCCCCAGGACCCTTTGTGCTGGGCAGCTTTCCAGCCATACTTCCCCCACCTGGAGCATTGCATAGGGTTGTTGTGCACCAAGTGCAGGACCCGGCACTTAGCCTTGTTGATCCTCATTCAGTTTTCCCTGGCCCTTGATCCAGCCTATCCATATCCTTCTGTAGAGCTTTCCTACCCTTGAGCAGATAACACCTAACTTGGTGTAATCTACAAACTTACTGATGGTGCACGCTTGATCCTGTCATCCAGTTCATTGATAAATATGTTGAAGAGAACTGGTCCTGGAGGGGACACACCACTAGTGACCAGCCTCCAGATGGACGTAATTCATTCACCCTTTGGGCCCAGCCACCCATCCAGTTTTTAGCCCAGTGAAGCATACACCCAGCCAGGTCTTGAGCAGCCAGCATCTTCAGGAGAATACTGTGGGAGAGTGTGTCAAAAGCCTTACTGAAGTCTAGGTAGGCAACATCCACAGTCTTTCCCTTGTCCACTAAACATATCACCTTGTCATAGAAGGATATCAGATCAGTCAAGAAGGACATCACAGAATCACAGAACTGTAGGGGTTGGAAGGGACCTCCAGAGATCATTGGGTACAACCTCACTGCCAAAGCAGGTTCCCTAGAGCAGGCTGCCCAGGTAGGCATGAGTCTTGAATATCTCCAGAGAAGGAGATTTCACAGCCTCCCTGGGAAGCCTGCTCCAGTGCTCCATCACCCTCACCATGAATAAGTTCTTTCGCATGTTGGTACGGAACTGCCTGTGCTCCATTTTGTGGCCATTGCCCCTTTCCTGTCCCCACAGACCACTGAAAAGAGGTTGGCCAAATCCCTCTGTCTCCCACACTTCATGTATTTATAGACATAAGATACCCTCTCAGTCATCTTTTCTCAAAGATGAACAAACGCAGGTCTCTCAGCCTTTCCTCATAGGGAAGATGCTCCAGGCCCCGTATCATCTTTGTTGCCCTATGCTGGACTGTTTCCAGTAGCTCCATGTCCCTCTTGTACTGGGGATCCCTGAACTAGGTACAGTACTCCAGGTGAGGTCTGACCAGGGCAGAGTAGAGGAGGAGGATCACCTCCCTTGACCTGCTGGCCATGCTCATTTTAATGCAGTCCAGGATCCCATTGGCCTTCTTGGCCACCAGGGAACACTACTGGCTCATGGTCAACCTGTCATCCACCAGAACCCCCAGGTCCTTCTCCTCAGAGCTCCTCTCCAGCAGGTCGTCCACCAGCCTGTACTGATACATGTGGTTGTTCCTTCCCAGGTGCAGGACTCTACACTTGCTCTTGTTAAACTTCATTTGGTTTCTTCCTGCCCAGCTCTCCAGCCTGTCCAGGTCTCACTGAATGGCAGTACAGCCTTCTGGCATGTCAGCCACTCCTCCCAGCTTTGTGTCATTGGCATACTTGCTGAGGGTGGACACTATTTCCTCATCAAGGTCGTCAATGAAGATGTTGAACAAGACCAGACTCAGCACTGACCCCTGGGGAACATCACAGTAGTCACAGGTGTCCCTCAAATTTCTGCATCGCCAATCACCATCCTCTGAGCTCAGCCAGTCAGCCAGTTCTCAACCCACATTACTGTCCACTCATCTATACCACACTTTCTCAGCTTTGCTAGCAGGATGTCATGGGAGACAGTATCAAAAGCCTTGAAAAGACATGCCTTTCATAAACCCATGCTGACTGGACCTGATCAGCTGATTGTCCTGTAAGTGCTGTGTGATGGCACTCACAATGAACTTCCCTGGCACCAAGGTCATACTGACAGGCCTGTAGTCTCTTGGATTCTCCTTGTGCCCTTGTAGATGGGTATCACATTTGCTAGCCACCAGTTGACTGGGACCTCCCCAGATGGTCAGGACTGCTAATAAATGATGGAAAGTGCCTTGGCAAGCACTTCTGCCAGCTCTCTCAATACCCATGGGTGGATTCCTTCTGGCCCCATAGACTTAAGTACATCCAAGTAGTTTGGTATACGTTAGTATTCAAGCATTTAAATTGTAATTTATTTACTTAGTACATAAATTTTCTCATTTACTTAGATTCTTAAATATATAATGATTTTACATAATTAAGTTCCAATACTGTCTAGAAGAAAAAATAATTTTGATTCTTATTTGCACGATTGAGAAGGGAAGGCATTTGGATCCTCAGTAGTTCATTACCTTTCAAGTCACTTCTGTTTATCCAGGTATATCTCCCCATTCCTACACTGTCTTGAAACATAAGGCTAGATATTGTTCTTATCCTGCAGTGTTATTGTCTCTGTCTTTCTCCTTTAGTGAAAAAAAGTGAATTTATAATATAAATCTTTTCTACTTGACTTTTGAGTGGGGAAACAGCTGCAAGTGTTAGTTTGTCACTACTGTTTTTGCACTGGTACTGACATACAAATATTTATTTTACCCTTATTAGATGCTCTTTTGTTTCAGTATAGGCACAGAGCTGACTGTCATGGCAATTTAAGTGAAACAACATGAAGCTGAGTCATAAGACTTGCAAATGCACACACACACACACACACACAAACTCATTTGTTTCTATTGTATTTATAAGTTTGAAATCAAAGACTTCATATTAGCCGTTTATGAGTTTAAAGAATTATATTTTTGGTTTCAAATTGATGTATACAGAAATGTTAAAAGGTAGTAGTATCAAGTAGCATATACATGTAAAGAAATGCATTGAACTATAGTTGGAGATAACCCTTCCCTGGAATACATTGACTTTGGAAATATGTCATACCATTAAAGCTGAAAGGTGTTCATCATAACCCTGACAAGATTATGAAGCAGAAATTGGCAGAAAGCATTAAGTCCTTTACTACATGCCTTATAGATACAGCCTGTGATCAGTTTAGGCACTCAATCCTGCTTATCTTCTGTATTAGATTTTCTTCCTTTGTTCTGGAAAGGTGGTTTTCTTACATGGTACACTTACATGGACACTCACTGGGATTCTTGTTAAGTGTCTCCAGTCAAGCACTACAACTATGATTGCCAGAAGAAGTGACTGACCATGGACAGCCCTCACTGAGGGCCAAATTCACCTTCTTCATCATCTGATTTTACAAAGTTTTCATGGCATCTTTCCTTCCACTTCCCAGTTTGGCCACAGAGACATATTTTGTTTAGCTGTTCCTCTTCTGAAAGATATTTCTTGTCTGATTATTCTTCTTGACACTCTCTCCCCACCAGTTCTTTGTGATTGTCTTGTTATGGAAGAACCAAACCACAGGCACTGTTTGCAGGTTCTAGATTCATAGAGACTGTTAGGACTGAATTTGTGAAGAGCACTGGCAATCACTAACATCTGTATGGACAGGGCACTCAAACAGAACACATACAGCAAATAAGCCTTTTCTTCAATGAGACCTTTTAAGAAACTTTAGTGAATAACTGACTACCTGTCAGTCATAACTGACAAAAGTCAGTTCCCTCACACCTCAGCCAAAAGCTCCCACCTTATGCATAACATAGCCTTAACAACCTGCAACTACAAATTGCAATGGAAAACATTCATATTGCAAACACGAAGCACAGTTACTACAAGTAAGATTTACAAGCAGATGAGCTAGAAATAGTGAATCCTTTACAGAAAATTGGTTCCATGAATTGTCTCCTATTGACTGCTCACTATGTCCTATTTTTGAGACCAAACTGTTCCTTGTTTATGCTGAAATGAAATCATTTGATAGACAGATGACAGGCACACTAGAAGAGCAGCTGTTTGCAATATCATTAAAAATCCTGGCAAAACCAAGGATATGGAAAACAGCTGCTAGACACTTTCAAAAGTAATGTCATTATGTCTCTAGACTAATTCTTGAGAGCAAAATTCAATTTCTTAAGAGTAAATCTTTGCATTTCATTTTATGGTAGCTGAATTAGGCTCGTAGCTCTTAAGTGACATAAAAGAATCTTCATTTTCCTGTGAATTTAGAAAATTATACTGAGCCCTGAAAATTTATTAGTGTCTCCAATATCATTTATCAATGTTTAGAAATGATTGAACTTTGGGGATAATTTAGTATTTTTGTGTCTTTTTGCTTGTTGCATGTGTGTCTCATTAATAACTAAATGGACTAGATTATTTTGCCTACTAACTTCCTTTATATTCCTTTGTGATTGGCAGCATAAATTCTTTCCTGATTTGTTAGGAAAATGAATTACACACTCAAAACCTCATTTTAAAGGACTTGAAACAAAACTTTATGAACAGATTGGAAAGACTCCAAAAGGAAAATACTTTAAATGTTACATGGGCATGATACTGTATATTGCTAGAAGAAACAATAAATGTGGAACAGCTCTAGAATTCTCTAGAAATTTCTAGAAAGATTCTTTCTTGGTATGCCATTTTAAAAACGATATCTACAGGGCAATGTAGTCAACACAGTCAAGACTGGTGCCATAGACTGTGTATCTTTTTGTACTTTGATTTCATCCCCTGAAAGGAATTGAGCTTCTCCCCTTAGAAGCTGGTCTGTAATGCAGACAGTGGAGAGGATGAATGGCAGATTGCTTCATCATCATACCTGATGTGAAATAAAATGCTCATGTCTCCCATACACAGTCAGATATATTTGTCATATATCAGACATATATCAGACAAATATAAATTTGAAACAACATCACTTTTTGGCCAATCTCTTGGTGTCCAAAGCGTATAGAATAAATTGCTCTCTGGATTTATCTTTCTTTCTCCATACTGTAGAGACTGTAGAGAGGGAGCGTGAATTCTTCATCCCTAACACATACGTATACAACAGAGATGAGGAGAGATGAAGCCAATTCTTGAAATGTATAGCTGTGCATAACTTCCAGTCAATAAAAGCTTTATTTTTGAACAGGAGAATAGCACTTAGGGTAAGATGAAACTGGTATGGTTAGAGATTTTTTTTTTCCTTTATTTGATAAGAGGATGCTTATTTTAAACTTGCAGATGTTTGGTAATCAAGTGGAAACTGGCATTTGTGTGCTTTCCCAACATAATGAGCAAATTAAGTGGAATTTGCATCTCTCTTTGCTTGTTCATGATGTTACCCTTCTGGATTTATGTATTGAGGTGGTGTTGATTTGCAAATAAGTGTTTTGCATGCTGGTTACTCAGAATCTGCATTAAAGCTTCCTTTCAAATCCAGCTATTGCTGAAGGCTTTTTCAAACAGATTTCCAGACCTTGTTGCAAAGTAAATAAGGTGCGTTGGTACTTCCCCAGTACAGTTCAGTAGCTATTGTTCTTCTGTGGAACTATAATAGTTCATGTCTATTGCAGAAATAAATTACATTGTAAGACTTTTAGCATGGGAATAAAACCCACCAAAGCTAAAATTATGATAACTAGCTGTCGCATAACCCTGTGCTTAACTGGTAAGATTTTCAGAATGACCTGCTGTAGACTCCTGTGGCTTTTTGTGGCATTATAGACCCTGCTGTTGTTTTTCCATTTTCCAAAATGCTGGAGGGGTCTCAAACTGCATTTCTAACTTCATCAAGTTGCTGAACAATATCAAGTGCTGAACAATATCAAGTGCAAACTCTGTCTAAACTGTAAACTCATAAATCCATGGAAAGCAAAATTAATACTAAACTTCAGGAAGAGTTTTCTCAGAATATATATATATATATTTAATAGAAAATAACGAGCTTTTTAACAATAAGAGTCCTTTAAATCAGCTACTATAGAAATACCATGGAAAATAGAAATATAGAAAAAAATACAATAGAAATAGAAATATAGAAAACATAATAGAAATATAGAAAATAGAATAGAAATATAGAAAATAGAATAGAAATAGAAATATAGAAAAAAATAGACATATACATGTAGAAAAAAAAAAAATAGAATGTAGAAATCCCATAGAAAAAAACTTTACTTATTGGATTCCCATGTTAGGTAACATCTAAGCAGTACATAAGGAATGAGGAGGGAATGTTTTATTCATGGTATGTATGCAGAGTTCAGCTTTTTGTAACAGGAAAAAAAAATAATAATAAATAAATAAAAGGTAAAACCATCTTTTGTTTCCACATTGAACATGTGGATGTAGACAGTTCTTGCTGTAGTGCAGGATTTTAGTGGCTACTCAGATGACTTAGATGTCTTGGAAAAATGCATAGGAAAAAAAAGCATACTTTACTCTTCTAGCATGAGTCATGTTTGAAAGACAGTCCTGGATGGGTAGCACTGGTGTGTTAATAAGTGCGCATCAACAGCACTACAGGCAAAAGAAAGAAGTAATAATCTTGCTAAATTTGTTTCTGGTTTCACTGATTTGAAGTAACTGACTCTTCCATAGCTTCTGGCAAAACACGTTTTTGACTGCAGCTTCTTTTTGGTGCTGCATCCAGTGAGCAACAGTATTGAACAGCACTAAAAGCTGGTGCTCCTGTGCTGTTGGTGCTCCTCCATCTCTCTCCTGTGACAAGAGTTTTTTTAAAACAGTTTCAGGAAAGTGCAGTCAAGTCCTGTAGAAAGCAAAAGAAAATATTCTTTTGCTGGGATGCAGATAAATGCTATTCATGGTCCAATGCATAATCAGAATAGATTTTTTCTATCCCCTGTACTTACCTAGCCAATGCAACTTCTGGTGATCTAGATTTCAGGAGGATATCATGCTAGGTAGCCAAGACAGATAATGTCTCTACAAAGAAGCAAGCCTCTCTGTACCTGCCCATACAACTCCCAGCAGATTGTTTGCCCTGCTGGGGCAGCACTTCCTAGTTTTTGAACTCTGTATTTGAATAGCAAATCTGGATGCTTTTTCCATGGCAGCAGCAATGGGAAAGGTATTCTGTACAGCGTTTTCAATCTCCTAGTCCATCTGCTGAGAGGCACTTACAATTTAACCTAGTAAAGATTTGTTTGAAAGGTATTAGCTAAGTTAGTGAGCCTGTTTGACATTTGCTGCTGAAAATTGAAAGTGTGGCATTTATGTTTATCTTTGGGTCCATAAAATAATAAAAGACTTTGTTGAAAAGGACTTCTGGGGGTAATTGCATTTTACTACTCCAAGCAGGACTAGCTTCAAATTTGGATCAGGTTACATAGAGACTTGTCCAGCTGAAATTTTAAAATCTCCAGGGGATACAAATTGCAAAACTCTTTCAGTAGCCTTCTCTAGTGCTAGACTACCATCCTAATGAAGAACTTGTTTATCTGATATCCAGTCTCAGCCTTCCAAGCTGCAGTTTGTGACAATTGCACTTTTTAGTTCATCTGACATTACCAGGAAGAGATGGGTTATTTAGTCTTTGTAGCTTTAAAATAATTGTAGAGCCTGTATGGTTTACATTAAGTTGGAATTCTGAAGGGCACTATATCATTTTACACGTCCATAAAAAAAAAATTTAGAAAAAAAAAAAAAAAGAGAACTGATAAATGGAGAAAGGTACACTATTTCTTTTGAGGAGAACTAGTTTGATGGATTTTCAGTTGGAAAGGATATCCATAACACCAGGTACAGAGTTCTTTCATTGCATGCAATTAAAACTAAATAGGGTTGAATAATTACAACTAAAAATAGAGAAGAGTTCTCTCAAATTTGGCTTGCATTAGAGGTTGATACTGAATTTATTTTATTCATAGCAATCATGTATTATGTAAGTTAACATATGCTAAGGAACTTCCTGAGGATGTGCTATAAGCTGATGGAGAGGGGATTTGGGTATAATACTGAAGCCAAAGCTAAAAGAAAGTGATTTGTCTCACTGAAGTTCAAATAAATTAATTTAAATAAAAAAAGGCAACTCAAAATTTCAGATAGATGGCTTCTAAGGATGTTATTTTTAGTGTGCTCAGGTGAGTCTGGTAAAGCTCATGGCCACATACATAGTAGATGTATTGAAAAGATAACTATGAGGTGTAGGGTTCACCTGTGCATGCAGTTTAGTCTGAATGTATGGAGAGGAGCCACCCATGGAAAAGTACCAAGTAAATGTTGTACATGAAACGCAAAAATATTCAGCACTTGAAAGGAATATGAATGACCTCATTATATATGACCTAAGTAATATATATAATCGGCATAGAAATGCATTCAAGAAAAATACAGTCCAGTCATTGTTACAGGGAGACTAAAAAATAATGGTAGCAATGCACATTATGGCACTAAGTCACTTGAATATATATACAAATCTACAACTGTAAGATATTAATTTGGTTTTACTTAAATAGCTGTCTATATATTTTTTTTGGACAGGATGAAGAGTTGTAATTTAGACTTGTTGAAATGCTCTGTTTTATAATTTGTTTCATTATTTTTAGTGTATTTTCTTTAGCAAAGATTTCAACAAAGCACTAATTATGATTAACTATTTCTATTTGTGTTAAAATTAAAAAGGCAAGCTTAAACTAAGATTTAAATTGTTAGTCTGCAATCTTAAATGTGAAATACGAGGTGCCACATCTTTGTAGAACCTCTATAGTCATTTCACTTCTGCAGCTTTAATTATGGAACTAATGATCACTATCATTATAGCTTCGTTTTGTGGAGTAGATTTTTCTTAAAATCACAAGATGAAATCTGTACATTATCTACAAAACTGGGCCTCATAAGATCCAGGAATAAGATCTAGCTTTCAGGGCAAACAGTGGGCAAACAGTGCTTTAAAAACAAAACAAGACAAACGAACAAAAAAATCACGAAGATGCAGCAGTTGCCTAGAGCTTACATTTCAAGTCATAAGAAAATACAGATAAAAATCAGAGCAAAATAAGAGTGAAGATTTTTCTATTCTGTGCTTTTCGTGCCTTTTTTTTTCATGCCTTTTTTTTTTAAAAAAAAAAAAAAAAAAAAAAGAGAGAGAGAGAGAAAAGAGTTCTGAGACATGAAATATGTTAGTGCAGTATAGGATGAAAAAGTGACCTCAAAGTAATGAGTTTAGCTAGTTACAAATGAGGCCACATCTCTAAGATCTGCCAAAATGTGTGAAAACTACAGTGGAGACAACACTGTTAGCTTGTTGCCTTCTCCTGCAACAAGCATTTAAGTTTGAAAACACACTAATCTGAAAGTGAATTTCAATTGCAATTGCTTCAGAAATATATTTAATGCAGATTTCATTTTAGACAAGGATAACATTTACAGTGTGACTTCAGATTTGTATAAGATCTATTTTTAAAAAAATATGCTAACCAGTATGTTGAAGTACAATAAATTTATTTACAGTTCAAGGCTTCTCTATGTTAGAATTACATGTAAACTGTTGCCATATATTATGCAATATATTTCACTTGTTTGATTAAGTATGAAAGTTTAGTAGCACATTTGAAATATTATTTAAATTAAATGCTGGTTTTTTGCAGATTACAGTGCAAAATACATTGTGGAGACAACCTACTTAGCTAGTGCATATTATTGCATATGAGAGGATAAAAATATTTTTCATGTGCAAAGTTGTCTTCAAAGACAAAACAGTATTCTGATATTCTCAGAGAAAGAGAGAGAGAGAGACTGGTATGCTAGAGATTGTATTGTGACTTTCTTTTCTTTACATCTTCCCTAAAAAAATCCCAAGGGAAAAAAAAAAAAAAAAAAAAAAACTTCGCTGCTGAATCTATTTCAGGGTAACACACAGCCTTACAGATGAATGATTGTAACACTGGGGATCCCTGGATGGTTTTCTCTGCTTATAAATTTGGGTAGAATTTGAGGATTTTTGCACTTGAAAGTATTTCACCTTTTGCCTATGGATACAGTGGATAAATGTGTTGGGGGGAGGGAGTGAGGAGGGAACAAGGCAGAAATGCAATGAACTGCCTTCTGCAGCAGCTTACCCTTGCAATCAAGATGAACAAATACTATGAGAGAGTAAACTGTAATGGGTCTGGAGAAGAGCTTTATGGGAGTGGGATGTGCCTGAGTCCATATAAGATAGGGACGAGTATTTATTTACTTTTTATTTGTTTTAGAAGGGTTGTTTCATTAAGTGTATGATAAGATGTGTTAAATGGGTGATCTGGGGTGGGGGGCATCCAGCTAATCCTAGCTGCTTCAGAAGACAGAACCTAGCAAGACAGAAATATAGAAAAATAGGTCTGAAGACTGATACAAGACTAAATAATGTAGTATTTTGAATATTTAGGAGTTAGTTGTTCTTCGGTGTTGTTTTTTTATTCTTCCCCATCTTTTTTTCCTGCTTTGTGATAGTCAAATTCTGGCCTTGCTGCTCTGCTACAGAGCATGCATGTGCTCTCTGGATTAACTTAACAAGGCTAAGTGCCGGGTCCTGCACTTGGTGCACAACAACCCTATGCAATGCTCCAGATGGGGGAAGTATGGCTGGAAAGCTGCCCAGCACAAAGGGTCCTGGGGCTACTGGTTGACAGCCAGCTGAATATGAGCCAGCAGTGGGCTCACGTAGCCAAGAAGGCCAGCGGCATCCTGGCTTGGATCAGAAATAGCATGACCAGCAGCACTAGGGAAGTGATTTTCCCCCTGTACTTGGTTCTGGGGAGGTTGCACCTTGAATACTCTGTTCAGGTTTTGGCCCCTCACTACAAGAAGGACATTAAGGTGCTGGAGCGTGTCCAAAGAAGGACCATGAAGCTGGTGAAGAGTCTAGAGAACAAGTCCTATGAGGAGCAGTTGAGGAACTTGTTTAGCCTGAGGAAGTTGTTTAGCCTAAGGAAAAGGAGGCTCATGGGAGATCTGATTGCTCTTTACAACTACCTGAAAGGTTGTAGCGGGGTGCGAGTCTCTCCTCCCAAGCAACAAGCAATAGGACAAGAGGAAATGGTAGTGTCCTGGGAGGTTTAGGTTGAATATTAGAATAAATTTCTTTACTGAGAAGGTAGTGTGGCATTAGAACAGGCTGCCCAGGGAAGTGGTTGAGTCACCATCCCTGGAGATCTTCAAGAAACATGTAGAGGTAGCAGCATGGCTTAGTGGTAGACTTGTCAGTACCAGGTTAAAGGTTGGACTAGATGATCTTAGATGTCTTCTCCAACCTAAATAATTCTGATTCTATGCTTCTGTGAATCAGTGTTTCCCCTCAGTAGTGGGATATGTACATCTCTCAAGAGCTGTTGGCTCCCAGTAGTGAAAACAACTATTTGGAGAACAACTGTGAACAGAATTACAAGCTAATATCAGTTGCTTCTGTCTTGGGAGAATGCTAATTTAGGTGTAGTTGTTAAAAACTTAAAATGACTGTATGTAAAGGTAGGTAAGTTGGTTCTTAAAAGATCTGTAAAGAGCAATTACTCCCTGAGAGAGACAGAACTGAAGAAAATGTTCAGAATACATCTCTACTGTACAATAAAACCTATTTTAGCTTCAAGCTCCTTAGACTAATATAAGGAAACCGCTGCTCAAGTTACAGCAATGTCTTAGATTTGTGCTGTATGCTGTAGCAGGAGAAATGCCTTTGAGCTTGTTTCAACTCGGTCCTAACTTCTCTGAGTGTTCTGTGTGCTCCAGGATAATCAACTGCAAGGTTTTGTAATTTTCATTATAGAGACACCTTATAACTGAGTTTACATAAGTGTCCTGTAGTCCGTGTTTCTCAGTCTCAACATGTAGTGAGAATTTGGAGGATCTCTATCAAATGTACTGCTGTTCATTGCATTTCCTTCAGCAATGACTGTTACTGGCTATATAATTGTGTATGTGTGTGTGAGAGAGAGGGAGAGAGAGAGAGAAACTCTGGATATCCTGCTGTTTCTGACAGCATCTCAGACTTGCTGATAGGAGCTGAGCTCTTGACACATGCTGCCTCTGTAGGCAGCAAGTCAGTCTGGACTATGACCCTAAAGACCTGGGGCATAGGGCATGCTGGATGTTGTCAGAATGCAGATTGGCTGAAATGAAAATGAAGGATTTGTTAAAACTCATACCAAAAGCACCAGTGTGTTCCAGCGGGTGGTAGCAACATAATGAAAAATGTACGTTTTGAAGATCAAGATCAGTCTGGCTGTATTTATTGAAGCTGACATGTCACCATAGTATGGCTTTTTGTTCCTCCGCTGTGAAAATTATTGAATGGTCCAAAAAATGCCACAGACAGGCGGTTGACCAATGCAGTCAAGATTGGTAGCTCTAGAGCAATATCACAGAATGCCTAACTGTTATCCATCCAAATTTAATTAAAAATTAATATTTTTGTTTTTGTTTGTTTGTTTGTTTGTTTATTTTTGTATAGTGATATAACTCCAATATAGTAACTTTCTGGATGGCTATGTTTCTAAGTAACTGAGTATGTCCTGCTAGTGGATCTCTGATGAGGTTAGCTGTAGACTAGAAGCAGTCAGCAGGCTGTAATCTATGTGGATTTAGGATTGAGAACTTTTCAGACTGGAAATAACAGCATTACCTTCCATGAGGCTCTGGAAAAGGAAGTCCCCTGATGCTTGCAGGGATTTTGTGTGGTGAAGTGCAGGCTGTCTGCTGTTCCATGTGCAAGGCAGGAGGTTGTAATCAGGGGAAACTTGTTTTGGGATAAGGGGGATACTCCACTACCATGTGACAGGACTCTTAGAAGTTAAAACAATTTGATTGTTCAGATGAGTACTTGCCAGAAAGGATAAAAGAGAGCTGTGAAATCAACTTGATACCTATGAAGCTTTTCTTCACCAGTTGTGAACATGGTTTAAAATATGCCCTCTCAAACAGCTTTTTTCCCATGCACAATTAATTGTAAAATTTTCATCTGGCAACAGTTATTTGAATAAAAACAGAATCACCCCTTTTTAAAAATTATATGGCTATCAATTATTTGTAAGATTAAAATGTTCTTCTGTTAGGTCAGATTTTGTTTGTAATAAATTACTTGATTAGCATTTATTTGACATCCTTCATGCTTCATGCTTTTCAGAGACATCTTGATGTAGAGAATCCAGACTTCCAATGAGACTAAACTTTTTGGAAAAGTTTTCTGAAGCACATGGCATATGAAATGGGAGCTTAGATGTGATATTAAAGCCACATAAATGAAATTACGTAGCATAAGTAGGACAGTTATGAAACTCTGAAAAGAATAATGGAAAAATATAAGCTTATAACAGTAGTAAGAGGGTTTATCCCACAGTATCTTCCTAAGATAAATTTTAGAAGCTCTCACTTGTCTATAGCACTCAAGTACTACTGACTTTCAATGTGTGCTAGTTCCTGGTTTCGTAAGTCATATAACACCTATGCAAATACAAAATGTTGTGAGACACTTGGGGCTTTGGATTTAAGCAGCTGCAAAATTAATCAGCCTCTCATCATCTGGTGAATTTTTCTTATGAGATAGTCTCTTGTTACTACAATGTACTTAGATTCTAAAAGCTAGCTTATAGGAAGAGGTGAATGACAGTGCTGTAAAAATAACAGACCCAGACTCTGCTTAATTTAAAGTTTATGTGGAATGGTTGACTAATCAATGATTGGTCATTGCATTTCCTGAGACCATAGCTATGCACTGCTCCTGCTATACTTTGACTAGAAGTATTAACTTCAATTTTCTGGAGACTTTCTGTAAACAAGACTTCTTTTTGAAGGAGTCTGAATTTTTCAATTGTTTGGTTTTTCCAGAAGGAATTCTTCACTATGAGGATGGTGAGGCACTGGAACAAGCTGTCCAGAGAAGCTGTCCAGAGAAGCTGTGGATGCCCTATCCCTGAAAGTGTTCAAGGCCAGACTGGATGGGGCAACCTAGGAGCAACCTAATCTAGTGGGAGGTATCCCTGCCTATGGCAGGGAGGTTGAAATTGGAAAATTTTTAAGATCCCTTCCAAGCCAAACTATTCTATGATTCTTAATGTTTTTCATCTACTTGTCACTTCCTGCTTGATTTCTATAATTTCAAAGAATCACAGAATCACAGAATCACAGAATTTCTAGGTTGGAAGAGACCTCAAGATCATCGAGTCCAACCTCTGACCTAACGCTAGCAGTCCCCACTAAACCATATCCCTAAGCTCTACATCTAAACGTCTTTTGAAGACTTCCAGGGATGGTGACTCCACCACTTCCCTGGGCAGCCTGTTCCAATGCCTCACAACCCTTTCAGTAAAGAAGTTCTTCCTAACATCTAACCTAAAACTCCCCTGGCTCAACTTAAGCCCATTCCCCCTCGTCCTGTCACCAGGCACGTGGTAGAACAAACCAACCCCCACCTCGCTACAGCCTCCCTTGAGGTACCTATAGAGAGCGATAAGGTCGCCCCTGAGCCTCCTCTTCTCCAGGCTGAACAAGCCCAGCTCCCTCAGCCGCTCCTCGTAAGAAGTTACATATGCTTTAGCCTAGCAAATTTCCAGTCCGTGATTCAAAACATAGTTTCTAACAGTTATCAGAGAGGTTATTTTAACTCAATATAGGCAACGACTTTTCTTCACAAAACACCTTCTACAGTGGTTTTTTTTGTTTGTTTGTTTGTTTCCCACAACTGAGTGAAAAATCTCAATATGGAATGGAATATGGAATAAATTAGTCTGAAATTGGGATCCTATGAAATGTCATGTGCAGCTATAGAATATATTAGAAATGAGTTCCGAACTTCACACTTGGCAATACACCAACATTAACTTATATTTTGATATACATGACATTGGCTTGTAACAGCTATACTTGCACAGTCCATCTGAATCATCTGTTAAATTTGGTAAACTTATTAGAAAACACAGATCTAGAGCAGTAACTGTTATGAGCCATTCTTCGTTTCCAATATTTTTTCTCCATTTTCACCTTGCTAGTATTTGTCATTATTGTATTAATTGCTGTAGTAGCAGAAAACATTTTTAACAACAGAAATAGCAGTTATCGGAATTGAACTTTGCCCCATTTCTACACAGTCATATCAGATAATGTAAAGGCTTTTTAAGCTTCCTTCTCAGCTGTTCCCTGTCACACTTGATTTTGAAGTGGGTTCAGAGAAGACCACTGCAGTTTAGTGCAAGTGTCCTACAAACTTTATCTGAGGCCATATTCTGTCACTTATGTCAGACTAAGTTTGAGTAATGCTTGCTCAAAATTTGCATGTGCTCAATGTTGTGAAATTCCACTTAAGCTTTTTTGTCTTTATGAGTAGATGTTAGCAAATACGGGCTCAAGTTTAAGACATCTGAAAGCCAAGTTTTTCTCTTCCGTGCTCTGGATGTCATGTCTAGTCCTGTTTCATCCTCTACATTGCAAGTGGCCATAGAACAGACATGAGAATACTTGAAAGGACTCTCTTTGCACTACCTCCAGCATTTAATGTTTCTTAATACCTCTTGCTTCTTTAGTTTACTTTATCTTCTCTCTGAAAATAAATAAGAACAAGTACCACTGTTAAGAATTTATAATAGAATTTATAATATACAGAAAACAGTACTTAGATGAAAAGTAGTTGACTTAATTCTAACTTGGACAAAGCCAATTTGAAAAGCAAGCTATTAATAAAAGAAAGAATGTTCACTATATCCAGACTGCTGGTTTACTGATGATGGTGTTTTGAGGCAATTGGAGATATCCTTGACCCCAAGGAAATAGATCAAATGAGTAATGGATCCTGGCAGCCAAGATGCATTTTGGGCTGCATTAAACACAACATAGCCAGACATAATAAAGAGGTGATTTTCCCAGTGTACTTAGCATTGGTGCAGCCTCACTTTGAACATGCCTGTAGTTTTGGTGTCCATAATGTAATAAGGATGTTAACATACTAGAATGCATCCAGAGGAGGGCAGCAAACCTGGTAACAGGGCTGGAAGGCATGTCCTGTGAGAGAGCCTAAGGACACTTCGGTCGACCAGTCGACAGCCTCATTGCTTTCTGCAATGAACAGGGGAGGTGTCAGTCTGGGAACTAGTGACAGGATGTGTGGAAACTGCAGCAGGGGAGGTTCAGGTTCGACATTAGGAACAATTTACTTACCATGAGAATGATCAAGCACTGGAACACGCTTCCTAGAGAGGTGGTTGATGCTCCATGCCTGTCTGTGTTCAAGAGGCATTTGAATAATGTGCTCATTAATATGCTTTAACTTTTGGTTAGCACTGAAGTATTCAGGCAGTTGGACTGGATGGTCTTTGAAGACCCCTTCCAACTGAATTATTCTATTCTGTTCTAACTGTCCCTGAGTGCACAAATGTTAAATACCATGTTTCTCTCTACACTTTTTTAATACTTAGGCTTGAAATATTGTAAGTACTATGGATGCCCTCTCCCACACCAAATCAATTCAGACCACTTGTCACACACTTAGTGCTTCAGTTATAAGAAATGTTATTCAATTAGATGAATGTCCATAATATGATGGGTAGCAGACTAGCAGGTTGTCTAATGATGTCTGAAGTGCTTGGTTTGAAATGGGAGTTGCTTTGTGTAAGTGCAAAGCAACATTCTCACCTTTTGACCCATTGGGCGAGTAAAAGGAACATAAATATTGCTTATTCTGAATTTTGGTTGCCTCATTCTCTTTACCTTCTTTTAAAAAGTAATTGTTTTTTTTCCAGTCCTCATCAATGTATTTTATTCATACTATCTCACACAAAGAGGATTTGTATTGATCTAATGGTCACTTTCATTTGTCATCTGGGATCAAAACAATTTTTTCCTGGAAGTTATTGGCTTGAAAATTGACTTAGTTTTCTCAATTGCCTGTTATTTATATTGAGTTTGAGGCATGTTTAGTTTGATAACATTGACTTAATCCATTCCAAATATATTTCAGTAGGCTACTCAAACAGGAAAAAAAAAAAAAAAAAAAAAAAAAAAAAAAAAAAAGCATATTAATCCATATATCTAGTCATTCCAAATTGCAAATAGCTGTCTTAAAACAATTACAAATTTTCTATTAGAAGTGCAAAAATTTGCCAGAGAGGCTGGATAAGAATTGGTTCCAAAGCCCTATGGATTTTGTCATGGAAGTTTTAATGAACTATAATATTACAATTCTAATTTTGGTTAGGATGAGTTTTATTCCTTTTATTGTTTAGAAATATTTGCTATTCATGTAGATATTATTTATAGTTTTACTTAAAAACAAAGTTGTATGTTTTTTTAAACTGAATTATCAGAAAAATACATGCAAAAATGCTGTTTTGTTGTTTGGTGTAATGTGTGTAATCACTTCTGAGGTTAACACAGTATAAATGCAATGATTTCTAGATTCACACAACTATTCCTATGGTGTCAAAAGTTATATCAAAATAAGATAACCAGTAACTATCTTAGGTATATCTCACTTCTCTGGGTAACAAACCCCAAAGAGTTAAGAGTTTTCAGTATTAGAGCTTGAAAATAAAAAGCTGTTATATGTGATATAATCCATTTTTTCAACAACCCAAGTTATTCTTATCAGTGAGAACAGCTATGAAGTCTGTAGAAACAGAGTTAGACCTATTTCCAAGCAAATCCATTGAAGTAGGGTTGAGTCTTTTGTATTGTCAGGCTATATTAATTAATTTTGTAACATAAACAGTGTGTGTCTAATAGAACCTTTCTGGTTTGGTCTATAACTAATGATTTTGTTGACCACCAGTTGTTTATAATTATGAGGTTCTGTCATTGTCCTTCTTGGTGTCTTCTAATAAAACAAAGAGCCTGGGTCTGTCCTTGTATGGGAAGCATTCTTCATCTCTAACCTATTCTCTAAAACTTTTCCACTTTTACTTGTTTTATTTTGTGAGAGGGAAGGATTAAAACTGAAAAGTTATGGAAAATATTTGTATTTAACTATTATCATAGGAATGTAGAATGGCTTGTGTTTGAAGGGACCTTAAAGATTTTCCAGTTCCACCCTCTCTGCAATGGGCAGGGGCACCTCCTACTACACCAAGTTGCTCAAAGTCCCATCCAGCCTGGCCTTGAATGCTTCCAGGGATGCATCCACAGCTTCTCTGGGTATAATTATTCATTGATGTTATTACATTTATGTGTTTATGTTTTGGTTTTTGTTTGTTTGTTTGTTTGTTTGTTTGTGTGTGTGTGCTTGTTGTTTCTTTTTCTCTCTTTCTCTTCCTTCCTTCCTTCCTTCCTTCCTTTGTTCCTCTCTTCCTCTCTTCCTCTCTTTCTCTCTTTCTCTCTCTTTCTTTCTTTCTTTTAATTTTGTTTTTGTTTTTAATGATTGAGCATCAATATGGTACTTGCATGGTAATTCCAAAAATCTTCTTTAAGTGACAGCTTAAAAGACATAATTTGTTCCCCATTCTAATTCTGTATGTCATTCTGGTAGAAAAATGTTTTCCATGAAAGTAGTATGATCCTAGAAATACTTATTATACAGAATTTGAAGCATGAGCACAATACTGTGACTTAATTTTACTCACAAACTTTTAAGTATATACTATACCAATGGGTGTAATTCAGACACCTAACTCTGAGTGACATTATCAATGCCACCTGTTTTGTAATATGCATGTTATGTATCTTCAGATTTTTTTTTCATTTTTTCTGAAAAAAAAAAAAAAAAATGTTAACTTACTCTGCTAACTCTGGTCTTCACAGTAGATATATATGCTAGAAACAATTAAAAGCATGACAGCTTTCTTATATATACAACTACCTTCCCTGTTGAATGTACTAAAACATGTCTCACCATTTCCAGACATCTTTTGTTAGATGAGAAGGAGCACTTATTTTTCCAAAATATTTATCTTCTTAACTTGTTTTATTTTGTGCTCTTATTTATTTCATTGTGCTTATAGAGGGTAGATATTCACTTCTTTTGACTGCGTTATACAGAAAACAGAATTTAACTGTGATTCTTCTGAGAAACTCAGTATATTAAATACAAAACATGTCTTGGCATGTCCAGAGCAAATTAACTCTCTGATAGAGGAGTAACATGAAATATTTTATATTTTTATTTATGTATTTGTCAATTTGTATAAAACACCCATCATGACAATAACAAATTCTTAGAATGGGATTATTGAATCCATTAAAGCATTCACGAAATAAATCTTATATCTTTCTAAACCTTAGCTATCAAAGATGGCAGCACTATCTGAGAGAATGGGAAGTGATCCCATATGCTTGCATCTCACAGAATCATAGAATCACAGAATTTCTAGGTTGGAAGAGACCTCAAGATCATCAAGTCCAACCTCTGACCTAACACTAACAGTCCATACTACATAAGTAATTGTAGATTTCTTTGTTAAAATGTTACGTCTATACTCAGAGAAAGATTCTGGCTCACAGATAATTTTTTTTGTGGACTGGAAAATTTTCTGAAGTATTCCATAACTATTTCTCCACTTACAAAATGCTTCTTATTTGTGATCTCAAGTAGTTTTGCTTCATTTATCAATTTGATCTCTTTTTTTTTTTTTTTAATGTTATTTAGACAAAAATTGAATGGGATGGATAACCCTGGCAGGGCATCTCTGACAGGAATATGAGTTGACAGGGCATTAGTGTAAGTGGTGATAAGAAGTAGTCGATTACTACCTCCTGCCTATTACTGATGCCTTGAAGACTCAATAATTTGGTAATTTGACTGTAGTTGGCTTTAAATTTGAGTGAAAAATATATAAGAACTTTGTTTCATATAAGCTTAGGCATTGGTAAGTGCTGTGTATATGCATAACACCTTCACTTGTCTGCCTACCGCTTAAAATTTTTCACAAATAGTATATGCATAATAAATTAGCTAATATTGCAAAACCCTTATTTTTTCTCTCTCATCTCTTCATGTGATGAACTGTACTTATTTTAACTTTTTCTTTGTTTGTTTTTAACTTTCATATATGATGATTATACATGTTGAGTCATAGTACTCTATGGAGGGTTGGAATCTTCCCAAAGAGAGCACAGGAGGGAGTGTTCCTGTTGGGTGAGCAAATGAACACACTTGTATAGTAAGGCAGCTTGATTGGTAGTTACACAGGTGGCAGACCCAAGGGAGAAAACAGCCTGGCTTCAGAGGCAGTGGGGAGAACCCTCTAGGATCAATTTGGGCTGAACAGGGTTTGTTACCACTTGGTCATTTATTTTCATACTGGGAAAGCTTGAAAGTAAGTCTCTGTCTGCAAGAGCATAACTAGCAGGAAGCTAACGTAGCGTTCTAGAAAGCTTAGAAAAGCTATGCAGGCAGGGAGGGTATTTTGTGCAAGCAAAGCCTCTGGTCCTCCCAAAAGACCATGGCTATTTTCTTTTTGTGTGGGGAATCCTGCATCCCTCAGACTGCGGTTTCTTCATCCTGGTTATTTCTTCCTTCTAGCTCCCAGGTCCATATGACTTTTTGTTTGTTTGTTTGTTTGTTTTTTGTTTGTTTGTTTGATCTCACCAAGCATACCTGGAAAAAAATGAGACACACGCTTCTTTTAAAATATCTTTGCTGGTGTTTCTTGAAAAGCCATTTGGCTTGCTGAGTGCTAGATATTTATGCAACCACTTTGAAGTTCTGTTGCTCTCCTACAGTTTTGATAGAGTTATCTCCTCCTGAAGCTCACTCACTTCATCAGCAAGTACCTCATGCTGTAGGTAATGTCACTTAACCTAGCTAGCAAAGGGACAATACCCTATTGCAAGCTAGCAATACCTCTAGGATAGAGGTATAGATAGATTTTGATCAATTCAGGCAAAAATACTGAGAGTGCTGCTGTTGTAGACATCTGTCATCTTTTCTCAGGGTCTGCACATCACAAAACAAGCTTGTTATTCTCTAGGTAAATGCTAGTTACATCTCTTGAACTCCAAACTGCTTTGGCCAAAGCAGAATGGGAACATCACCCTGTCTTGACAAATTTTTTTTGTCGGTGGTATGCTAGCATTTTGATAGTACTCTAAGTTCACAGGAAGTCACATACATACTGAGCAATAACCTGGAATTCCTGAAGAAGGGAAAGAGAGAGACAAAAGACAGATTCCAAGACTCTGAAATTCTGTTTCCTAATACTGAACCAGAGTATTTTATCCCAGAAATCATTTAGTAATGGTTGGATTGGCTGATATCTGAACTTGGTCACTGAAAGAATTCCTTTAGCCTCCTAGATAGATGTCTTAGATTTTTTATTTATTTATCTATTTATTTTACAATGAAGTGCAATAGTGATTACCAAAAGAATATTCATCAACAATACTAGCATGAAAACAAGATGGTTCTGCTGATTTCAAAATGCTCGGTGAGGCCAAGTTTTGGAGGAGAAAAAGAAAAATATTGTTTAGTATTTGGGAACATGCTGTAGTTGTATTTTTTTTTTAATAATGTTTTATTAAATATTAAGAACAGGCTTCCCATTGAAATAAAACATTCTGTTCAAATTCAAAGTACAATGCATTTTCTTCATTGGCTTTTCACTATGTAGGTGTTTTGGCATGTTCTGCTTTGCACAGAAGCCTTTTATTCCAGAATGAATGTGATGTATCAGAGATAAGTAGAGATATTTGTATCTACTGATATTTAGATATAAATATCTACCTATATTGGATGGATAAATCTATATACAACTATAAAAATAAATAGAAATAGAAATGTAGAGATATATCTAATATATTTTTGTCTTTTAAAACATCATTTATATATAGATATAACCTACATTTTCTGTATTTATATAGATGCATATGCATTATCTAAGTAAATATAGACATATTTTTCCCTGTAAAACTGATGTATATATAGGCATATGTTTATCTTGCACTGTTTCACATGCTTCTGTATTAACTGAAAATAAGTATGTGCAATGAAAAAGGCTGCGTGGTAATGAAAAAGACTGTGTGATAGGCTCATCAGTATGTTATTGCTCTGAGATGTCTAGGCCTGTTGTAGATTTTGATTATTCACTAGAGAAGATTTAGTAATTAAAACTGAGATTAATTTGCTCATTAACATTAAACTTTTTACAGTTCAAGCACCATTAGCCAGGTACAGTCTCTGACGTCTTTTCTTCACTGGGGAGCTGATATCCCCTGTGCTAGTTACAGAGGAGAGGCCAGACTTGCTAATAATGGGTGCTTGCCTGGCTGCATTCCCTACAGTGAGGACCATTCCTGGAGTCACAGCTATGATGTGACCACAAATAAAAAGGGGTTATACCTTGTATGTGACAACCATGGAGTCAGCCTTGGACCAAGAGGCTGCTGTGTCTGAAGGCACAGTGCTTAAGGGTGGCATGCTCCTCACCATAACTGTGGCCAAGGGGCTGAAGCCCTCTCTGCTGTCATGGGACCTGATGCCTCAGAAGCAGTCTGCCAAATGAGTTATACTTAGCACCAAAGCTCAGGCAGCCAGCCAGAAGCCAGAGCAGTTGCTGCCCAAGCCTCCGTTAGCTCTAATCTAGTCTTGTTATGATGGGTCCAATTTCTGTGTTCATCGTGTTGTCAGTGCTACAAGCTAACATGGTGCTAGGGGAAACTAGATAGTACAGGCTTGAGTTGTGTTTTTAAAGGGAAGGAGTAATGGTAAAGGATATATCTAAACCAAACAAACAATAACAAAGAAAAAGGCCCAAGAATTTACAGGGGGTTAAAAATGGAGAAACAGCAGCTAGGAAAAGCTTTATTTTATTCATTAAAAACTCCATGTTTTTTGTTAGAGAAATGATTTAGGTTTGTTTGCGCTAGTTATGAACATGGTCAAAAACAAGAAAAAGACAACTTCAGATGCTGAGATGTCATAAATAAGATTATTCTGTCACCTGCTCAACAAGACTATGTTTGGATTTTCCTGCACACAGCTCCCCTAAGTTGTCACATTCCCTAAGTGCAAGGAAATGATCACTACTTTTGCTCACTACTTCCTTTCCTTGGTTAGGATGATCTACTCTGCATTCTTGGCCCTTCTGATGGGTTGGGAGTAGATGAATAGTCCTTTTCTTTTCTAGGTCTGACAGCAAGCACTTGTGTCTCAGACTGTTATAGATGAACACTGGAAGGATAAAACAATGAGAAAATTATTGAGTCACAAAATGTATAATTTAAACATAATTCATTGTGACTCATTCATAAAATGTTGTTTTGTTTTTTTTTTTTTCAGAGTTTCACGTGACAAAACAATAACCATAAGCATAATCATCAGTGCCTAGTAAGTTGTCTTCTTCCAACTATACAATTCTATGATTCAAATTATTTTGGAGAGTCTTAGCAGATACAAATCAGCACAGAACCATTAAAGGCAAAAGAATGCAATGACTTAGACCAGCTGCAGGGTCATGCTCTTTTATGAGTGTGAGTTGAACTGGCACAAACATCTTCAGTTACTACTATCCCTTCAGAGAACAGCTTTCTTTCCCATCCACCCTTCATGCAATCCCCATATAACTCAGCGTCCATTCCACTCCTTAACCAAGATGGTGGTAGAAGCAAGCAATGGGATTTATTCTGGTAAGGGCTTCCTATCCAGTAGACTCTGTCAGGACCTGCCTAGGTGCTTCTAGAAGATAAACAGACTGGTAGTGTCTGTCAATATTGCAGCCAGGGCTTTTGTCTCCTAAGTCTGCCCTGCCCCTGGAATAAATTCTGTTGGTCTGACTACTAAGAGGTGTTGATGTTGTAGCTTAAATGATGCTTGAAGAATAGGTAGCAGTTGCACAGCTCTGCTAATGAATGTGTCCTTTGTTCTAAGGCCTTGACATGGTGCTTCACATTCTCAGTGCTTCTTGCATTAATTAGCTTAAAATACAAAAGACAAACTGAGTAAGCAGACTTTTAATACAAGAAGACTTGGAAGGGACTGAAATGAGGAGGCAGACAGAGGCAAATTCTTTTATCAGTATGCTCCCAATACACTGGGGGAGCTACATAAAGTTACTAGATCAGACGGGGTCATGTACAGCTTCTAAGTAAAAAGGGATGTATGAAAGAAACACGGAATATAAATCAAAATCTGGTATTCCAGAAGAAGCCAGAACAAAGAAGGGCTTATGCAAGTGTTAAGAGGCAGCTTTTATTATTATGGAGAAAAGACAAAGAACAGAATTTTCCAACAGTCATCTTCTACAAATCCAAAATGCTAGACATTTGACAGATCCTTCTCAGTTGTTGTTAGGGTTCTTGTCCTTGTGAGGGAAGTTCATGCATTGTGGTTTATATTAGCAATCTGATGTATTCAATCATTAACACAGGTACATTCCTATATGTTAAATGGTATGTAACTAGTCATGTCTCAGCCTACATCACATGAAGATCTTTATCAGTTATAAGTAGTCTTCCCAGAGGAGGTTTTTATATTGTTGCTGCATGATAAAAATGCATCTGGTTTTAAAGTTTGGATTGGTTTGGTTTGGATATTTCCCCTAACAGGTTTTTTTCTACTGTTTCAAACTTCTTTAGAAGGTTTTTGAGAGGTTAACTTTTTCTGTAAACTTACTGTGTACATAAAAGAATCAAATTGTGGATACATTTTCTGAATAAAATATGTTGTTATATCATATCATAAGGCCTGGGGTTGGTGCTCCTGTGACATCACTTATTTCAAGATTAAGTACTATGCACAATTTCCTTTGAAATATCCTATAAAATTCTGTGAGTGTATTGAGTTTCATACCTGATTAGCACCAGATGACTAGCGAATGTCAAAGCTGAAGAAAATTATTAATAATAATAAACAAATGTCCTCACATGAGGACATTTAATAACAAATGTCCTCACAATTCTCATGAAGTCAGTAGAATACTAGAGATGAAAAAAGAAGATCCAAGTATTATCCAGATGGCTAAATTTTAAAAATAAATAGTGTTCTGCCTTATTATGCATTCATTTACATTTATGACAAAACATTCTGAAGTCAAATTGAATAATCAGTCATTGATAGGAGACAAATGTGTTAAATTACTGAGATTTCTTTGCTAAATATTTCATCCTTAAAATGTATTACAGCCTTACATAACATAATCTACAACCAGCAAAATAAGCCAGGCTCATACTGGACATCTGACTGTAGGGAATCCTAAATAATTTTGAATACTGAAAACCAGCACCAACATAATTGTCTGATGTATGTAAAATCTTTGGAGTTATTTAAAGAAGGTAGAGATTCTACAGTCTCTTCAGGTAGAGATTCTACAGTCTCTTCAGGCAGTCTGTTCCACTGGCCCTGACAGAAACTTTCCTAATACCTAACCTGAATATTTTATCTACTAAGAACATTCTTATTTTTCTACTGCAACCATGAACTGATTGCTTCTACTTTTCAGATGCATAAAAGTATGCTTTAAAACTCTTATCATGTAAACTTTGGTTTCTCCTTTAGATAAAATAATCCTATGCTATTCAATCTTTGATAGAGGTTCTGCATGGACCCTTGATCATTCTCTTTTCTCCTGTTTTCTGCCATTGGCCTCAGAACTGCAACTGAGCTCTTACTATTGTTGACTGTTGTTGAGCACAGAGATCAACTTGTGCATATTTCAGATAATGATTTGGTTTGTGGTCTTTTCTCCATCCAAATATATTTTATTTTGATAAAGATGGTAAGAGAGAAAAATGCAAACTTATTGTTTAATAGACATATTACAATATATTTGTCCAGCTAAAAAGAACAATAAAAATGCACAGGGTATACAAAAAAAAATGTTATATATATATATATATATATATATATATATATATAAATTATATGTAAATTCTTCATTTCAAAAGAAATATGTGCAAAAAACTATTTTTTTATGAAGGTGGTGTTGATGATAAAGTCCTGATTATGACAACTTTATTAATTTTTCAATACTGTAAGTGTGAAAGTTTTAATGGGGCTCCTGTCACAACCACAAACATCAGTTGTGCATTCTCTGCACAGTTGAAATTGTCCTGTAACTAAAGGATTCATCATCATGTATACCAATGGAAGAGAAAATATCATATTCTCCAAATCTTTTCACTTTCTCTAGAATACTTGAGTAGCTTCCACTTCAACAATTTTGCAGTGTCAGATGTGTATTTTCATTTAATTCTCCAGAGGAAAAAATAAAGACTTGTCCTGAAAAAAAGAAGATGTTCCTGAAGAAAACAGAGAAATAGCAAAAAAATAGCAAAAGTTTTTATGAGGTGGGGTAGGTTAATTAATATCTCCAAAAATCAGGCCGTAAGTGGCCATTTTTTCAGTTAGAAAATAGATTCATTTTGAGACGGTTCCTTTTATGTGATTGAATTAACTCTAAGTTGGTTTTTTGTTTGTTTGTTTGTTTGTTTTATGAACTATTTATATCAATGTACAAATCTACTAGCAAAAAGAAAACATTCTGAAGAAGTAATTAATTTGTCTTGATCTATTCTGTGTTTTAAATTGTAACAGTGTATGCATCACACTTGTATAGCTTGCTAAGACACCAGCTGAAATGATTAATAGCTTTTTGGATCAAATGTCAGCCTTTCTTTTTAAATAAAATAAATTAATGTGAACATCTTAATGCAAAGTAAATAGTGTGCTTCAATATGATCCATTAGGTGCAGTCAACAGTAAGAAAATTGAGAGTCCCAGCTGTTCAAGCATAAAGCAAAGCCCAAACCTGTTTGTCCTGAATTCCTTCCAGAATAGTTCAGAATGCTACAAGCATACTTAACCCTCCTACTAAGAAGCTCTGTATTGTGAAGTCCTCTTCTATACCCTATTTTAAATAGATTGAGCATTGTATTTTGTTACTTAATTCCCAAGACTGTAAATGTGCACACACAGATACTATGTCAAAAAGATTAATATTCTTTATTCACATAAAGTCTGTCTGGACTTAGCTACATCTACATCTACATCTGCAGCATACACAAGTTGTCGTGAAGATTTTCCTGGGGGAAAAATCAGATCCTGAAAAAGTGATATAAATCAAAGTTGTATGAGAACTGCAGTTTGATAATCCCTATAAACCTTTGGTGTTTGTATATTACTTCTTTTATTTTTTATTTTTTCCAAACTATGTCATGTTTTTATGTGCTGGTTATGACAACATTGAGCTGATAAGTTCTAAAGTGTGGTTATGATTTGGCAGCATGTATTGGGCTGTTTCCTCTGTTGGAGATCAGAGTTTTGGTTTTGTGGAGTTTTTTCTTTTTTTTTTTTTTTCCTTTTTTTTTTTTTTTTTTGTGGTGGTGTTTGTTTGTTTGTTTGTTTTCTGAACAAACAAGTAAAATTGCTGTTACTTGACACTTCATTAGTTGTCACATAATCAGCTTGCAACCATCTGACGACTTCAAATTAAGTAATGACTTCACTGTAAGTATGCAGGAGAGTCTCATCTGGAACAACGTTAATACCATTTAAGTTGAAGTGTACAATTGTTTTTCTCCATGGTTACTATAGCAGTATCTGACATTTTATCCAGTCCACAGAAGTCTGAGTAGTAGCCTCCAATAATGGAGGTGATCAAGCTGCTAAGAGTCGGTTCTGTGCCAAGGTACACTGACAATACTGTGTATCCTCCCTCACAGTGTGCTCTTCAGGCTTCATTTCAACATGCTCTCTGAAGAAGTCTTGCATCTCGTTAGTGTATGCTGGGTATGGATGAAATGCATTTGGAGTAGAGAAATTTCAACCCACAGAACTTACTGAGTTTACAAAAAACAGTAATTTTCTTTAGTTTCATTTCAAAATATCTAAGTGTTCAGATATTGAAATCTCAGAATGAACTTGCCTTCACTTTCCCATCTCTAGTCATCATCTTACATCTGAATCATGTTTGCAGTTACTATATTCATTACCTGATATTACCTCCAAATTTTTGAGATGTAACATTTTTTATTCCACTGTTCTTTAACACTGCACATGATTGTCTTTGCCTTTTTTTTTTTTTTTTTTTTTTTTTTACCAGTTTTTCAACATAAACATCTTCTGCATGGTACCAGAATTAAGCTGTAATTCTGTTCTGATTATTTTTTCCTGTTTCTCTTCCTTGTGTTTTCTAGCATGGACTAGATTGTAGTTTTCAATCTTTATTACAATGAACTATGGTTGTTGTTTTGTTATTGTTGTTGCTTTTTGTTTGTTTTGTTAGTCTGTTTCTTGTCCTCATTTCTCCAGATAAATGCCCACATAGCCCCTAGGATTTAGCTTAAGAATCTTAAAGTTTGTAGTACAATTCCATGCTCTATGTCTGTGCTTTCCTGCACTGGTGAATGTTTTGGAGGATTGTTCCTTATTGATTTTCTTTCTGTCAAAGTTTCCATGACATCCATGACTAGGAGAAAGTCATCTTTCTCCTAGTGCAGAGAGGTGTCTTGGAGTAGATCAGAAGCCACTGTGACAAAATGAATTAATTTCTAAAGATTTGGTCAATTATTTTAGAAACTAGTAATTATGTGCTGACTCTTCTTTGAGATTGTTTTTATACTCATTACAAACAAACTTTTAAGCAAGCCATGATCCGTGGGTTAAAAATTTTTGGAGCTTTTCAGGGAGTCTCTAATAATACTCCCTTTCTTTCACCCAGTCATTCAAGCAATGTTTGATGTATTCCAGCATAAGTCTAATGTAACTAACAGTGTCGCTAACCCTGCTTTATTTGCTCTCTGTCAGCATCCACAGCAATTATGAAGTTTTCACATAATCTGAAGGACATTTGTTTACCTGCCTTTTACTGTGAAGAGAGAGATTCTGGATGTACTGGACGTATTCTGGATAAATTCTGGATGTACTCTAGCTACTGTTATTTCTTACTCTTTTCTGATATTGCTGTTCTTTTGATATGACAAGTAAAGTGCCAAATACATATGAACTTGGTAAATTGGAGAGAGAGAGGAAAAAAAAAAAGCTATCAAAGCTCTTAAGAACAAGACAAGGAGATCCTAAGTACATTAATAATAAGCTATATATTTTTAGCTTTTTCAGGAGACAGTTTCATCAGTTTCATCTGAAAGGCTTTTCTGATTCACATGCACAACAAAATTCATGAAACATGAGATACTCAGTTCTGCAATTCCTTTCCTGCTGCTTGTTAATAGTTGATAAACATGAAACATTATAAAGTGTTCAGATAAAGGATACTGAAGACACATGGGAAAACTTAGGGCTTGCTGAAGAACATAATTTTGTATTGGGAATAAAAGTAGTAGAAGTAGAGATTCTTATATGAAGTCTTCTTTTATTTCATCTCATCCACTGAACTACCCTAAAAAGTACATTAGGTGAAGAACAAAGACTGAGCAGAGGCTCTGTATCAACAAAACTTTGAGTCACCTAAATAATTCAGCAGGCTTCTAATGCATTTTGTCCATTAAGGCTTGTGACCATTTTGGACAACTATGAATTTTGCTGCAATTCTCCTGTTTTCCAATATGATCATGAGTGCCTGAGTCTTTTTTTAGTCTTGTTTTTAGAGCACAGATAAGTGTGATTATGTGTCTAAGCATTTTCTCAGGCATAGGAAGGCACTTTGCACTTCTAAGAGTACTTCTATTCATCTTGTCTGAAGATAGAGATTCTTGTTGAATCTCTATTTAAAAATAATAATAAACTCACCCAGTTTTCTATACCAGTTGATGACAATCTGAGCAAACAATCATCCTTATTTTGTTGGCAGGCATACCCACAGCTTAACAAAATCAGTAATTACTTATGCATAGTCAACATGTATGTAACAAGGTACTCCTTAAAAAAGTGTAACACCATTCCATGGATCTTCTGTGAAGACCAAACTGTTGAAGCATGGTAATCACACATGCTGCGTCTTGTGGCTGTCACTTCTAACAAAGCCCTCTTTGCCAACCCCAGGTACCCTGTTGTCTCTTTGCTGCTTGCCATTTGTGATGGCACCCCATGTTTCCTGAAGTGACAGGCTGCATTTATAAATCAGTAGTCATCACAGTAAACATGCAGTTGATTATCTTTTTATTTTCTGTGTACAGGGGTGTACATTTTTATATATCTGCCACCATGTGGTTCTCACTAACATGATGATGTGGATGGCAAGAGAACAAACCCCAGATGCCTGGAAACTTCCTCTGTCACTGTGCTGCTCGTGCTGGTTGCTGAAACTCAAGGGATCAGGTGTCTCTCACATCTAAACCAGGGAAAACACCTGAAATAGACAGGACTGCACATACATATCCAGCCAGCTTTACTTCTAAACAGTGATGGTAAATATGATAGAAAAAAAATAAAAAAGTGTTTGTACTGTCCAATTTTATACTTAAAAAAATCAAGACACAAGAACCCCCTTTCTCTCCATTTCAATGAGAAGACACAGAATGACTTGTGGCTGTGGGAGGAGAGGGGCTGTGGAGAACTCAAGAGAAACATAACAAAGTTAGGTGCCTGGGAGGCAGAACAACAGATGAAACTGACTGTTGGCAGTGAAAGCTAATGTACAATAAAAGGAATAATGGTAACTGCAAATACAGCTTGTGGGGGTTTAAATTAACTGTACCTTTAAGGGAAAAGAAATCTGTGCATAAGTCCATGAAATTATTTGCCTCAAACATAATTGGAGATCAAATAAGATTGTAAGAAGAAGAAATAATTAGGATATCTGCAATCATTTTAACCTTTGTATAATAAAGATTAGAATGAAATGCTGAATACGGTGTATTAGTTATAAAACTTTATGATTATTATTATGACTATGACTGATCCAGGTCATCCTATTCAGAAACAGGGAAAACAGATATAACATAGAAACATGTCTTTTATTTAGGTTTAAATTTGCATATATTAATGTATATGAATTAATCAGAACCTCCTGTAGCTAAATATTCATCATTTTTTAAATAGGTGTACTGATGAAACAGTACATGTTTATTTTCACACAAAAAAAAAAAAAAAAAAAAAAAAAGTTGTTCTATTTCAGTGTTATCTCATTTCTGTAGTACTGTAGGAGAATTTACTGTATAATTTGAAGGAAAATTCTTAGCTTTTGACTGAAGATGGATTCCACACTTACTAGACTAATAACTAGTAATACAGGACTGTCAGTATCTGTTCTGTAGAGTCTCCTGGACTGAGTTCAGATTTAGTAACTGGATGCTGTCATGTGTCAGTTTACTCTCCAGAATTTGAACTTCATTATAGTATTCAGTTGAAGATGTTGCCAGGTTTGATGTACTGCCATGAAGAGAAATTCTGACAGCTTTATATTCATTATATTATTCTGCTAAAAACATTTTTCAAAACAATTAGAAAAATCTTTAAGGAATGGTTGAACTCAAATAAGTATTCTTGGAACCACAACTGTCAATGAAATGCATCATTTGAATGTCAATTTCATTTTGTTCAAGCATTACAGTCAAAGATTGTAATTTATTTGGTAACTCTAAAGCAATTATGTCAGTGTGATTGCCATCTGCACTAGTCATAATTTCAAACCAGTGCTATTCTTTTATTTTATTTTTTTTTCTTGAAAGGGAGAGTCCTTTGTTAATCTTATATCACACTGAAAATAAAATAATTCTTCTGTGGAACTTCATCTATCATAAAAGGAAAATGAAATATGAATCTCTTGCATTATGGCATTAATTTGTCTGTTGGTACATTCATAAAGCAAACTGTTGGAAGCATAAGGGAGAAAAATGTTTGGACTCTGTTCTTGCAAGCTGCAAGTACATAGGTGGCTTATGAAATAAAGCTTTTGAAAACTGTCACAGTATATTTGTAGGACCTGATTCTGAAATGAGCAATGTGCTGGAATGCTTTCATCCTCCTGTACAGTCTCAGATAAATCAGGGGGGTTTCTAGGGCATTTCTAAAAAATGTCAAAACTGCTAATGTTATGTGCATATTCCTACTTCAAGCAATTTCTGAAGTAAAATGCAAGTGTGTGATATTAAGAGAGTGATTTATGTAGCTTGCAAGTTCTAAAAAAAAAATTTGAAAACCCGTATCCATGTTCAAGTTCAGTCTATATTTGAGTATCTTGTCAGGTTTAGTAAGTAAACAGATAAAAATTGCTCTCTTGATGTGACCTCCATTTGTAAGGTTCGGACCCTTCAGTAATGCAGAGGGAAATCTATTTGACCCTGGCCTATTGGAATACAGCTACTGGAAGAATGAATAGCTTTGTCATCTGCAGTTTAACCCTTTCAGTTTTGTACCAACAGAAGAAAATCATGAAACTATAGTGGAGAGCATTAATAAACTAGGAAAAGCATTTGTTCAGCTCAAACCTTATCTCTTACAGCGGCCAAGTGTGAATTCCTAGGGCAGAATGAAAGAAGTTTTTTATTACTTGGTCTCCCACCACTAAAATACTTGTATTTCAAGTGAGAGGCATAGAGAGTGCCTGTGTACTTAATAAAACTCTCTCCCAGACAGTTTCAGCATCTGTGATGTTCTGTTACACAGAATTCCATCACTTCCCTACACTTTGTGAAAATGACTTTCTTATACCCTTTAAGCGGAAAAGCTTTTTTCTTTTTTTTCTTTTTTTTTTTTTTTTTTTTTTCTTCACAGATTCATGCAGTTGCTTGGAGACATATTAAGTTTGATAAATCTGACATGTCAGAGGGAGTAGTTTATGTTTGTTGTTGCTGATAACGGTTTTTCTAAACTGGTAGTAGTATATATATATATATTTTTTTAATATTTTAAAATCTGAAGGTAAGTAAAATATTTGCACCTGTTAAGGTCAGTAACTTCTCTAAGAGAATCAATCTCTCAAGCACAGTTAGAAGGATAAAAAAAATAAAAAGTGCAGCTGTTCCTCCCTATCGTGCTTATAGTATTATTTTATCTCTCATGTAGAAGGCTATTCTGCAAGGGAAGGAAAGGACTGATGAAGAAAAACCTGTACTATAGTTCTGGTTTACTTTTGGATCATGTGGAGGGGGGATCTCTGAGTCTGTTCTCGCCGTATTGAAGGAAAATATCTTATTTCTGTGAATTATCTATAGGTGTCCCTGGAATCTGGGAAAATCTTTTTTCGCTTTTCATTCGTGAATGAAAACTTTGAGCTCTACCATATGAGCTCTATATGTGCTGGAGGCCTTGAAAGGGCAATGGTTTCTGTTTCTGCATCCTGTGTTTCAATAAGCTGCACCTCAGAGATACTCAGCCTGAGGCATGAAACTGTTACACATAATCTTCTGTGATTTGTCTGACCTGTCATGAAGAGCAGGGAGAAGACAAAACTACTCTGGGTATATTTTCCTAGCTCAGAAAATCTGTAAATCACTGGTTATTTGAAGCTTGGAGGGCATGGCAGGAGAGCCATTTCTTCTTGATATGCTTTATGCTACATGTGCTACTGATCACTGTCAGTGGTGGGATCCTCTGGACCATGTAGATGTTGGGTCTCATCCAGTGTGACAATTCTGTTCTTTAGTTGCATTCAGACATTTGGGGAATGTGTTTGTTTGTTTGTTTGTTTCACAAATCATTAGCAGAAGACAAAACCATGACAATACGTGAATAAACATGAAAGAAAGGCCATGAAAGAAAAGGTCCTGGAATGCCTCTGTGGATTATGTGTGAAACATTTTTTTTTGTTTTGTTTTACTCATGGATATAGGATGCAGTTGCAAATACATGCAACATTCAAACATAAAAACATAAAAAGGGAATATATTACTTATATTAATTAGGTTCATTCATTCAAATAGTAAAATACCATGTGGCTTAGGTGATCTGCTAATTGGCTTAACTAATCAATCAATCACTTTGCAGTGAACAGCAAATGTTCAGTTTACAGTTGGCAGACAATCCATAGTCTAAAATATGTGCATGACCACTGTGGAATGAGATCAATGACTCAGCTTGGGGACTAAATGCTCTCATCTATCTAATCTCATCTCATCTATCTAATTTGCTTCCTCTTGTGTTTCAGTGAGTCCTGCCTGCATGTGAAGGACTACTGGAGCCCTTGTAATATTTTTTTTATTTTCCTGTGAGACTACAGTCCTCACTATCTACTCACAGACTACTGTCTCACAGTTCTCTCTATGTGGAATTTGGTTATTGGGAGCACATGAAAAAATCTGAAGGTACTGTCATGAGGGGGAGCGGAGAGGCAGGTGCCGAACTCTGTTCTCTAGTGACCAGCAATAGGACCCAAGGGAACGGCATGCAGCTGCCACAGAAGTTCAGATTGAATATCAGGAAAAGGTTCTTTGCCCAAAGAGTGGCCAGGCACTGAAACAGGCTCTCCAGGACAGTGGTCATGGCACCAAGTGTGCTAGAGTTCAAGACGTGTTTGGACAACACTCTCAGACATATAGTCTGATTTTTTGGGTGGTCCTTTTGGACCTAGGAGTTGGGCTTGTTGATCCTTCCAGGTCCCTTCCAACCTGGATATTCTTTGATTCTGTGATCTGTGGCCAAACCTGCTTAATCTGGTTTAACCTATGTGAGAAGTACCAAAGCAAAATAAATTTATTTTTTGTTGTTGCAAGCAAAGGGAGGAACTGAGATGAGACATGGAACATAAAATATGGTCTGGTAATTTAACTGAATTTATGCTTTGCTCTTTAAAGTGCTCTCAGGAGATTCTTTTTGGAAGAGAGCAGTAAGGCTCTTGTACCTCCTTACATCAATTTATATGATTTGGAGGTATGAATAGCTATGCACAGTGTTCACTGTTACAGTTTTTCTTTATATTTCTGGCTAAGTTGTTTAATGTAAAGTCCAAAGGTGGAGGGGGGATGGTGGTGGGGGATTGGTTTGGTTTGATTGTTGTTTGCTTTTTAAAGGACTAGTTCATGTGGCTTCTGTTCCTTGAGTTCATTCTTCTTTCCACAAAGATCACAAGTGGACTGTCGATGAGTATAGTAATGCCTTCATTGTGTTATATGTATTGCCTGGGCAACACTTATGTGGTCGTCTGTCACCCTCTTTGCTTTTTTTGGGTAGATTAGAACTTTGCAGAATAAGTTTATTTTATTTTGGTGCATTTTATGTACTTTCTCACATAGTTAGGCATTACTTCAGACTGTTGTATACAAGAGTTGATACAATATAAACCGATACATCATCTCCTCCCCTGTGTGTCATCAATTAAAATTCAGTTCACATAAACCATGACAAATTGCCAGCTATGAAATAAGTAGATACTCTCTATTGGTACTATATTTGTAAGAAATTTAGCACCCCTAATCAACACAGTAGACTGAGACATCAATGTGAGTTAAAATGAATTTCTTTACCATCAGTGAGTTTGTTCCCTGATTCAGAGGTTGCATTCTATTTTATGGAGACACAATTTCAGAATCTTGAGCCATTAATGACACCGAAATACACTTTAAAAGGGTTATCTTCAGATCTCATCAGATAAAAATGAATTCCTAGATTATTTCTTGCCTTTGGGCCTCTCACCTACAAAATGTTTGTTGTATTATTGCTGTGTGACACTGGATTGTTAAAATTGAAAAAGAAAAGTCACAGTCAAGAAACTACACATCTGTAAGAGATTTCTTAGCATTGAAAATAACTTGCAGACCCTTCCAGGTACATGGCATATTTTACGCTTAATACTGATTGCCTAAAGAATGCCAAATAACAGTCAGGGTAGCAGCAGGAGGTGCTTTAATCTGTAATTCCCCAAATACTGCTGAACTGCTTTGTAAACATCTAGTCTTAAACCAACCTAATAATGTTATCACCTGATTAGATGTTTCCAAATTTATTCTCCATTCATTGTTGTCCCACCTGGCATTCTTAACACTCATTGCAAAATTTATTTGACATTTTTCCATGCAGGTAGCTATCAGTATTGTATGCTTGATTAGGGAACCCAGTTAGGAAAAGCTTGGGGAGAGGAGGAGGCTTTCTAACTGTTGGAGGAGATTCAGGTACATGGGAAGGAAGTGGGTACAAAAGCAAATGAGCTGAGGTCTGTGCTCTCTAAAAGGTACACACCTCCTGCAATATAAAGCACATGACTCAAGAGGGTGGATGTGACCTGTTCCAGCCACCAGTAAACCAAGGACTACTAACAGACAACCAAATGTAGCTGCTATGGTGGAGTAAGGTATTTTAATCCACCACTGGGCTTTCTCTAATAGAGAGATTAAATTTAGACTTGGAGCAGTAATTCCATTGAGTGCAGTGCATGCCAGATCTTTTCCCCAGCTAAACAATTACCTGTGTTTCCTGAAGATTAGACTGAATTCTCCATGTATCCCAACTCGATGCTGTTTGCTCTGCATTTTTGGTTAAGTCTGCTTTCAGGCATCTATGCCTCTCTAGGAGAGCTTCATATTTCTTCTCAGGCACATTTCTTCTCAGAAGCCCTGCCAGTTGCATATAACTTGCTCTGACAAATAGCCCTGTCAAGTAGCCAGAGTGCAGGCTTCAGAAATGTTCTGTGTATTGCTGGTTATTGTGGGGGATTTTTGAACACTTGTGTGAGCATTTCTGTAAGCTGTTTCATTTGTGGGCATGCTGTTATTTAAAACTGGATATATTTTCACTCACTGTTCTTGCCTTGTCTGGTCTGTGACTGAGGGACTGATTCTTCCATTCCCTTTTGCTGACAAATGTATAAATTCACTGATAGTTTTTTTTTTTTGTTTGTTTGTTTGTTTGTTTGTTTTTTCTTCCTAATGTCCAAATTGCTTCTCCTGTTGTTTTGCTATTGTTTGTGGGTTTGTTGTTTGGTTGTGTTTTTTTGTTTTGTTTTGTTTTGTTTTGTTTTGTTTTGTTTGTTGTTTTTGGAAGTAATTCAAAATTTTAACACTTTCTGTGACAGGGAGTGTTAATTGATCTGCTCTAGAGGTTATTAATATTATTATCAGATACTGTGCAGGAATTCCTGCACCATTTCACTCAGTTTACCAGTATCTGTGGCAAGACTGTAAATCTGAGGCCTTTTTAGGATCGGCTGTGAAGTCTTCTGAGAAAACCAGACTGTTGCCCCCAGCTCTACTGATATCATCCCAAACACTTTAAATAGTGTTATTTCTATTTTTGGTATTATGTTGTGTTTCCTAGAGAGGAGCTGTGGATTACAGCTACTGTGGGTGATGTGTTTTAGAATATGCCGGGCTGTTTTCAAGATTGTTTGCCCTCTTTAAGGCTGATTTACCAAAATGCTTGATTGCAAATGTCACACTTGTTCCATTGAAGTCTGTGCAGCTACTCAGGTATTCACACTACATTTCACTTTTCAGGGCTTTGCGTTTCATAAAACTGAAATATTTAAATACAAAGTGTGAGTCAAATAGCATGCTTATATGAAGTGAAAGCTCAAGTTCTGACAGTTCTTTGTCTTGCTCCCTCAATTTACTAAAATTACAGATTTCTGCTGAGCAGGTGGACATATATCAACTGAAGAAATGTAAAAGAGATCACCTCAGCCCCGAGTCAAGTCATTCTGACTATTAGAATTAGCCAGGTTTCCTCCAGTTTTAAAAAGTTAAATTCCAAATGTAATCTCCACAGATAAGATCACTATGAACTGAAACTGTCTGTGGCCTGCAGCTGTTGCTGGAAACCGTGGAAGCACATATTGGGTTTGCTTCAGAAAGGAATCACCTTCAGGGGTCTCTGGTTCTACTGATGCTCGTGGATGCTTCTGTAAAACCTCTCAGACAACCTCTGAAGCTTGCTGAAAACTGTTTCTGGTTCTGCAATGAGACTACTAGTTGGAGCAAGACTGGAATATTTCTCTTTTGCCTTTCCTCTCTCCTTTTACTCTAAATACTCAACACTATAACAATATTTGCAAATTGCTCTAGACTTCTCTGTTCCTCTTATTCCCTGCTTTTACCTTTCTAAGGAGTATGATTGGGGTGGGGAAGAGGAAGAGATGTGGAGCCTGTTTCTCAGGGTTTTTGTGGTGGCAGTCGTTGGTGAGACAAGTTACTTGTCTTTTCATCACAACAGGAGCAGCTTGCAGCGAGCCTGGTTGCCTGCAAGTCTGGTAGCCACTGGACCCACCACCGTTTTGTTTCCCACCATGTTGCAGGCAGCCCCTTACCCTGACTCCATGTGTGTGCTGGCTTCAGTGAGCAGTAGACATATGACTTTTGATATCCACTTTGTTGGGACAGCCCACAAGTTGCTGGTGTCAGCCACACCCCTAATAAGCCATGCTTTCTATGGCTGCTGGCCTGAAGACCAGCATGGTAGGTGACTTCTTTGTCAGCCCCACATGAAGCTAAACATGCTTGTAAATGTGATAAAGATGCATCCCTAGACTATTGCCTGGGTTTCTTCCACAGAACTGAACTTAGTACTGTATGGTCTTATTTTCAGCTTTTAAAATTCTGATGTTTATATGAGCTCTTTAAAACTTGGCTTTTATACCTAAATACATGTACTATCTAAATGACTTGATCTTCTGTCCTGAAGATTTGTCTATAACCAAAAGATTCAATCTTAAATAGACCATATTATGGGCAAGATAAGTCTGTGCTTGTCTTCCTTACTCTTTTCATAACTGTTTGCTGCCATCAGAGATGAAATATTGAGCTGGTTGGACCTTCAAGATGACATTGCCATGCTGTACAAAAGGTGTGAATGGAAAAAGGAACACCAGGTTTGATTAACAGCCATAAAACACTGAACTCATTAAAAGATTGATAACATATAATTAATATTCCAAAGACTTTTATACAGCATGCAGTCAAATTAGATATTCTAGTTAAATCTCAGTTTCCAAACATGGAAAACTATGGCAGAAAAAAATAGTTATAGGAAGAGCATTTCTTCATAATAAACTGAATGAAAAGACAACTGCAGTGTTGATTCTACTGTCATATTAAAGGAGTCATCTAAATTATAGTCTGACTCATGTGACTGATTCCTCACGAAGAAATCATTTCTTTAAACAGACTGCCGAACTAGGTTCTTAGACTCTCATTTCCTACTTCAAAGCTTATTATGTAATACTAATATGTAACCTGAAACAGAAAAATAAATAAATAAAAATAAACGTAAAAGTAGAATTATTGAGATTAATAAGGCAAATGAAGTTATGAAGTATTTTATTCCTATCAGTACAGATGAATCTCCTGCTTGAATTTCAGATGTTCCATATATGGGTGCTGTTTACTATTTCTAGTATAAACTAGGTGGTCTTTTAAACTGTATGCACATTATGAAAATAAAAGCCTTTAAAATGTTACTCATAAATACAGTTCACAAAAAAAATGTAGTTCATATATGAGTTCATAAATGCTAGTTTTAACTAGTCAGTACTAATATGCCTGTATTTTAAATTGCTTGTAAATGCAGTGCCGAATGTGGCAGATTGACCTGTAAACTACTGAGCATAATAAAGGTAGGTTCAGCTGTATCTTCCAAGTTCTTGACTTCTTACAGGGAGTGTCTTGCTAATAGTATCACTCTTGCATTTATTTGAGATCTCCAGTTAGATAACAAATATCAAATTATCAAAGAAACCTTGAAGGATTATGCTGTGAAATGTCGTCCTCTGGACTTTTCTTATTTCTTACACCTCTGAGGAAGCAGTATACATGGCAGGGCTGTCACCCATATGTCAGCACAGGTATCCCCAGGACTGTGAAGATAAGGTTGTGATCTGCAGCAGCAACCCTGGTGGCATATAGGTGCTGGTCAAACTTGCAAACTATAAATTGGATATTGGGACAATCTAATTGTTTGCTGAGCCTAATGACCTGGTAAGTGCCTTGGGATGAGTGGGTGCTTTACGAATACTGCAAGACCCTTCCAGTTGTCCCTTGATGTTTTTACAGGCTGAAGACAGCTTCAAATGAATTTTTAAGCACCCTCCTACTGTTTTGAACTGTTTCATATCACACATCTTTGCTCAAATTCGTTGTCACAGCAGCTTCTTAAATTGCTCTTTAAATCAGCAGCTCCCTGATTTCAGACAGACTGTGGGTTGTGCTGTGACCCCTAATTTGAGGTATGTTTCCTGACACCTAAGCCTCGGCTTTATGTAGGTTGTGACACATGATTTTGGTGTCTGTTTTGGTCTGCATTTCTGATAAACAGGAAGTTGGCAGCAGCCCAGTGAGTATGTGAGTCTCTTCTCTTTTTTCAGGGTTTATCCTAAGTAAGTACAATGTCTTCTTTTAGCGTCATCATGTGGAATGAGGTTTTAAACTTAAGGGGGGAAAAAAAATCCCTTTCTCCCCCACAAGAACTCAAACACTTCATTTTAAACAAAACTATTCTCCAGATAATACTTATCTTAGTAGTATACCCTTATATATATGACAAGATATATCTTATGTTGTCTGACCAGTTAGCTTAACGACTGTAAGGTGTGAAATGAAGCCATCTTTATTATGCCATGGGGACTCAAGTATTTGAATAATTAAGCTTGGAAGAGAATTATTATTCTTCATAGTATAACTCACATTAAACCGCAGTCCAAAGATATCGCAGTGGTAATTATTAGTGGTAATTAAAAGCAAGGCACGCTTTTTCTTTTGGTAGCAGAGCAGTTTAAAAATGCTCTTTCCCAGTGTTTGTTTGTTGGTGGGTGGGTGTTTCTTGGTGTTTGTTTTTGTTGTTTTTTTGTTTGTTTAAGTCTACTTACCTACAATGTCTTTGCCCAAGATGATCTCACAGTATTTTTTCCCCTAGATTTCTACAAAACCTCCTTGAGTGATAGCTTTACATAGCAGCTGACCTCACCTTTCTTTTAGTGTCCTATACTGGCTGTTAATACTTGTGCTTCACACAGGCAGGTAGCATACCCTGAGGCTAAGGGAAGCACATAAGGAGTGACGATGTGTTTTTTTTTTGTTTTCCCTAGGCAAACTGCTGCATATGTGTGCCCCTCAACTGTCTCTGCCTGCTAACATGGCAGATTATTTATGAGTGTTTTAGCTTCAGAACATAGCCATGTTTTCTAGACAGACTTAGGCTGTTTAGAATCTCTTGCCTTGCTCCTCCTCTTCGATACTGTTGTAATAAGTTTAGTTTTGTTAGTTTGTGCTCTGCTCCTGTCCCAACTTTGTTGCATGCTGCTTGCTGCTGATGAAAGAGCCCTCTGGGATCACCAGGAAATGTCAAATGTGTCATCTACTTTAATTTTCAGAGACCAGCTTCTTCAGACATCTTCATCAAATTGCAATGACATTCTTGCTTTATGTTCTGTTGTTGTTGTTTTTTATTTGTTTGTTTGTTTCTTTGTTTTACTGGATTGGGAAAGGGAAAGGGAAAGAAAAGGGAGAATGACTTTTGTTTCCACTGTTTTGTGAAAGAATTGAAAATAACTTTCCTACAAGGTGTTACAGGTTTTTGACATAGCAAATGTCTGGGAAGAAATAAGGTTAAAAGCAGTTGGTGGAGGTGTTGTCTTTCCTATTGTGGGAATAGAAATGTTGTTTTTGCAGAGTTACATTGTTTAGAAGGAGGGAATGTGGTACTGAGATATGCTTACAGTGATAAGAAAGTTTAGCAGGCGACCTTGTAAAATGCAGACAATCAGACTCCTTAGGACAATTAGGTGAAAATCACGGTGTCAAGTCAAGTCAGATAAGTGAAGAAACATTACCACTTCAAGCAGTAAAAATGTCAAAAGAAATTTGAAATTTAACAGGCCGGCGACTGAAGGCCATGCATTGTTTGTGAAGCATCAGATAGATTGTGAATCTGGATTACCCACTCAGTGGGGAAACAGGGGAGGGTCCTGCCATCAAAAGGTATATAAACTGTGTTTTGGAACTAGTAGATGCGCTCTCTCCTGCTTCTGGGGCGCCCGCCTTTGCAATCGCGAATAAATTACTACTTCACTGAGATCCTCGCCTGAGCCTAAGTTATTGGCTACGGAGTGTTTCTCACACTATTAGCTCACCTAAGGAAATTGGCTACATTTGACTATATAGTGTTCCCGTGTAGGTGGAAATCACAGTACCTGCTTTATTAAGTAATGCTCATAAAGCATTTTAGTAGTGTTATAAATGAAGTCTCAACTCAATCTGAATTTATTAATATTTATAAAAGACAAGTAAACAGCACTGGGTGCACGGGGAGTCTATGTTTTACCAACACACGCACGAACATCAAACATACAAAATATACAGAATATTGTTTTTACATACTAAGCCTGAGTACACCTATACATATGTACAATCAGTAAAGGCAACAAACAGTCCTTTAAGTCTCATGACTCCATTTTCCATTCCTTTTGTTGATTACAAACACCGGAGTACACCTATACATATGTACAATCAGAAAAGGCAACAAACAATCCTTTAAGTCTATTACTATCAATGTCCATGACTGCGGGAGCATAGTTAGCCTGGTTGAAGTGCTTCCATATCTTCCATAACTTATAACAGTCTCCATTTTCCATTCCTTTTCTTGATTCCAAGGCTAGTCGTGGGAACAATATGTCCTGTTTTAAGTTGTTAAGCAACTCAGTCTTCGGGCCTTATGTATCCTAATCTTCCTGGATCAAAGAAAAATATATACATCTCCTTTTCAAAGCCAATAGGGCCTGGGTCAAAAGGCACATCCAGGTCAACAGGGGACGTAACAGCAAAAGCTTTCGATAGCTGTAGCAGCAGAGGAGCCGATGGTGTAGCAGTCAGATCAGTAAAGGAGCCTGCAGCTCCCTCACTGTTTGGCAAACCACACGTTTCTGACTGCGGTCCCATATGGCTCTTTAAGGCCTCAGAGACTGCTCGCCAGGTGCCAAGCAATCCCACTGCAACCTTGTCATTTTTAGTTGCAGAGTCCCACAGCTTGACCTCAATTTGGTCCCATATTTTAGGATCACAAACACTCCGATTGTTAATAAGGAGAATAAGCTGTTATGTCACCAGGACAGTCTTTGGTTCTAAGGACGTATGATTCCTCATAATGCCCAACTGCTTACCAGAGAGGGTCAGTTGTGTGCACGGGTCCACTTCTCTCAGCTTGAGCTTCTTTCCAGCTCCGGTGCACCTATTTCCTGTGACTTTCTGTGCGAGCTTCTTTGAGCAGTTTGCTGAGTTTGGCTGAACCTATCTTCATAAGGCGATCAATGTGCCTGTTCCCATCCTGGTCTCTGTTCTGCTAGCCTGTTCCTTTTCATTCCTTCTTTCTACTTCTTTATTGATGACATAACTTCATTGTGTTGCCTTTTTATTTTTTTTCATCTTGAGGACAGGCTCCCCTCATATACCCTTCTCCCCACAGCACTCCTTTTCAAAACAACTTTTCATTGGTCAAACAACTTTGCATATAACAGCAAAAGCAAACACCCAGAAACTTCTATGCCTTAATGGCTGGAGAACAAGCAACCGGAGACTGCATGGCGTCTCCTGAATCATCCTTTGTTCTCTCTAAACTCTTTTACACTCCTGATGGCCTCATCTTAGGCCAGAGTCTGATGTTGTCATCAACCATGGGGCTTGCCATGGCCACACTCCCACATCTCCCACTTCTTTATTAATATCAACCATCTTCTCTACACGAATTACCGCTCCATATATCACAGTAGATATTGATACTAAGGAAACCAAAGCTCATGTGTGCAAAACAGAGCAGAAGGTTTTTTGGACACAGGACTCTGAATCACATTTTTCTTTACCCCTTCTTTCATGTAGTTTAGCAGGTCAGCAAGCTTAACTTTTGGAGATTTTTCACACTTTCATTTAACCGGTGTAAATAGTTTTATCTAGACAAGTGGGCTTACTAGTTTCATGAGGCAAAAGTGCTGCTCCCTGCAATTAAATGAATCAGATTTAAAAGAAAAAGAAGAAAAAATGCTTTGGTTGTCTTTAACTCTTTTGGTTTTTTGTTTGTTTGTTTGTTTGTTTGTTTGTTTTTGTTTTTGTTTGTTTGTTTATTTGTTTAGTTACCAATGCCTCCTTTTCCTGTTTCTACTAAATGTCAAATTCTGCTAGCCATTGAAGTACAAACACATGTACAAATACAGCCACATGTGAAATGCAGCCATATTTCTTCCCTGCAGCATTCACTTTTCTCTTTCAGTCTGGTGGTTATCTACTTACTCAAGCTTTGTAGCTGGGAACAAAGAAAGTATCTTGCCAGTAACAGATGGCAGTGAATGGAAACATGGAATGTATTTCACTGAATCATTTGTTCATTAGTTACAGTTAGGGTAGAAAGAATTATTTTTCACTGGTGCATATCTCTTGGGAAGCTAGTTTTTCATTTGCATATATTTTTTGCTAAATTCTCCTGGGGCCCTGTTAAAAACAAGATAAAATACTTGACAACTGCACTCTAGCTTGTATTCTGCATTTTTAGGTGGGTCATGAGAATGTTTACCTTCTATTTCTCCACAAACACTGAAATATTTTTTCTGTATCAAAATAAAGACTAGAGACATTGATCATGGGTGATGGTGGTTGCAAAATTCCCAGGAGACAGTTACTTTGCTGTCAAAATACAGGAGTGTCATACAGCTGTTTTGCACAAACAGAATATTAGCCTCTGAAACAATGAAATTAAGCTTTATTCACATCTTCAGTGTATTATGAATAAAAGATGTATTCTGTATCACTGCTTCGTAGATTAAAAAAAAAAAAAAAAAAAGTCAACACTGTATGGCTGCCAAAAATAGCTGATTTCCCCCATCTGCCACAGACAGGCTGTGTGAACCCTGCCAGCTCAGTCTGGATTTGAATAACAGCTCTTGTAGTAACAGAGCAATTCTCAAAGTAGTAAATAGAAAAATGAAATGGAAAGGTGGTAATTCCTACACATATATCCAAGTGCTACAAATACCTGAGGTTTCCCTCCCTATTTCAGCTGAATCAAAAGATTTTGAGGAACTGTGGTGGCTTCACCATGCTGGGCAGCTCAACTCCAACATACGGTTCTTTGACTCCTCCTCCTCAAAGAAATAGGGGGAGAAACACAATGGAAAGGGTTCAAGGGTTGAGGCAAGGACAAGGAGATCAGCCACCAAGTGCAGTCATGGACAGACTCAGTGTAGGGAGATTAATATAATTTATTGCCTATTGCTAGCAAACTAGAGCAGTAAGAAAAAAAAAAAAAAAAAAAAAAAAAGCAAACCAAAAACATTTTCCTCCCCTAAAACCCAGTGTAAGGAAATGGGGAATGGAGGCTGCAGTCAATTCCTGATCCTTTGTCTCCGCCACTCCTTTTACAGTGACTTTCCAACAGGGGCCTCTCTCCACAGGCTGCAGGGGAGCTTGTGCTGTGTGCTTAGAACACCTCCTGCCCTCCTCCTGCACCAACCTTGGGGGCTTCAGGGCTGGTTCCCTCACATTTCTCATGCCTTTCTCCCAGCTGCTGTTGTACAGCAGGTTTTTGTTTGTCTTTTCCTTTTTTTTCAATACACTCTCCCAGAGGCCCAACCAATGCTTTCCAATGCTTTGATATGATTTTGGCATAAACTGTATTTCTGTCACAAAGTCAGACTTTCAGGCTGAGAAATTTCTGGAGGAAACCGTTCTGTAATAATTGTACAGCAATTATTACAGATAATTGCTGTAGCAATGGTTTGCTTTGGTAATATTGACCAGCTCCATCAGAAACCTTGAAAATTGAGAAGAGACTTCTAAGGAACCTTTGATATCCCATTGTAAGAGGAAGCAGGGCTGTGAGTCATTGGAGTGTTGTCATGGAAGATAAGAACATGTATTACCATGCTTTGTTTTATATATGGATGTACAAAAGCTGATTACACAAAATGAACACAATAAAAGCCCTAATCTTACTGTCTGTGGTTCCAAAAGGACTTTGTGGTATGTGCATAGGTGGCAACGAGTGGGATTGTCCAGATCCCCATTTATTTTGTCTGGTGGTTACTCTGCTGTTTTTTGCTTGTCTGTGCTCTTGCATGGTGCATGATGATTTCTCGGATGAAGGTGTGCAGCATAAAGCTGCCTTTATGTTCTAGATGCCTTTTTATATACACAGAGGAGGGCAAATTACACTGGAAAGCAAGCTTTGATCCTGCCCACTCTCATGACTTTTCTGTAATGCATTAAAACAGTCATGTGTTGCTTAAGGTAATTTGTGCTATATAGAATCATGGAGGGTGCCTCTGCAAGAAATAGCAGATGAAGATGAGTTTTGAAGGGCAATGTATGTTCACTCTGTGGAATTAATCTGCCTTTAACAAAGTTCCTATTCGTGGTACACCATCATTACATAATTTCCATGAGTTGCTCTTTCTCTTCCTATAAATAAATAGAGGGAAAAAGCTACATGGGTTAGAAAATAATCTAGTAAAATTAGAATGCTATAATCAAATTGGTTGTAAAACATGTTTTATAAAGACAATATTATAAATTGGTAATTATTGTTATATGTATCTGAAGATACATACGTCATATGTACCTGTAGCTGATCTATAATCATACACTGTGTATTTAAGTGCTGCTTTTTAGCCTGTGATTTCTAACAGTACACATTTGTCAGAACTACTTTTTTGTTGTTGTTGTTAGTAATTGCTTTGGTAAAAAATGCTAATAAATCATAACAATTCACATCTTTATTTGTAACATACCCTTTTCTGTCAGACTGAGTCAGAGTTAGAGACAGTTATTAGAAAATCCATTCTATTATGAAAAAGCTCCAGCCCATCAAAATTTAATAGAGGGGAGGCTTAGGCTAGATATAAGGAAGAAATTCTTTACTCAGAGGGTGGTGAGTCATTGGAACAGGTTGCCCAGAGATGGGCAGAGATGTCCAGAGATGTGGATGCTGCATCCCTGGAAGTGTTCAAGGCCAGGCCAGATGGGGTCTTGAGCAACCTTACCTAGTGGGAGATGTCCCTGCCCATGGCAGGGGGTTGGAATCTTTATCTTCCAAACAAAAGGTCTTTATCTTCCAAACAAGGTCTCTTCCAAACAAAACCCTTCTGCAATTCTATGAAAATGATAATAGACTTACAAATACATCTCGGTAAGAGAAGGAAGATAGATGCAAAGACTATCTGATTCCTATTACCAGATACAGTGCTAAGTCACCATTGTTCAGAGGTGTAAAACTACCAAAAAAAAGAAAAAAAAAAAAAAGGAAAAAAAAAAAAAAAAAAGGTATTCAGTTTCCTAATTGCTTTAGAAATACTTTTGTCAGGCAATACTGAAGTTGACATCAAGTTTCCAATTCTGTTGAGTACTTTCAAAATATTCCCACAGCTGTTACTGCAGCTTCCCTGTTGTCATGTCCTTCTCCTAACTACCTTGGTAGTGGTCTACCTAGTGTAGCTTGCAATGTACATTGACTGATCTTTGTGAGGTCGAGGAACACAATCTGCAAATACATTGTACGTACATTCATGGTCATTCACTTGTTGTTCGTCATCGGAACATCACTGTATGAGAACAGCTTAAGAAAGTAGAAAAGTAATAACCAGCGTCTGGGTATCTCTTGAATTGTAGTATGAGGCCTTGTCTAAAAGAAAAAAAAAAAAAAAAGATCTTATTTAAAGTTGTGTGAAAGATAATGTTTAATAGTGGGGAGTTGGAAGGGGTCTTTTCATTCTGCTTTCTCTCTTGTATTCTGACTCTTGGACATCACATCTGCGTGGGTTTTTTTGTTTGGTGTGTTTTGGTGTTTTGTTTTGTTTTGTTTTACATTCACTGGGGCTTGTTCTGAATTTTGAGACATGGATCATAACTTCACACTGAAAGAGTCACATGTTGACAAAAGGTCAGCATTGAGGTACATCTGAACTACAAACTCATCTTAACCTTATTATTCATTAATAGCTACCAATTCTCTGGTTAAGATTCCAGCAAAGTGGTAGTTACTTACTAATGACAGAGTGACTTTGGTGATTTGGTTACTGAACTAGTGGTGGTTTGTTGCTGATCTTCAACTGAGTGACAGGAAGTAGAGCTTACCTAGGTTTACCCTATTCTGTCCACTGGAACATCTTACCTCATGTCTCAAGTAATGCTTAACCTCTAAGTCACCACACTAAGCTTCAGAAGCTGTGGTGATTGATCCTAATTACCTTGTGTCCTTTTCCTATGATGTACTGAAATGCATAATAATAAGCTGTTCCTGTACACTGTTTGATCCAGTAACACGCACCCATCTTAGCTGCAATGCATATTCCCTTAGAAGTCTTCTATTGTGACAAAGAGCTGCCTTAACCTGAACAGTTCTGCTCAGATTGCACAGGAAAAAGAATATGGCTCATTAAAATTTATTTTATCATCTGTATGTAAATGCTGCATTTTCAGGACCTGAAAATATAGGGAATTATTCAGAGCTGTCAGTGGGGGGAATGACTGGATGATTTAATTGGTCTCGTCCATGTCTAACTCCTAAGATTTCATGAATACAGATGAAAATATAAATTAAAGAGTATGCAAAAAATGTATTTTGTACTCTCGTCTTTTGTTAGGTTGATACTTTTCACTCGAGGGCTGAGAAACTTCATAATTGTAGCAACTGAATAACAGATGTATTCAAAATCTCATGGACTGAAAGAAAGGAAAAAAAAAATTTCTTTTCTATTCTTCACTGCTTTTCTTTGCTAAGACCTTTAGTCTGTATTCCCTTAAATTTCCAGATCCTATTTTTAAAGTACAATAGGGCTTCTTAACATAAAAACCCATTTAAAAAATAAATAAATAAATAAATAAAAATAAAAATAAAAATAAAAATAAAAATAAAAATAAAAATAAAAAATAAAGATTTTTTAAGCTCTAAGACACAAACTCAGGAAATAATGTAATTGTTATTCAATTTTTAGGTATAAGAATAATTTCTTTAATCTTCAGGGGATTGTTGACAAGTTTAAAAAGAAGAAAAGATACTAAGTAATTAAGGTATCTTAGATGCTGAGTACTTAGGTATCTTTAGTAAACTGTCATTAACTATCTGATACAGAATCATCTTCCTTTCAGATTTTTTTGAGTGGATATATTCTGTAAATTAATTTATCCCAAAAAATAAAGTAGGTGGCTATCCTCCTGTCATGAAGATAGTCTTTTATTTATTTATTTATTTTGTCTGGAGGATATCCTCTGCACACAATTCATACATTGCCAACAGCTAGAGAGGCATACTGCTTGGTACAAAAAGACTGAAAGAACATTTAATTTACTGTTGTATGAAAAATTAAGAGAATATAGTTTCTTTTTTCTTGGTGCTTAATATGTGTTTAATGTGTTTTTAGTTTTCTGGATATTTTAATTGCATATGTCTCTGTATGGATGATGAGACTGTTTCTCTCTCTCTAATCATTGTCTTTTATAGGGGAAAAAAAAGTCTTCTACATTCTGTGACTTCCACTAATACTTCTGGGTATTGTAAAACAGGCTCAATGAATCTTGTTTTCTATCCTCTTGATACATGCTTATAGTAGAGACAGAATAATAAATTGCATATTTGAAACCAGATATGTGTCCTTTAGACCCGTACTAGTCTATCTTATTCAATTACTTCTGAATCTATCGTATCTTATCCTTCTCTGCCTATGTTATTTATATATGGAAGATAGAGTCATCTGGGACAGCTGCATCCTTTCTCTGACATCATTGCAGAGGATGCAGTCAATAGCCTTGACACAGAATTTCCTTTTCATTGTCATATCCACAGCAGTACGATCACTTTCCCTCTGCATCATGCTGGGAATTACAGATTCTTCAAGAAGCCATAGTGTACAGCTTGGCACTTTGTAATTTCTATCCAAATGAAAATCATCACTGAAAATTGGACCAAAGGTTGCATAAAGCAACATGTAGAAATAATGTATTATGTTGGGAGGTCCATTAGTTTTGCACCAAATCAAATATTTTCTTTAGACTTTTCATATAGAATTCCTTCAACTTCAAGGTTAACGTAGTTCTGTTTTTTATTTTACTGATACTTGTCTGTATGACTAAATTCTCCTATTATGTGTTCTAAAATCAGACAGTCCACTCTAGCTGTGCAAGTTCCTAATGTAAACATCAACCCCTTCCATTTTTTAAGGCCTTAAAGATGTAGTAGACATCTTGAAACTGTGTGTGTTTATATGTAAACTAATTATAGATTTCTATATGAAAAATAAATAAATAAATAAATAAATAAATAATCAAAGCACAAAGTAAAATTTCTGGAAGTTATATAATCATTACTGTGTCCGCTTTCAAGTTTTTGAACTCAAGTAGAGATAACTTCAAATATCAAGCCTCACCGCTTAGATTTTAGAGCAGTAATTATCATGCTCTTTCTCTACTGTCAAAAGAGGGGAAAAAAGAACTGAGGATCTGTCTTCTGTTTGCTTTCACTAAAACAGAGAAGTTGACAGCCTCAGAACTTCTGTCTGGTTGAAATCTTTAATGTGCTGGTACTTTCTGTGGCAAGAACGGTTCTTAGTCATTTTTCTTTCCTTTTACATGTCTTACATCTCATACACTATCTAACATTGGCTGTCTATATGAATATCACCTTTCATAGACTATGGAAGAGCTGTATTCTCTAATAACTGATTCAGTATGCAGTCAGGTTTTTTGTTGTTGTTTGGTTGCTTGTTGTTGTGTTTTTGTTTTTTTTCCGAAATAGATATATTTTTCCTTCTGCAATGCAACAACAAACCACTCAGTTACCATGGAACTGAGTGGGGACTATGTGTACATTATCTGTCAAGAAAAGGAAAATGATGCAATTGAAATCTGTCTGTTTAATCAGGGAATAAACGAATATGGCACTCATATCTCGTATTCTGGGACACTGCATATAGTGGAAGTATATAAAACTATCATTGACTATGCTGTCTCCTCGTGATTTGTGTGATAAAGGATAAAGTACTCACTCTAGTCTAGCATAAATGTGTCTACCTTGTTATTGAAAAATGCAGTTTGTAGAGTAACATTCAAACATTGCAATCACAGCTTTTCCCTTAAAAACAAGAGCAATGAAATTCTCCTGTCTGTGCAGAAAAGTTTTCTTTTGTGTGTGTGTCAAAAGGTCTTCTGCCCACAGGTTGTTCTGAGCCCAGAGGGTTTTACTTGGCAGTACTTTATCAGAGCTCTCTAGACTGATGAACAACAGCAGAGTATCCACTACAGAATGATTTCAGAGAAGAGTTAGAGATGCAGTAATGACCTGGGATGTGACCTTGCAAGGTGCTGACCGCAGTCTCCAGGATGTTTGGCATTCACATCTCCCACACAGTGTTCCTTTACCATCAAAATTTTAAGCCTGCTTAACAACAACTTAGAGAGTGGGACCCTACCAACCTTACCTAGAGCTTCCAGTTGTATCAGTTCTAGACTGCCTGATAAAGTGTACTTAATATATTAACTGACTTGATACTGTAATTCACTTGAGCTAAATGGCTAAGTTGCAAGGCTTAGAAGTTGCCATAGTAGCATGATTATGAAGGCTTAAGCTCCTCTTTTACACACACACACACAAATGCAAATGGGTGCCAATGGATATAAAAAATACCTTACTGGTTTGTCCTGTGAATGCTTCTGAAAGCATTAATTCAAGAACTGTAAAAGTAGGAGTAAGCCTTCTTTAAAATTTGCAGAATGCTGTGTAATGTTGAGCATCTAATAAAGCCTTGTCTTTTAACTTTAAGAACCAAGAAATACTCTGCAGTACATATATGCAGAACTTCAAAAACATTTTATTTAATCAGCATCTCATTGGGGTCAGGAATCTTTATATGTGGATTTAAAAGCACAAAAGTGTAGTGTCCAGTAGGAATAGTGATGTATTCCTGATGAATACTGAGATTCTGTGATAGCTCTTCAAACCTGTCCTGTGCAGTAGTTCTCAGATTCACTGAATGAGTTTCAACTGCCTGTCTTGCTGAAAAACCCCTATGTGTAAGGTAAAGCACGTATGATAGATGAGATCATTCTGTAGTGTTCTATTTTTCTCCCCTTTGAGTGTACCCATTTGCATCTGAACTATAATAGTCTTGCTTTGTCTAGGCTATCCCATAATGTGTTTTGGTATTCACTAGTGTTACGCTACAGCAGTTGGTTCATGAGCTCTTGCAAGCAACTAAATCCAGACAAATCCAAATGTGTATCCTTCTTTCTATCTCATTGCAGTAGCTGGGGAGTGCAGCTCTGACAGTCTTCCAGAAATCAAAGCATTGTTTAATAAATCATAACAGAGCTTTCAGCTTTTAGCCCAAGCAAAGGACTGAGTTGTAATATTTAGACTTGCTGACAGCTGACATTTAGGAGACTTATTTGGAGGATTATTTTTTTTTGGAGGGGGAGGGGGCAGGACGGGGACAGATTCTTTCTGAAGTAAACCACTCTGGTCTACCTTGTAAATCCTGATAACACTATGAACTTATAGTATTTAAAATTACCAAGAATGCATGATACTACTTATTAATCCTATGTTTTTTTAAGCAGTCAGGAAAACAGTCTCTGGTGTTGTCTAATGCTCTTGCCAGGTATACCTATATTGTTCAGAGGCAGAGTGTCAGCACCGCTTTGTTATGAGTCTCCAAGGTGAATGTCGGAAGAGAAACAGGGAGAATTGGATACAGCTACTAACCAGGATCTTCAATTTCTTTCATTAGCTCTCTGCAGCTGCAATTTATGCTAACCTTTCAAGCTTAGGGTATATACTGCCAGATGCATTGGGTGAAAAGACATGGGTGTCCTTAGGTGGAATACTTGGAATATGAAGAATAAATTTGTTTATGGTTCATTACAATGCTTGCTTTTTGTTTTTGTTTTGTTTGGTTCATTGGTTTGTTGTTTGCTTGTTTTCTTCTCAGTATAACAATATGTAGCAGTAAGATGCTTCATCTTGAGAGAACTTAAGAACAAAGAAGGAAGGCAATCGTGTCTAATTTTATTGCACTATTACTACAATTCTATATTGAGATCAGACAGTTGCATGTGAAATAATTGTAATTGGCTGCTTGTGCATCTCATAAGCAGCTAGCTGCTATTCTAGTACGATCACAGTAAATCCATTTGCAAATTAAATTGAATTGCAATCTATTATTCCAGCATGTCATGTGTGCTGGTCTTCCTGAAAGCTACACTGACATGTTAAAGATGCACAATAACTCAGATGTCCAGCCCTTGGAAAAATATCAGCTACAACCACTGCTGTTTCAATATTTGTTGGGACTGTGTTTGTGCTATTGCAAATGACATCAACAACATTACACTTAGCTTTCTTTATTATTTACATTTCCATAAAATAATCACCTATATTATTTGGGAAGTTTCTGGTGTATAGAAGCAAAAACCTTAAGCTGGCAGTAACCCTTTTAGGTCCTACCCTTCAAATAAATCCATTTTGTGTTCATTTTGCCTTTTTTGTAATTAAAAAAAAAAAAAAAAAAAAAAAAAAAAGAGGGGGGGGAGAGGGAGGAGGGATGGATGGACTGTTAGAGCTGAGCTGATCTCCCTACTAAAGAAAAACAGAGTTCAGATCACAATGAGCATGATGCATGTGTATGACTTGCTTCAGAAAAGTTTGTATGATACTATTAGGTCTCAGATTAAAAAATGTCTTAGGTTTCTATTAGAAAATGGAAATAGAGGAATTCACAATTTTTTGCTGCAATTTCTTCAAGGCTGCCCAAGTTCTGCCTGTATTGGAGAGAGCAGTTGACAAAATTGCCCTCCAAAGACCAAATATTCCCCAAGCATATATGCATACTAGGGATAAAAACCTTCTTCTCAGAAGCATTTAAATATCAGTTATGGGTTATTTTGTCCTGCATCTGCAGGAATATGTAGCTCAGACCACAGATGCAATTCTCCTTTCATGGAAAAAGAAAAAGAAGGCTGCATCTTTGACAAAATAAACCTTTTCCTATTTTAAAACCTTTTCCTATTTTTTTTCCCTATTATTAACAATAAAAGTCTATCAGTGATAAATCTATGTATGTTAGGAGACATTTTAGCCCTAAAATGCTTCGTTGTCAGTCCTGTGCTAGGTGAAAAAGAATGAAAGATAATCTTATTTCCAAGCCTGTTTTAGATAAAGCTAGATACAAAAGGGAAAAATAAATTTGGCTGGTGGTCTTTGTGAAGAGCTAGTAAGCCCAAGGACATCACTTAGTTCGAATATTAAGTAGAAATATACATTGAAAATTACTTTGAATCTTTACATCAAATTGCCAGAAATTTTCAACAGTTTGGATTTTTCAGGTTTTTTGTTTGTTTGGTTGGTTGGTTGGTTTTTTAAGTAGAAAATAGTATGTTATGTGAGCAAAAAATATTTGTTTGCAATGGTGCTATGGGATCATGGAATAGCTAAGGTTGAGAGAGACCTCTGGATGTCATCAAGTTCAAGTACCATTCTCAAAGCAGAGTCAACTAGACCAGGTTGCTAATCTTCTATCTCCATTTCGTTTTGTTTTGCTTTGTTTTAGGGAAAATAAAATAAGATTTTTCAATAGCACTAACGAAACCAGTGCCTTGCTAAAAGAGTAGATGAATAAGAAGAGAATGAGCCTGTTATTACAGGTTTCTGTATCTCTTGCATTTGTTTACTCACTAGTGGTCACCAGATGGCCTCTATTTTATGCACAGGCCACTTTATTTTATAGTTGTGTGTAAATTCCATACTGTTATCATGAAAAACAGTATTGATACTTAGGTTAAATAGGTTTATTCCGTAGCCTCTGCTTTGGAAGTGCTGCCTATACAACCAGCTGAGGTGCCTTTCTGCGGTTAATTTGAAACCACTCTGAGTTTATTAGGGCTCATGTGTACTGTAACATAAAGTGATCCTTTCTGTCTGATATTACCTGATTTTTTTTTGTATCTCCTGGCGTAAACAGTGGCACTTAGCTACATGATACCCTATCTGTTCTCTGTTCCTCGGACTTCTCTGATCACTGATATTGCTGTCTGCAACAGTGCATTGAAATATTGGTGGGAAGGGTATTTTAATATTGTTTTGTATGTTCCCATCTTTAACATGAAGACATCTTATGGATCAATTCCCTTCCTTGCTTATGATTTTGTACATGGGATTACTGGGAAAAAAAAAAAAAAAAAAAAAAAAAAAAAAAAAAAAAGTCACTGCCAAAGTGAAAAAACAGCAGCTATAATTAAAGCTGTCTTAGTACAGCTTAGCAGTAGGAAACAAATGCAGTTTAATCACCCAAGTATTTTGGTTTGCCATATGATAGACCTGAGAGGCTATTTCTAATATTTTCCTGTGTAAGATTCTGAAATGTGAATTTAGCTAATATATAAAGTAATAGAAAATGTTCAAATAGTTAATGAAGCTTGAAGATTTCTCATTTACTTGAAACAGTAATTTATTAAAATTAATAGAGGATGTGGATAAAGGCACAGTACAGAAACTGTTAAGCCTTTTAATTCAAATACAAATATTGAAAATTCAAATACAGTTGTCATTGCTGTAAGATTATTTGCTCAGTTACTTGTCTTTCTTGTGTATAAGAGTGTATTAGCTGAATTGAAGATAGAGTTTGGCTTCAGCATTTTTCCACTTTTTCTTAAGTTTTATAAACAAGCTTTTCAACTCCTTGGATTACCAACTGATTAAAAATCAGTTAACTACAGCCCTTGTTCCAACTTCCTGTTGCTTAGGGACTTGTCACATCTATATTCTGCTGTTCTCTAGAACATTCCACAACCTTATAACATTGATTGCTTTCACAATCCTTTGTAGTATTTCTGTATGCTCAGCCATTGGGGTGCATATGAATGCATAAATGAGACTCCATTTGTATGGGTATATTCAGAAGTAACTTTTCATCTGTAGCTCGGTAATAGCTTAATTCATTATAGAATTGTAGATTTGTTTAGGTTGGAAAATACTTCTAAGATCATCAGATCCAACTACTAACCTAGCACTACCAAGTCCAGCACTAAACCATGTCCCTAAACACCACATCTACATGTCTTCTAAATACTTCACAGATGGTGACTCAACCACCCAACCCAGGCTTCCCTGGGAAGCCTGTTCCAATGCTACAAAACTCTTTCAGTAAAGAAATTCCTTCTAATATCCAACCTAAACCTCCACTGGCACAACTTGAGGCCATTTCCACTTGTCCTGTTTCTTTTTGCTTGGGTGTTTTTCACCTGGACCCGTACATTTGTGTACATGTGAGTGGTTTAGCAGGTCACTAACCATTTCCTCATGGATTATGCTTCATTCTGCTGCCTGTCCCTATCTACCAGCTTGGGGGGCTGAGTACCCGGAGAACAACTGAACTGGTCTTGCTGCTAAAGATTGAGGCAATGAAGGCATTAAAAACCACATCCTTCTCCTCATCTTTTGCACTTATTTTCTCCCCACATCCAATATTTGATTCTGGTTGCTTATTCTTTTCTTGTTTATGTATTTATAAAGACATATTTTATTATCCTTAATGGAAGTAGATAGATTGAGCTCGAGTTGGGCTTTGGCCCTTCTAATTTTCTCCCTGCACAACATTATGACTTTTTGGTAGTCCTCCTAAGGGTGCTGCTTCTCCTTCCAAAGGTCATAAACCTTCTCTTTTTCCTCCTGAAGTCTAGCCACAGCCCTCTGTTCAATTAGGCTGGTTTTCTTCTGCGACAGTGTGTCTTTTAGAACATGGGGACAGCCTGCTCCTGTGCCCTTAGGATTTCCTTATGTGATAAGGCTGATAGCTGTCAATGTCCAGTCCTCAGCTGTGAAACCTGATATGGGAGAGGCTGGAAGCTCAGTGTGGAGCTGAGAAGTTAGAAACCTCTGGGGGTACCAGGTGTGTACCTGAAGGGTTAGGTAGAGCATATCGAGTTCTTAATTACCCCAGTTCATATTCTTTTACAGAGCAAAGATATGCTTAACCAAGATCTGCCCTTTACTGAAGGTACACTGAACTGATTTTTGCTCTTATTACTGAGAACTTCTGTTTTCTATGTAAAGGTTATTTCAGTGTATATTTTGATAAATTTGCATAGATCATCTTCCTTTTAATAGTCTTAAAAATGAGAAGGAGAAAAACTTTAACTCTTTTACTTTAAACAAAAGCAGCTTTCTAAAATAGAGTGCTTAATCTGAGGCTTTTGTCTCTGCAATTTATTTAGAGAAGCTCGAAAGTTCAATATTGATATAATTATTTCTGTTCTAAAATCATGAAAACAAACAAAAATAATAATAAAAAATAGATAAGTGTATGGAACTAAAAGAAAAGAAAAGAAAAAAAAAAAAAAAAAAGCTCCCAGCACAGAATTTGTTCCCTAGGGAGCATTTATCAGGAAGAACCCATGTAGTTCTTGATGTCTTACATTTTAAAAGCTTCCAAATTCTTGGTGTGTGAGAAGGGAGACCTGAGACCTGATAAAAGTGGAAAATACTTGCCTTAGAGTGCAAGGATGATAGAAACTGTTTTAAAGAAGTGTATAGTTTTATAACTTCTTAGAGGTTATCTGTAGCAGTTTAAATCTAGAGATTATGTGGAATAGCTACAAAAATGCTAAAATATTAATAATTTGTTAACTAAAGAACAACATGAACTTCCATATTGTAACATGACATGACTTTTTTTTTTCACAGGACAGATTTTTGTACCAATTTTTTATTTTTTAGGTATTTTTTGATTGCAAGAAAAAATAGATAATTTGGGGGAAAAAAGGCCCAAATTACTGTAAGATGCAGAAGCAACTGTCTATGATAAATTGTAGTAGCATTGATGAACACAGCCAGATGGATGGATGTTGTGCAACACTTTCAAGGGCTGACTGGTCTGGTCCAAAAAAAAAAAAAAAAAAAAAAAAGAACAAGAGAGAGAGAGACAAAAATGCATGATATCTGAGAAGAAAAAAAAAATGTAATGTCAACACACCAAGAAAATTTATCTTTAGAAATCTTGTAAATAAACTCTGGGCAATGAATGAAAAATGTTGAAAATAACATTTCATTCATCTAAAATCTCTAATACCTTGACAGATATAGCAAAGTGGAAGAATTTTGTTGGGTAAATCTACATATACAAGTGCAAACTACTGCATACTTGAAACAGACTTCATTATTGTTCTTTATCCTGTTTTCCAAATCAGTAAATAAAACTTCATTCTGGTAGGAAGAAAGTTCTTTCCTACCTTCCCCTCCTACCTTCCTTCTTCCCACAGAAAGAAAAAGAAACAAAATGATTCCATGTCAAGCCCACAAGTAAGCTTATTTCTTAAGGATTGTAGGATGAAGTGTGAACTCTGATCAAGCTTTTCATATGGCTAGGGCAGCATGGAAGTTTTTCTTCACATTTATTTAGCTGATAAATGAGCAGTCAACTGAGCAGTTTTCCCACCTTGGGAACACTGGAAGATTGGTTTTCACAGCATTTTCACAAGTTGGTTTTTTTTATTTGTTTGTTTGGTTGGTTGGTTGTTTTTTTTTTGTTTGGTTGGTTGGTTGGTTGGTTTTGTTTGGTTGGTTGGTTTTGTTTATTTTGTTTTGTTTTGTTTTGTTTTTGTTTTGTTTTGTTGTGTTGTGTTTTTCTGTCAGTTGTGGCTGATCTTGGCCAGAGTGTTCAAAGGGTGTCACAGGATCATGGGCATGCATTTCCACAGATTTCATTTTTGTAGGAAAATAATAACTTCAAAGTTTTGGCTGTATTCAGAGTACATGTTTTTGACAATGAATTGCCATCATGTCGGTGGTAAGTTCTCAGTTCCTCAATATGAAAAAACTTACCTATGATAGGAAGGATATCCATAAATTAGATTGTCACTAAAATTACCAATTTCTACAAATAGTTGGAAATATTGGAACATTTACCAATATTCCACAAATATAAAGCAATTTTTATAGTTTTTATATACAATTTTTATATAGCCTTATTTTTATAGTTAGGTTAATAATGAAAGTCATCTGGTTAAGGGTGTTGAATGAAGTAACTGCAGAATAACTTTAAACCTGTTTATTCTTTTCCTAAAAGTTATTACCCTGTGGGCTTTGAGGAAACACATTTCTTACCACGTAGGATTCTTGAGAAACCTTCAGAGAGAATCTAGAATGAGGTATCAAAGGATGGGCTTGGGTGGTGCTTCAAAAAGTTGTCATAGATCTGGGAGTCCTTTGTGTCAAAAAGAAATCTTAAGCCCTGAGAATTGTGCCAGCCATGAAGTAAGAATAAGAGGGGCATGGATCCTGAGTGTCTGCAAGCACTGAGATTAAAGAGTTGATATTAAAAAGTCATAGCTATATCTCTGACTGTGACAGCCCCTCAACAGTACAAGTGTCAGAACCTTATCCTACAACCAGGGAGGTGATGATTTAATATTTCATGTTGTTCTGGTCTTCTGTTTTTCTCACTCTTGCTGGTTTCTATTAAAAGACCTTCTCTATATATTACAGTAGGCTGTTATAAAGAAAGATTCTAAGTTTGGATTGTTTGTAAAGAAACTTGTGTGTCTCTGAACCTGGAAGTGCTGTGGAATAAGAAAAAGACAATACATTGTCAGCTGATTGTAGCAAAGAAGTATGTGTAGTGGCTTTTTTGAGTGACCTAATGCAACAAGAATGGCATGCAAAGTGGTAAATCTGGAACTGAACATGCAAAGGGGTAAATCTGGAACTGATTTAACAGACATGACTTACCACAAGTTCCTTTTGTAATGGTAGCTAGAAAACAACCTTTTTCATTTCTAGAACTCTTAATTTGTCATTAAAAACTGATCAACTTCTTGCCCCAGTCTTGTCTATATGGCTCATCTTGGTAGCTCAGAGATTACCACCATTCTACCTACCTGATTGTTTTGGTACAAAGCAGTAGAGCTATGGAAGGGAAACTGCTTGTATTTACTACAAAAAATCCTGGCCATAAAAATATTTTTGGTTATTATTTCTTAAATGCCTTAGTGGTTATATAAAATAGTATAATGGATAATAAAATTTTGGAAGACAAAACCTTTCATCACTGTTTGTTGTCAGCAGTTTTGATGCCTGTCAATTTTCAGGAGTTGGTGGAGGTATAATGACACTTAGAATGGGACAGCTGCTGGAGCATTTTGCTATAAATTGTTTGTCTTGCTCCTTAGCAGGCTGCTTCGTTCTCAAAGTCAATGCTGGGTCTTGATCCACTTGCGACAACTATTTTGCTGCTGACCTATGTCAAAATTTCTGCTGTTTTGAAAAATGCCATTAAAGTTTTGTTGTTACAAACACTGAATCATAAAAGGAGGGGGGGGGAATGCCATTGGCTATCTTTTGGTGGCTTTAGATGCAGGAAAAACAGGACTTGAAAGAGCATCCAAGACATTACTTTCAGCCTACAAAAACAAACAAACAAACAAACAAACAAACAAACAAAAAAAACTGCTGCTGGAAGGAACCCCAAATTAGAAATCTATTTACACTTGGTATGATGTAATTAGCGGAGCATTTCAGTTTGAGTGGTCAATTTTTGCTTCATTCTTCATTTTTTCTTTTTTTTTCCCCAGTTTCCAAGAGCAACTAGAAAAGTAATCTTAATGGTGAAATATTTGCTCTTTATTCCATTCTCAGCCTTCAGAATGTCAAGGAGGGAAAAACTACTAATAAATTAAAGAGGCTCTAGGAGGCCACAGATCTGAACATTGGTATTTTTGCAAGAACGTTTGTATTATGGGGTCTTTCTGGCTTTCTAAATGTGTGTGGGTGTGTTTTTACATTCAGGGTCAGGATGACTTCTGTAGAGAAGTTGGTACTCTGAAAACTTGATGTCTGTTAGATCACCTTTCAGTTTTAAAGAAATTGAGGAAGCAACTAATAGTGCACTAGCAAGTGCTTGGGGCATTGCTAAGCCCTCTCACTGACCCTGTAGAAAGTACTGTGTGATTCTTCTTTAATGTTTGATGAGTTTATCTATTCTGATTATATGAAACACAAATGAACTAATTAAAAGTGGTTAAAAGATATTGCCATGAGCTCCTTTATAGGCAATGTTGATGGGACCAATATTCTGACACAAAGCCAAATATTACAAAAAAAAAAAAAAAAAAAAAAAAAAAAAGTTTTTGGAAGGTGTTGGATATTATTATATTTATTAGGTATTTTTCTAGGGTTTTCTACATGATAAAATAATAACCATTGCAAATTAAGGTAATTTATTCATTATTACCTCCTTGAAATGAGGTAACTAAACCACTGTAAAACTGAAAACTAAGAAAAAATAAAATAAAATAAAATAAAATAAAATAAAATAAAATAAAATAAAATAAAATAAAATAAAATAAAATAAAATAAAATAAAATAAAATAAAAACTTTTTTTAAGAAATAGGAGGAAATAAAAGCTACCTCTAACTGGAAAAACTAAGTACTCAGATCCTGGAAATATCTTTAAATCTGGATTTTTATGTAGAAAATATGTTATTTAATTTTTAAACTTCTCATAAAACTGAATTTAAAAAATGCTTTCATATTAAAACATATCTGAGGAAGTTAAGTGGTAATTTATTTTCATGTTCACTTTTTGTTATTATATATAATTATTATTTTTTGAAAGGATGCCTGAAATTTAAGCGCCAGTAGAAATTTGAATATCTAATCAGGAAACTGCAACTTTAACAGAGTAATCTTTTCTTCCTTTAATGCTTTTAAGGAGATAGGAATGCTGTTTTTTTGAAACACAATTTTCAGGCAGAAAACTTTAATCCAGTCATACATAATTCTGTTTCTGTTCTTAATAATGTTCTGAGATTTAAATAGCTCTTTACAGCAGCAATAGCTGTTTTTTTGTTTTTCCAGTGATAAGTAATGAATTAACAAAAAGTCTGTATTGCTTTGAAAAAATATTTAGTTATTTTTTGATTTGCTGCTCATTGTATTGAAAATCAAAAGTGAGATATTTATTTATCAATTATCAATTGTTATATTCTCATTTGGAGCAAAAAAAAAAAGTAAATGAAATCATTTGTACGTTGTTTTTCTGCCACTTAGGCCTTCACACACTGTTAAGAGTAGTTTATACATAGTTTGTGTATGTACGTGTGTGTTTAGAGGTATGAGAAAAACTACCTATCCTTCCAAAGAAGTTTTCTTTGATCACAAATCTGTCTCTTATACTTTCATATGTGGACTTCTAATGACTTTATGGTTTAGATAATCAAAAAGTAGTACTGAATCTTTTGAATATGTGCTTAACACCACTCCTTTCCTCTGTTTTTCAATTTTGCCAAATGTAAAAGAAGTAAAATGAAACAAAAACACAACACTATGCAGTGGCCTTCTCAAGCCAATGCTCTTGTTTACCTTGTGACTTTCCAATACCCTGAGCAATCAGTTGCTCAGAAACATAGCATCCATAGATAAAAGTATTTTTTCAGCTAAAAATAAATAAATATGAGAACTGTGCATTGGGCTGAACCCTGTTGCCTGTCTTGATGGTATTGAATTATTCCAGAAAGCTGACTCAGATATCTTGTTCTTCTTCATCAGACAATGGTCTCCTAGATCCCATCACATACTCTCACATCTCCAGACAAGGTATTTGACTGTACCTTTATCTAGGATGTTACAGTGATTGCTTTGCACTAGCTGGCAAAGCTCTTGCAGGCCTTTCTAACAATATGAGAAACCACTCATACCAGCAGATGTCAGATCCTCAGTTTGATCAGAAAATATACCAGCTTAATGTGATGCTTTGTTGCATACCCTGCAGCTCTAAGGTATTAATTTCTCGATCTGTAACAGTGAAGTTATAGAGACAGTCTTAAAATGTTAGTGCAAAGAGGTAATTTTTTTCCAAGTGGAATGAAAGTAATCTGAATTCAGAGAGCATCAGATTTCTTTAGAGTAAGTTTGTATCTCAATTTAATCTCCTTAGCAAGGATTGCATCTGAATCTAATCTACTTCCAACGTGTTTGTGAGAGGGAAACTACATCAGGAAACCATGGATATGAAGAAAATTTAATTTCTGATTTTGCTAGTCTCTGACACATTACTTATCTATTCCTTTCCATATTAACAACTATCCTGTTCATCTCAGGTAGATCAAAAGCTTTGATAAGATACCACAAAAAATGGAGATAGTATTTGCTCACACTTCTTCATGTGCAAATAACCTCTTACCTAGCCCCAAGGCTCTTCAGTGTCAGACCTGACACTTACAGATGACAAGTTTCCACTTTCCAACATTTCTCTAGAATTGTTTTTCCTCTTAGGAGTGCTTATAGTTAGTGACTTCTGTCTGCTGTGTGCACTGTGTGTTTTCAAGGAGGCTTTTTTTGTGATTCAGAAAATATTAGATGGTATTTGTTGCTCTGTGTGAACAGATAATACAAACGACCACATGAGGAAGTTTTGATAATGTTTTAAATGATTGTGTCTGATGCATTATTAACAGTTTTCATTTAATGTGGATCATACTCTGGCAATGATCTGTCACTTCAAAAACAGCAAAGGTTTCATCATCTATTTACTATTGTGGGTATACTATACAGGCAAAAATAAATCATGGAACCATAGAATCAGAGAATATTCTGAGTTGGCAGAGATGCACAAGGATCTCAGACCCACTCCTGGCTCCACTTAAGGAAAAAAAAAAAAAAAAAAAAAAAAAAAAGTGTGAAAGCACTGTCCAAATACTTCTTAAACTCTGGCAGCTTGCTGCTGTGATCACAGCCCTGGTGAGCCTGTCCCAGTGCCCAGCCACACTCTGGGTGCAGAACCTTTCCCTAATACCCAGTCTGACCCTCCCCTGTCCCAGTTCCGTGCTGTTCTTGTCCCTTAATCCTTACCCAGGGGCTGCCAACCATGTCATCACCACCTGCAAGCTCTGTACAGAACAGCCCCTCCCTTACATGCAGGGCCACAACCCCAACTCACCTGCCCAGCTTATCCCTTCTAAAGAGCCTATAAGAGCCCTTCATAACACACCAGTCACAGGACTCTTCACACCAGGTTTCACTTAAGCTAGTGATGTCGTAGCTGTGGGACTGAGTCAAGGCTTTTGTCTCCTCTTGCTTGTTCCTCATGCTGCATGCACTGATGTCGAAATATTTCAAATGTGCTGCAGTGTACCCAGCACCTTATGGAGCAGACTAAGAAATAACACGTGCTGTCCATCAAATGTTGGTGTGCCATCCCATAGTTTATGACTGGCAAGCCTGGTTTTATCCTTTTCCCCTTCAAAAGTAGTTTAACGCTCTATCAGTCACCCCTGTTAACTCCTGTGCAAAAATCCCTTTTCCCCTCTGAGAAAGATACATCCCATTAGGTGCCAGCAGGCCTGGTTGTTCTGTAGGCCATACCATGACTGAGAAATCTAAAATTCTGCTGGTGACACTAGCCTCGGAGACACACATTGATCAGCTGGATCTGCCTATTCCTTTCAGTATTGCTCCCCACTACTGGAAGGATAGAAGAAAATACGTGTGCCCCTGGTCCTTCAACCAGTTGTATCAAGGCCCTGAAATCCCTTTTGATTGCCATTGAACTTCTCTTTGCTACTTCATTACTGCCAATACAAAACAAACAAACAAAACCAATAATAGTTAATACACAGAGGGCAGTACCAGGTTAGTGAGTTCTCTAATAACATCTCTTATGTGGACCCCAGGGAAGTAGCAGACCCTATAGCAACCCTATAGGTTTGGTCTGGTTGGCAAGTCACGCCCTCTGTTCCCCTGTTCCCCTCAGAAGGGAGTCACCTATAACAACGACCCTTTTACCTTTTTTTTTTTTTTTTTTTTTTTTTTTTTTAATGGAGGTGGTTGTAATATGGGGGTACACTGACTTGCCCTAGGTGCAAGTCAGTGTGGACTTACCTGCCTGTCCAGGTCCAGAGCCTCATACCCTTTGTGTAAGGGTGCCTGTGAAGGTAAGGTAGGCAGGATTTACCTGCCTCTCTGAGCAGAAACTTGCTTTCATTCCCCCCTTTCTCTTGGGTCCCCTCCTGCCTGGTGGCAAGACAGTAGGAGATTCTTCATTTCTTGTGTTGTGGCTGGCTGACACATCTGTCTCGGGGATAGTAGGGTATGGTTCCACCAGTCAATCTCCTTCTCTGAGTCCCAGATGTCCCTCAGCATGCCCACCTCCTCCCAGCTATGTCAGCAGGCTGAGCCATTCTTCTACCCGGGTGCACCACCCACCAGGGTACTCACGGCTGCTGCCAGACACTGACAGAAAACTCAGGCATACCCTGAAGCCTGAGACTCAGATAGGCACAGGTTCCCCTGGGAGCCCTGTCTGAACATTGTGGATATACTCTGGTGCTGTCTCTGTGATGATGTGAGTAGTAGCATCACATCTATGATGATGTGAACGGTTAGCATATTTCCTTGTACTTTTTACACTGCAAGGTGGTGGGTTATTATTCATAGAGGTATGCTAGGATGCCTTTCCCAAAGACCTTGTGGAGACAGAAGTTCTCCTGAGGGCCATGCATTAACCTAGACACACACAGCAGCTGCAATGTTTGGTGCCTTCTGAAATGAAAGCTGCGATATTTCTTTGATGTTTATTTAAAAATTCTAGTTTCATAACAGTTAACTATTTCTGCTCTGGGACAGTAACATTTGGTGAGCCTGTCAGACAAGGCACAATTATAATGATATTATCTCTGTCATCAGTGCTCCAGACTGTTCACAAATGTGCCAGAAAAGCTTGCTTTGTAAGCACAGGCTGTGAGAGACAAGATAAAAATACATTAACAGGGTGGCAAAAGTTTTTCAAGCAGGTAGGGAAATTATTCTGACTCCAGATGTACATATTACATTAAAAGTGGTGATCTTTGGGACTGTAACTTCTCTGGTGCATGGCTGCTGGGCTGGGACAGAATGGGGGAAGGATTCAGTTTACCAACATGAACACCAAATATGTTTACATTTTATATTCTGTCTCATCATTAGTGTTTTAAAATACCGCTATTTTAAAATACCGCTATTTTTTTACTGCTAGTTTCAGCTCTAATGAATCAGCTCTAATCACAACCTGGCTCTACAGTTGTGATAGACACGTCTATTCTATTTCTTTGTCCATGTCCTGAAAGGATGCACCTGTGTATGTGGAACAGTAGAAACAAATGGGAAACTCCACCCTCCTTCGGGAGGGCAGGGGAGGGATGGGAAGGAGAGAGGAGGGGAAAGGATGGGGACGGGAGGGATGTGGAGGGCGGGGGAGAGGGGGAGGAGAGGAAAGTGGAAAGGATGGGGAGAGGAGGGGTGGTGGAGAGGGCAGAGGAGGGGGGGGAGATCAGAGGAGTGGGGGAAAGAGGGGAGGAGGGACAGAGAGGGAGAGAGGGAAAGGGGAAGGGGAGGGGGGGAGAAAACGGGAGGGAGGGAAGGCGAGGCAAGGGGAGGCAGGGGCGGCAAGGCAAGGCAAAGCACGACAAAACAAGGAGCTTGCTTTATAGTTGATGGAGGAAGATGTGGTAGACATGTTTGATTTTTTGAAACTGTTCAATTCCTCCTCTGAGACAGTCACTTATTACTGACTAATTCCAGGTTGTGGTTTGATCAAGATTAGAAGCAGTGCTTATTCTTATCACAAACATTAATTAAATATTAGGTTTTTTAATATGGATATAACTGAATTGAAAATTACATATATTGCAACAGTAGCAACACATCTATGAAAGTACAGAACAAAAAGCAAAGCACACAGCTATACCTAACAGAGATCACAGAATCACAGAATACATTCACGCTTGTGATTGGCCGTAATATAGATCAGCTAGCACATATCACATCTATCACATAATATATGTAGTCCATGTTCCATCACTACTACATGCGGTGAGTCCCGTAGAAGGTTCAGTGAGTTCTGAACAAATCATATCAGACCAGGTATCATTATTAGTCAAATGAGACCAAGTGTCATTAATTGGGGTGATACATTTACAACAAATGCAGCATATTTGGAAAGCTTGAGCTACCAGGCACGATCTTTGAATTCCAGCCTCTCAGCTGCTGCAATTATAAACTTTAGTACAATTCCAATTATTGTGTTTTGAGCTATCTATGAACAATATTAAAGTTTGCATATCAGATACTGACCTGTATGGGATCATTTGGTAATCCAGTGGTCCCATCCCAATTAATACACCAGTCAGAAATCTGCATGTAATACCAGTCATCATGCTGAGGCACTCTCACCCTAGGAATATGCATTCTCCATAGTGTGTTTCTGTACCGTTCTCCAAACAATAGATTGTCCCAGCTTTTTTACCACTAGCCTCATTTTTTGTGGTAGCTTAGTGATATTGCAATTATCTGTGGTTACATTTTTCTTAAGGGTCCACTGTAGGACATATTTCCCTTCCTCAGTGTGCCATGTTTGGTACGTTTGGTACGTTTTTGTGTTTTCCACATAGCCTCCCTAGTTTAGGTCTGTCCCATGGTTGTTATTCCCCAAGTCACTGGTAAACTGGCAGACTGGGGAAGGGAAAAGCATTCCGTAATTTGACTAACATTAGCCATGTACTCAAAAGCTTGAATTAATCACAATATGAGATTTGAATTTTCAGGTTTTCCAATAAAGGTTCCTAATAATATGATCAAAATAATCCACATAGCTGTTCCCATGTTAAAATTTTGGTTTCTAAATTACTATCACTATTAAAACCACAGTAACTCCAAACATAAATATTAAAAGCCCTTGAGTGCATCCCAGCTCGGAATAGCATAACCTGTTGTCCCATGTGCAGTTTCTTGGTGTCAGTAGTCCTGTAAAATATAAAAGAGAAGATGCTCAGTCATATGTGACTAACAGATACTAAGTTAAAAGGGGTGTAGTATCCATCCAGTATTGATTTGATGGAGTTTTCCAGAGCAATTTGCTTCCTGACCATAAGTGTTCTTTGGGATTGTTATCACCATTTCCACTGTCCCATGCTGAGGCATTTTAACCAGCACAGGCTGGCCTGCATAAAAGCCAGTAGTGTGTTCCCCCACTTTTTTGTCTGCTTTTGGTACTACAGTTGTGGCAGGAATGCTAAAAGCTTTCATCTTTGGACAACTATCTTCACTCCATCTATTGTTTAATTGGTAGATAGCATCACAGAGTCGTAGATGCCACCCATATTTATAGGTTTTAGCATATTGCTTTATCAACCCATTTGTTTGCTCAGCAATATAATTGGTTTGGGGGTAGTACGCGGTGCGAAGTACCCACCGGATCCCTTCCTCCTTTGCCCAGTCTTGTACCACTGTGGTTGTAAAGTGTGGTCCATCATCACTCTGAATCTCCTCTGGAAGGAGAAGTACACTAAACCATTCCTTCAGACTATGGACTGTATTTTCCCCAGCTACAGATGTAACAGCACTGGCTGTGGTAATTCCTGAAATTAATTCCACCCCCACCAATATGTATTTGTTACCCCCTGAGGGTTGTAGTGGACCTATATAACCAATCTGCCAGGTGTGCCACAGCATTTTCTTTTCTCGGATATGTAAGGGAGGTGCTTTACTTGCATGGTCTTTGTTAAATCGCGAGTGACATTGTGAACAGGCAGTGACTAATTGTTCACATAGCTTTACTGATACAGGCCATCTTCGAGCTATGCCTTCTCGATATAAATCAGCTTGACCAGTGTGGCCTTGTCTTATGTGTAACCATTAAAGTAACCGTGCCCATTTGTGGTCATCATTCACAACATCAGTATTTTGTAATTGTGTGAGGTTGTCAACTTGCTGGTTAAACTGAGAAGTGACAGTGGCTAAATGATCATGTCCTTTTACCCAACCAATATGCAGCACCCTTTGTTCTCTTATTTCTAGCAATTGCTTCCAGCTGTCAGTTTGCCAGACAGGGACTCTATCTACCTGCCAGCTGTTGGCTGCCCAGTGGCCTATCCACTCCATGGCTCCTTTATAAACTGCATATGAGTCAGTATAGATATGACTGGCACCATGCTGTGCAGCTAGTAAGACTGCTCTATGTTCCCCCACTTGAGCACTCCCTTTACCTGTTTCTTCTAATCTTTGTCCTGTGGCTACTTCTAAAGCCATGGCCTTATATTTCCACTCATTATCTTGCATATAGGATGATCCCTCGGTGACCCATACCTGGTTAAAGTCACTGCCTTCCCTCAGAGGAGACGCCACATGAATTGGAGATGGTTTGCTTAGTGGGGTTTGGAATAGTAAATTACAGTTTATATCTTTCTGGAATTTAGATACCTTAACACTGCCTTCTGTAATAGGCATGATTTCATTAATACGTTCCAGATAGGCATACCACTTACAGACTTTGGGTTTCTGGGCAATACTTGCAGGGGGTACCATACCCTTGCGAACTATATCTAGAAGACAGAAAGGCCCTTGAACAATTACACTCTGCTCTCTTCTTATCTGTTCCACCCGCTTCACTGCTCACACTAGAGACAGCAATCCTTTTTCAAGATCAAAAAATCTCATTTCATTGTCATTGAAAGAGTGGGAGCTAAACTCTAGCGGTCTCTCTGGTCCTTCTGGTCCCTTTTGCCAGAGGTTACAATGGGAACCATGCTTACTGAATCCCCATTCAACAAGGATAGGGTCAGTCAGGTGTAAGGAACATAGCTGTTGAAATAACCTCAGTTATTTTATTAACAAATCCAACGCATCCTCATGCTCTTTACTCCAGACCCATGATTTCTGCTTTTTTAGCAGACTGTATAAGGGACAGGCAACTTTAGAAAAACAAGGAATATATTTACGCCAGTAACCTAAAGCTCCCATAACTTGCTGCAACTCCTTTGTGCTAGAGGGATTCTGCCCCTGCTGTATTTTATCCAGGGTGTCCGGAGGAATAGAAGCAGCTCCTTTAGTCCACCAGACTCCCAGGAATTTAACCTCTTGCATGGGCCCCTGGCATTTTGATATAGGAATGTCAAATCCCAACACTATCAATTTTTCTCGTACAGCTTCCATGGCATGTCTGACTCCCTCTGCATTTTCCCCTCCTATCAATATGTCATTAATGTATTGATATATTACAGTGCCTGGTGGGGTGGAGATTTCTGTTAAAACCTTTGCCAAGACATTGTGAGCAATAGTAGGGGACTGTTTACATCCCTGAAGCAGCCCATTAAAGGTATACTGTACACCTTTCCAAGTAAAAGCAAATTGAGCCTTATCATGTTCCTGGAGCGGAATCATGAAAAACATATTTTTAACATCTAAAGTTGCCATCCACGGGTGTGATGCTTCCTGAATTTGTGTTACCAATGCTGAAATGTTTGGCACAGTGGCAGTTAAAGGTGTGGTATTGGCATCCAATTGCCTATAATCATTCATAAGCTGACACTGTCCATTCAGCTTTTCCACCAGACATACAGGAGAATTGTAAGGGGAATGCATGCGAGCGATAATACCTCTTTCTTCCAAGTCTGATACCACCCTGTCAATGCCCAAATGCCCAGCTGCTAGCAGAGAGTACTGCCTTAACACATTCCCCTCATATATCACTTGTATGCAGGCTGCGTTTTGCATAGATGCAGCCAAATCAGAGATCCCCAAGATCTTATTAACAGGGGAATCTCCTCTTTCTTGCGAGTCTAAACCACCATCCCAATAAGCAGCTTGTGTAGTCAATGAACAATTTTTATTATCTTCTGCAATAGTTAAAAACACTCCAGGACCCCCCAGAGCCACCAGCCTCTTCCTCACATAATGAGATGCTGTCTCCCCCCTCAAGGGAGACTCGCTACTCATGCTCCATCCTGGATTCCTCCGGGTGCCTAGAATACTTTTCCTGTAACTTTGCTAATTTTTCCAGAGACCATGGGATGGTTTGTACTGTAGCACAAACATTGTCTTTTCCATCATTTGCAATTTTGGTTTTGATTAACGGTTGTATAGGTACAGGTTCCAGGGTAAGATCGTAATCTGAATCTCCTACTAGTTCCTTGTTATCACTACTATAACAGATGTCTCCATCGCATGTCTCAGGATTTGTGCAGTGTATTAGTTTGTGGGTTTGTTTATCGGAGACTGAGGATGGCAGCTGATTTAGTAAGAGATCTAATTTTTCCTGTAGTTGTCTTTCTCGCCTTTCAGCTAAGGCCAACAGCATTTTAAGTTCCCTGTTTTCTGTACCTAGTTTCTCCTGTTTTTCAATTTCAAAAACCAGTGATGTTTTCGGCCCTTCATTTTCTGATTTTAATGCAGCATATTCCACATCTGCAATTCTTTCAGGGGGACAGGATTCTTTAACTTCCTTTTGCGAGCAAGATGACCAAGCCCCAAGTACAGCACTAACAATTCCTTTGCCTTTGCCTTTACATTTCCAAAGTTTTTCCTCACTTCTACATTCTTCTATCAGCTCTATCTCTTTGTCCTCATCATTCCAAAATTTTTGGGCCCATTCTTTTCTTGCCTTTGGTGGTGCACACGTATATTTTCTCAGCAGTTTATCCATGGCAATCCTGCCAACTATGCCAATTTTTACACCACGTTAAAATAGATTTGTCAGAGTCAAACATACGCCAGTTTCAGAGCTCTGCTAAAAGCTTTAACCAAGTTGAATGTATTTAATAAGGTAACAGATATAGTATTGTCATTGATAAACACATTTATTGCTATAGAGCTAATATATGATAATAATGCTAGCAAAATATTATCCCGGGTATTCTTCACCAAAGTGTGAAGACGCAGAGCTTACCAAGAAGGCATCCCCGTCCTGGTGGAGCACAGCCTGTCATCTGCCTCTTCTAGATTTCCAGTTTCTTCCTTGTCACGCCCACTCTTCTTTTTTCTTCATTCTAACATTTTTTTTCCCCTAACATTAACTCTTTTTTTAATTTTTATTTTTCATGAGCTTCTAACAGTCTCCTATATCCTAACCTTATCTGTTCCCTCCCTCGGGTGAAGTCTATGGGTGGAGAGTTAAGTACAATAGTCGTGTATGTTTAGCATGTACTTCAGCTCATTATCATATTCAGGGGTGTTAACTTTAATATTCATTATACACCTAATAAAGCAAAATTTTTCACTTGGGCACCGTGGCCTTTGAGATTCTGTTCTGCTGCCAAAGCAGGGCCATCCTGCCAACACAAGAATCCCTCCCTCGGCAGCCTCTGATACCAAGCCCGTAAACATCTGTCCATGTAGTTTGTATAAGAGATAAACAGGAGCAAGCTGCTCAGCTGCCTTTTGCCCAAGGCTGGTGTTTATTGGTGACACTAACAGTCTGACTCTTCTTCACAGTCTAAAATGTTCAGAAGTAATTCTAATCATTTTTCTTGGTTTCAGGAAAAAAAATAGCATCGGAGTACTGCGTCTGAACAAAACTGTTGCCTCCCAGAGATGGATCTCCTATGTAGACAGTTTGGTCGGTCTTATCTTTCTATATAGGAGGCCATCTATTCATAGAGAGTATGAAAACTGTTATTCATAGGGAGTAAGAAAACTGTCTATTCATATAGAGTAAGAGTGATTTACATTGTGCAAGAGTAATCAGTTTCCATAGCCTATTACAAAAGACAGAGGTGAAATAAACAGGATTTTCAAATGTGATATTTTCAATTTTGGATTCTTTAAAAAAATAAATAAATCTTATGCCCAATTGGACACTCTGAAAATGAGATGCAGAAGTTTTTCCCAAACAACTTCATAGTGACAAATGGGGGAGACAATGATTTTATGGAAATAATTTCTGACGATGTAACATAGATGGGATGTTGATGAGGCAAATGCATGTGTTGAATATTGTGTTTTTCCATTACATTTTCTCATTTCAGTGGTATTCATAGTTGATCCTCCTGGTATTCATTTGCCACGGGCTTATTTAGGAACAGAAGCTTTGCAGTTGTAGTCAGGAAGAGCAGGAGAGTATTGTGTGGGAGTGGTGGTGTGTTCTGTGGAAAAAGGTCAGCAGAAATTAGGCTTGCAGATCATAGTTATTATATGCTTTTTTTTTTTTTTAACATCTGAGTTTTGATACAGCTGTTGGGTGTGAATATACCAGTGGGAACATTCTTTTCACTTATCTGTTCTGTTGGTATGTATCAAAAGAAAGCAGAGGGAAGCTGATTGATTCTTGCCTGACTTTTCTTGTCTGTCCCAGTTAACTACAAGAAAGGTTAAAAACAGTTCTTTGTCTAAAGTTTCTTTGTCTAAACGGTGTAGGATACTGAAATCCTTATGTATGTATATACATGTTTATATATATATATATAAGAAACTAGAACAGTGGTGTTTGTACGAAAAGGAAAATAAATTGAGGTTTATGTTCTGTTATTGTTGCAATTAAACATGCATTTCCTGGAGCTATTAAATGACTAGGGATCCAATGCCTGTTCTTCAAAAGCAGTAAAGTCGAGTAATTTCAGTTGGACAGTTGGCAATAGAACACAGGCAGCTGTGGTATACACAGATTTTGTCTCACCTAGAAGCCCTGCTTTTTAAACCCTTTTTATTCCTTAAAAGATAAATACCTAATGCATGGGTAATCCTGAAAGATGGTATCTTACCTTCTGGCAAAAGATAAACATTTTACAAAACATTTCTATAGCTGTTTTGAGTAAATATATGGTAATTAACTACTAGTACACACTAGAATTTCTTCCTACATTTTTAGCATTAATTCTGTTAACTACTATACATGCTATGAAAATTTATAAATGTTTTCTTGTAGTGTCAAGCATCACAGATGTCAAACTTAAAGAGTCTATTTATCTGGATATGTACATAAGTAAACTTTTCCTAGAATTAATCTGTTTATTTGAAACAGCATATGCTCACTGCGTTTTACATGTAACCATTAAAAATCTGTGAAATATTAAATATGATATTAACATAATTGATAATACAAACATTCTTCTCAGTTTTTCTATTACAGTACATATAATAGGACCAAATATTTTCTATAGTGTATGTAAATAATGAGCATTAATTATTATTATTGATGCAAGACAAACTTAGAGTATCATGGTTATGAAGACTATCATCATACATCATGAAAGGGCAGCATATTCCCCAAAACTATGTAATATAAATGTAATACAATGACATAAATGGGATCATCCTTCTGTAACTATCCCAACAATTTAAAGTGCTTCATTAACATAAAGATCTTGCATAGAAGAGGATTTGCTGACATTTTTCTCTGATTGTGGGAAGCTTTTTCCTGTGAGGCCTAGATGTCTGCATTCCACAGGGTCAGCAGCTGTAGGACCTGCACCTGCTGTAGGCTCACAGGCCCTCACTGATGATCCCACTCCTCTTCTCCTGTCTCTCTCTGGAAAAGACCTGTTCCTCCCCCTGGCCCCCCTAAGTGATTTGCTTAAATAGCACCATTTTATTGGGTTGCTGCTTAAATCCTGGGGTGCTCAGGATTTGAAGCTTTGCTTCCCTGACAGGGATCAAGCCAAGGCATGCAGATGAACAAAAGGGCCTCATTCTCCTGGAGTGCTTTTTGTGACCACCTGTCCCTTGAGGATATGATCAACCTCCTCCTGCATTCCAGCCACAGCCACAGCATCCTGGGCTGGAGGAGCTGGAACTGGTGTTGTAGAGAAGTGTCACATAATGGCTCCGACTGGTGTGGCTGGAGAACAGCAGGGTACGTTGGGGTATGGAGTGACAGGGGTTGTCTGTGTTTCCTGTGTGCTTCTCAGGATCTGCAGCCTGGCTGCTGTTCTGAGGGTTTGGACATCCCTGCCCCTTGGAAAGGCGAGGCTGGGAGGGTGAGAGTGAAGTGTGATCTTTTGCAGCATTTACACTAAATAAAATCACCACACATTCCAGGAAATTTTCCCCTCTTGATTTCATGCATCATTGAGGAAATGTTGGACAGAATTCCCTGCAACGGGCTGTTCTTTGCTTTTGAAGAAACCTCCACATGAAAAGCACTGCAATGTTTACTGGGCTCTCTGAAAGGAAAGCTGGACATGTAGAAGTGGCAGCAGCAGCATGCCGATGCGGACGTACGTTCCATACCCACGATTGACCAGGCGCTCCCCTGTGTTTGGTGGGCTTTGCTCCACAGGAGCACTGGGTGCAGGAGCCTGACGAGAGCTGATGCTTGAGGGCACTCGAGCTCTGTGACCCCTTGACACTCGGCCACTGCCCATGCTGGGGGCATGACTCCCATAGCTTCTGGACCATCTGCGCTGCCATGGAGTTCTGCTCTGGGGCCTCTCCCTTACACTGTTCGAACGCCGACGGGTGGATGATCTGAATACATACTCCTGATAGTCGTCATCTGCTCTCACCAGGTGCAGGACATGGTCAAAAGGCTGCCTGCAGAGTGGGCACAAAGCTGCCCTGGTGGCCCACTTCTGGATGCAGCTGAAGCAGAAGCGATGAAAACACAAGGGCAGGCAGGCTGCGTTGTTGATGTCACACAGACAGATGGGGCAACAGTGGGGTTCTGATGCCTCTGATGGCTCTGCCTGTTGTGTCCTGCTGCCAGTGGCCATCGCAGCAGAGCCGCTTCCCTCCAATGTCTCTTCAACACCTGAGGCCATGTCCTGCAAGAAAGATGTGCAAAGTGCCAGAGTTTTCCATGTGCTAGGAAGAGGAAAGCAAAGAAAACTCAAGAAAGCAGAGAGAGAAGGGAATTGAGGGCCTCCCAAAGGGTCTCTTTGAGGGCTGAAAAGCACCAGCAGCCCTCGGGCCAGCCAGCCCCATGGACTGACCTTCACCCTGTCGCCTTGGCTCTCCCTGTGCTGGGAGGGGTTGCAGACTCTGCCCTCCCTGCAGAGTGGGTGCTGGGACCCTGGGGCTGCAGAGCAGTGAGGCCGTGGGTAGTCACAGCCACCCCACAGTGACATCACAGGAGCCATCAGGGCCACTGGGTGAGGAAAGCAAATGCCCCGGGGACAGGGGGGCAGAAAGCCTGCTTCACAGGATGTTTGCTGTTTTTGTGTGGCTTTGCAGGGGTTGGTTTAACCTCGGGGTGATAAAATCCTGTGACAGGAGGCTGGTGTGCCTGGGTAAAGGGCCTGGCAGTGGGCACTAGAGCTATGCAGGCAGGGAAATCCTGGTGACCTCCTCAGTGCCAGCAAAGCGCTCAGTGCCTCAGTGCCTCCTCAGGCTCAGCTCCTCTGAGGCCCTTCAGAGGAGGTCTTGCACCTTCCACCACTGGGAAAGCCTAGACATCACAGTATGGTTGAGGTTGAAAGGGGCCTCAGAAGACTCTCTTGTCCCCCTTTGCCCTATCACCCCAACCTGAAGCAGGGCCAGCCTGCCCTAGACAATGCCCAGGATGATGTCCAGACAGCTTTTGAAGATGTCCAGGGATGGGGGGACTCTGCAATCTCTTTAGGCAGCCTATGCAGTGCTAAGTCCCCCTTCTGTAATGAAGTGTTTCCTGGTGTTCAGGAGGAACCTCCTGTTTTTCACTTTATGTACATTACCTCTTGCCTGGGCACTGCTTGAAAGAGCCTGACTCAGTATTCTCTACAGCCTCCCTTCAGATATTCATATACATTGAGATCCAGCCTGAGCCTTCTTTCCAGGTTGAAGCTTTTCATCAGAGCTGAGACCAGAAATGGTTGAAGGCTGAAGGGAGTCCTTGTGGGATGCAAGGCAAGACTGTTTGTGAACATTATGAAGGGATGTTGTTTAGGGGCTTTTGGAAGTGTTCAAAACTCATCCTGAGATGGCTTAGGGAAGGCCCAAAGGCAGGGGGAATGGATTGCATACAACTAGGTCTGGGAAGAAACAGCATGCAAACAGAAGGAAAAACATAGGCTCACAGGAAGATTCAGGTTGGAAAGAACATCAAGAGCTTAACTGTGCAACTTACCTGCTTAAAGCAGCATCAGTGAGGTTGGGCTCAAGGCTTTCTCCAGCCTGGTGTCAAAAACCTCCAAGGAAGCAATAAGCCCAAGTAGAGCTACAGGCTGGGAGATGGGTGGTTGGAAAGCTGCCAGGCGGAGAAGGACCTGGGAGTGATGGTTGATAGTTGGCTGAATATGAGCCAGCAGTGTGCTCAGCTGGACAAGAAGGCCAACGGCATCCTGGCCTGCATAAGAAGCAGTGTGGCCAGCAAGGCTAGGGAAGTGATTGTCCCCCTGTACTTGGCTCTGGTGAGGCCGCACCTCAAGTACTGTGTTCAGTTTTGGGCCCCTTGCTACAAGGACATCGAGGTGCTCAGAAGAGTCCAGAGAAGGGCGACAAAGCTGGTGAAGGGTCTTGAGAACAAGTCTTATGAGGAGCAGCTGAGGGAGCTGTGTTTGTTCAGCCTGGAGAAAAGGAGGCTCAGGGACGACCTTATAGAAGGCTATAAATTCACATTGGAGTGAAATATTAATTTTCTAATTATTTGTATGTGCTTATAGTTTAATTAGCAGCAATGATTTGAAATTGTATCAGCTTGGGCTATTAATTGCATTATCTCAAGATTAACAATATTTTAGAATCATAGAATCGTCGAATCATCATAGAATCATAGAAACACAAAGTTGGAAAGGACCTACAAGGTCATCTAGTCCAACTGTCCTCCTATCACCAATACTACCCACTGAGCTACTAAATCATATCTTGTAGCACCTTGTCCAGGTGCTTCCTGAACACTGCAATGGACGGTGAAACCATCACCTCCCTGGGCAGGCCACTCCAGCGCCTCACCATTCTTTGAGAGAAATTTTTTTCCTGGTATCTAATGTAAATCTCCCCAGATGCAACTTGTGGTCATTTCCTCAAGTCCTATTATTAGTTATCTGGGAAAAGAGGCCAACCCCCTCCTCAACACAGCCTCCCTACAGGAAGTTGTAGGGTTCAATGAGGTCTTCGCTGAGCCTTCTCTTCTCCAGACTAAACAATCCCAGTTCCCTCAGCTGCTCCTCATAGGACTTGTGTTCCAGACCTTTCACCAGCTTCATAGCCCTTCTCTGGACACACTCCAGGGCCTCAATGTCCTTTTTGTAGTGAGGGGCCCAAAGCTGATCACAGTACTTGAGGTGTAATCACCAGAGCAGAGTACAGGGGGATAATCACCTCCTTGCTCCTGCTGGCCACACTATTTCTAATACAGGCCAAGATGCCATTGGCCTTCATGGCCACCTTGGCACACTGTCAGCTTATGTTCAGCCAAGCATCAATCAACACTCCCAGGTCCCTTTCCTCTGCACAGTTTTCCAGCCACTCTGCCCCAGGCCTATAGCATTGCTTGGGGTTATTATGGCCAAAGTGCAGGACCCGGCACTTGGCCTTGTTAAACCTCATTCCATTTGCCTCAGCTCAGCAGTCCAGCCAATCCAGATCCTTCTGAAGGGCCACTCTACTCTCCAGCAGATTGACACTACCTCCCAGCTTGTTGTTGTCTTCAAACTTACTGAGAGTATACCCAATCCCCTCATCTAGCTCATCAATAAAGATATTAAACAAGATAGGCCCCAGTACTAACTGGGTACTTTAATTGGAAGTTGTACAGATTTGATCAAAATGTTAGAACTATGAGAATCAAAGGTACATAAAATTTGGGAAGGGTATAAGGAGCAGGCTGAAAAAGCAGGTAGGTTGTTTGAGAACTTGGGAATTTATTTGCATCTTTTACTTTCAGTTGTCTGAGCATAGGTACTTAAAACAGAACCAAAACCAAAACAAAGATGCCTTGGAGATGTCTAGAAAGTCTGTGAGAATCTGTGCTGATGAATGAGTGAGTGACTTTTTAATATTAGATCACAGTTAAATGAGATATTCTCTGATTATTGCACAGATTCTCAAGGATCTTCTGTCACCATTGGCTTCCGTATGTGGATTCAGAAGGTGGTGGAAATGTTTACAATACAAACAATTCATACCAGTCTAACACAATGGTAATTAACATCAAGCCCACAAAAAAAATATTTTGTCTTCAGCTTTTCTATTTCTTAAGAAAGCTTTAAGCTTCTATAGCCTGTAACTAAGTGCTTATGACATAGGGATTTCCTCCATTTATAAATCATATTATATGGTTACTAGAATTAAATACTCTATGTAACAAACTTAGATCCATACAGTTGTTTTTAGACCCACTGCATTCTGAAGGTAACAGATCTAAAAAAGACATTTGTGATGACTATTAATGATGACTTCTAAAGATACCTCAAACATTCAGTTTTTATTTGTTATTTGTTATTTTTGGTATGGTGGTATAAGACAGCTTGGTTTACAAGAAAGTGAAACCTTGTAATAGAAAGAACTATATCTTTCAAAGGAGACAATCCACTAATAATGGTGCCTAAAATATCATTGCAGGGGGTACGTTCACACTTTTTACCTGGAAGAACAAGCATTGTACTTAGGGGAAAGCTGATGATTAAAGTACAGCAGAGCATATGTATCTCTCAGAAAGATTAAAATCAAAAATAGGTCATGTAACATTTAAAGTTACATGAAGTAATTTGTTTTGAATCTTGTGATAGTTCCTAATATATTTGAACCATATTAAGCCATTTCAGAGGAAATAGAAGAATGCATGAACGTTTTATACCTACATTCAGAAGAGTTGTAACAAATAATGAGACGACTGTACAGGATTTGGCAATGATATAAAGCCTGCAGCACTGTATATCCTGTATGCAAAATAGCCACAGATAATGTAATAGTCTCCTTTTTGAGTCTTTTTTATTTTTCTTGCTTTGAGAGAATGAAAACAATGAATTAGAGAGGTGGATACTGAAGACTTACTGCCCTCAGGTGTCTGTATAAGGATTAATTTGATCGTTCCTCTCTGGTTTTACTGAAGCAGCAATATTCGTCAAGGAAACATCTTCCTTTTTCTATCAAAGAAATCAGATTTCACATTTTTATCTTGAGTATCCAAATAATTTCACTTTAGCTTAGTGTGCGCATTGTAAGATAAATTAATTAATTAATTAATTAATTAATAAGATCTTGTCTCAGATGCTGACAAAATACCTAAACTGAGCTTTTGCTTAAGAAACATTTTGTAACTGTTTTAATTGGTATTGTTCAAACCAAATATGTCATCTGTGTACAGCTAATGGTTAAACAGGGCAAAATAGGAAAACAACAGTGAATGAAGCATGATTTATGTACCCAGAAGCACTATAACAATCAAACAAACAGAAAACTAAAATGTGGAAAGGAAGACATTCAGATTTGATTCTCTAGAGGCTAGAGAACTAATGGCAACTAAACCACTGGAGAACTGATGCTCTGTTCTTTATTCTGCATATCCATTGAGTTAATTCTGTGAACATGACACTTCCCACGTTTCATATGTGATGTGGGTCACCAAATAGGGAAGTGCTACTGGATGACTGAAGCAGGTGGGCTTTTCGTGGGCTCCTGTGCTCTGTGGAGGGCAGACTAAAAGGTAGAGTTCAGTGGGAGCTGCCTTTCACTGCTTCAGAACCTCTTCCCTATCACTAACATCTGTTGTGCAGACCCAGTGCACCAGCAGCTTCTCCAGCCTTTGGTGCTGTCTCTAAACTGAAGTGCTTCTTTCTGCAGTCATGCTCATAGACTCCACTACTTATTCAAATAGCAGAAGCTTGTGCTCTTGGGGTGTCAAATGTTGCTAACAATCCAATCTTGATAAAAGTTGTCACACCAGTATATACAGTTAATATTCTTGTATATTAAAATATAACAACAAAAGAATATATGAGTAATGCTATTCCAGAAGGCATACTTTGCAGGAAACTGAAATATCAGCTGGCATTCTTCTCTTGATATATAAGAAACCTAACCACATTTTCCAGCATGAGATGAAGGGCCATACATAATTCTTTATTTTTGTTTGTTTGTTTGTTTGTTTTGTTTTTGAATGGTAGAGTGATCTGTCCTTGTTAAATCTTCTTACTACAGATTTAGAGATTTTAAAGTGGGGTAGCAATTAAACAATGTTTTCTGTCCTAGAAGAACATGTTACTCTATTACCCTGCTTGCAGAATTTACAGTAGTAAGATAATTTAAGCAGTGCTACATTCATTCTAGAACTGTGTCCAATTAAAAAAATCCTGAAGTCTATCCTGCACTGGGCTAATTTGTGACTAACCTGGGATGAAAGGTGATGCTTAAATTAAAGATTTTATTACTCAATATCCATAAATTTGGATAAGAATGATACATATATGTTTAATAGTTGATGAGAACACTGAAGGCAGTAGTATTTGTAGAGGGCTTCCTACAACAGGTTTCCCAGGAGCATGTCCAGGCAATTTTGAAGACCTCCAAGAAAGGAGAATGCAAAACCTCTCTGGGCAACCTGTGCCAGGGCTCTGTCACCCTCACAACACAGAAGTGCTTCAGAATATTCAGATGGAGCCTCCTGTGTTTCTGTTTTTGCCCATTGCCTTTTGTCCTGTAACTTGAAAGAGCTTGGCCCCATCATCTTTACAGCCACCCTTCAGATGTTTGTACACCTTGATGAGATTTGCCCACCTCCCCCCCGTCCCCAAACTCTTGGCTGAACCCTCAGCCACTCCTCATAGGAGACATGCTCCAGACCCTTCATCTTTGTGGACTTTACTGGACTTTCTCCAGCTGCTCCATCTCTCTTTTGTCTAGTTCTGGGCTCCCCAGTATGTGCTTCTCCAAAGGTGACCTTACCTGAGGATAGAGGAAGTGTCACCTTCCTTGTCCTGTGGTAAAGACTCCTCCTAATGCAGCCCAGGATACTGACCTTCTTTGCAGCAAAGGCACAGTGCTGGCTCATGGTGAACTTGGTGTCAGCCAGGACCCCAGGTCCTTTTCTGCAAAGCTGCTTTCCAGCCTGGAGGTCCCCAGCATCTACAGCCTGGGGTTGTTCCTCCCTAAGTGCAGGACTTTGTGCTTCCCCTGGCTGAAAGTCATGAGGTTCCTGTCAGCCCACTTCTCCAGTCTGATGAGGTCCGTAAGGAGGGCAGCATGACCCTCTTGTGTATTAATCTCTTCTCCCATTTTTTTTTGGCACCTGCAAACTTGCTGAGGGTGTACTCTGCCCCATCATCAAGCACATTAATGAAGATGTTAAACTGGACTGGACTCAGGATTGAATCCTACAGCATTCTGTTAGTTACTGGCCTCCAACCAGGATTTATACTATTCATCATAATACCCTAGGCCTATCCATTTAGCCAGTTTTCAGTCCACATCACATTATCTAGTCCATGCTTCATCAGCTTTTTCTATGCAGATCTTATGGGAGACATTGCTAAAAGCCTTAGTGAAGGCCAGGTAGTCTAAGCAAACAATAACCATTGCTCTTCCCCTATCTACCAAGCCAGCCATTTCATTGTAGTTTATCAGGCTGATCAAGTGTGACTTCTTTTTGAATTCATGATGACTACTCCTGATCAGTTTGTTGTCCTCAGTGTACTTGGAAATGGTTTGGAGGATTTGTTGTTGCATCATCTTCCAACGTGTTCCCAGGAGTTAAGTAAACATAATCTGAAAACCAAATTAAGCATGGGATGCAAATACACATTGCACAGAATAGCTGAATTCTATCTTTATTTAAATGTGGGGAAGTTGTTCTGGAAACAGAAATCCTAGTCCCTAGCAGGTAGTCACAAGTGCAACCACAATTTTTACTATGAAGTAAAACTTTACTTATTTATGTATAGCAATCTTATCTTACTAGATCAATAAGATCAATAATGATCCCAAGTGAGCTTTCTTTTAAGGATTTGAGTATTGCTTAAGAAAATGGAAACAGACATTTTTTTGGTTACACGTAGGAGCAGACACTTGGTACATAGTTTGCATACTCTCTGTGTAGCTCTCAATAGGTGCTATCCATGTGGAGGCTGTTTGGGAATGGCAGATCACCTGTGCTTTGCTTACCTCACTGGAGTGAGTGACTGTCTATGGATGAAATGCAGTAAAGGGATCTTCTGACAGTATGTCAGCTGGCCTTTGCCAGTGTCCACTCTCCAATGAGCTCTCCAGTTTGGAGACAGTGTGGTACAGAGAGAATTTAATTGCAGAATGGTGTAAAGGATGAGTGAGAACTCTCTCCACAATTCATTACAGACACTGGAAATATGCTTGAAGAAAGGTTTGTGATGACTCACAAAGTCTACTGCTATTTTGCTTTATTTATGTTATACAAAAGAGACTGCATTGGAAGACTAATTAAGTCACCCACCCCTTATGTTTTTCCTTCTTATGTCTGTATATAACAAATCTTCAGGATATTGAGCAGGCAGTAAGAGTAGGCATCTAAGTCATATTGCAGTAGCTAATGAATATTGCAGTAGCTAATGAGTAAGCTATTTAGTCCTTCCTATCTTTCCACAAGGAATTTTGCAAAATGGCCAGGACGCAAGGTATGCATTTTTTCATCTCTGTACAGAGGAAATGTATTTTTATGCTTTGCATGCATGAGACCAAATCTAGAAAGCAAATCAGCATGGTTGTGCTGACTGAACTTGAGATCTGCTGATGATCTATGTGTATGTGTGCACTCTCATGCATAGGGAGTTTCCAATATTTGTCCAGGCAAAATTAACAGTTATTCACTGTTTTGTTTTGTTTTTGTTTCTGTTTGTTTTTGTTTGCTTGTTTGTTGTTGTTGTTTTTTCTTTTTTTTTTTTTTGCAATTTAGATATTAAGTAAACTTAAAATCAGAATTACGTAACCTACTAATGTTTTGCTAAAACAGTTTAGAGGCCATCCTTGTCATTTGTAAGACTGCTAAGTAGACTAACAAGTGCTAATTTCAGTGATCCAGACAGAATATATAGATAGACTGAAATATCTATCAGTGTGTATGTTGTGTGTAGATAAATAGTTTAATCAGCCAAAAAAAAGGGAATTAGAAAACCAACAGAATGAAGAATAGGTGTTGCAGGAAGCACGGTCGAAAGCACGACAGACACACCGTAGAGTCAGATCATGCTCCATTTTATTGCCCGAATAGCCTAACTTTTATAGAGAACTTAACAGGGGTGGACAGTGTTTCACACAAGATTATTGGTCAAAAGCACTCAGACAAACAGCTACAAGAAAACAACCCCACCTGCAAGAAAACAACCCCCTTGTGATTAGCAGTCACATAGACCTTGTCCTTGAGGCCAGCTACTGGTAACAATATTTTCCTGAATTCCTCAATTGGGCGATGTGGGAACACTGTCATGGGAACTTCTCATAGTTGCCCTGGTAGCTTGGTTTGCTCAGCTACAGCAAGCCATGGGATTTTTGCTGTTTCAAGAAATCCCTCAACAATTCCCCCTTCTTCTTTTGAGCAAACCAAGCCTGACACAGCAGTTTTACAAGTAACTCTTTAGCTATACTTACAACACACAACGATGATTACCACCACCATAAACCAAATCCTTAATCCCCTTGTGATTAAACCCAGCAACCATCTACACTTTGTTTCAAACAAGTCAGTGAACCATTGATTGAAAGGATTGATACCATATTGAATCTTTCTCATGTGCTCTTTCAGGAAAGTAATGGATTTGTGAATTGACACATTATGATCAAAAAGGTTTAAACAGTACATTCCCTTAAAGTCCTCACACCCATTCCTTTGAGCCAAAAGCAAGATGTCAATAGCAGCTTGATCCTGTAAAAGCAGATGTTGCAGACTATTTTGATCTGGTAACATCTCCTCAAGTATCTCTGTCGTGGCATAGGCTTGCCTCTCGGCCCAGCATACCAATTTTTCTAAGTTGTTACATGCGGCCGCAGATGCCACTCCAGGCACTGAAATTGCTAATGCCGCTCTAGCTGCAACCCCACACAATTCAACATTATCATTGCAATCCAATGCAAGCAATGTCCATTTATGTCTGGTGATCTCACGCAACTGTAACAAGCTAGGAGCAAATACAATGAGTTTATCTATGTAACATGGACATCTGATAGCATTTGCAGGGATACCTTGCCAGGCCCCATCCCCACAAATCAGAAGCACATCAGGAGGTAAGGCCAAAGCTGTACAATTGTTCCAAACACTGTAGTTGTTACCCCTTGTCTCCATGCTACAAACCCCTAAACCCTGCTTAGCAGCGTCATTGCAATCACAGGTGTTATTTGTGTCTTTGTACCAGTATGACCTTTTCCAGGTTCCTGTAGCAGGAATCATCTGATATCCACGGCTACGTTCACTTTTGTAGCCCCCTTTCAGGTTGATACACATTTGACTACAGATACCAAGGTTTTGACATTCATCAATGTCTCCACAGTTTCTCTTGTCTATAAACTCAAACCCAGCTGGACAGTCACATTCATTTATGATGCATTCCTTCAGGGGCTCATCACCCCAGTCCTTGCAGTCTCTCTGCTGGTTACACACTTTATTGATATCTATGCATTCTCCACTTCTGCACTTGAATTTGCCAGGTCCAGAACACTGAATAACATTGTTACAGTTTGCTTCATCAGTGCCATACAGACAGTCTCTCACACCACTGCACTGCCTACTCCCATGGACACAGTTCCCATCTTCACATCTGAAATGGTCTGGCCTGCAGGTCCAAGAAGGGCAGTTAATTTCATCACTTCCATCCTTGCAATCAGGATCTCTGTCACAGTCTTTTTCACCATCACATTTCCAGGACACTGGGATACACTGGGTTGACTGAGGACCACAGCTGATTTCATTTACCCGGCATGTTCTCGTATGACACAGCTCAGCACTCTCATCAGACCCATTTTCACAGTCCGGATCCCCATCACACTGCCATCTGTTTGGCACACACTGACCACTGTTGCACACAAAGTCAGATTCAGCACACGTCTTCTTCACACAAGCACTCTCATCACTGCCATCTGAGCAGTCTTCACATTTTGCTCTAGCACCGTCGGCAGCAGTGCACAGGCCGGCGAGGGCGAGCAGCAGGCAGAGCGCCCCGCAGCGCGGCAGCGCCCGCCACCGCCCCACACCTGTGTCACTTATACTACTCCTATTACCCCTGCTGTTAGTGTCAGTGGCATCCTCCTGGTTCCGTTTCTGTCTTTGTCGCCCCTTACTCTCCCCCTTTTCTTTTTGCCACTGACCATTCACCACAAATGGATGAGACACATGATTACTAGTTAGGAAAGAGAGTGTAACGTCTGCTATACGGCTGCAGGCAGTGCCGGCTGCAACCTTAGAAGCTGTTTGTGAAACAGCCTGCCGGTGGCCATTTGGCAGGGTAATCTGCGTCTCTGCCCTCCTGCCCCGCAATAGAGCTAATTCGTCATTAATAGTCTGTAGAATGTGGCAACCCCACGGAATGTTATCCAGAAACATAGTTATAACACCGATCTGGGGACGAATAGTCTTTTTTGCATTGCAAGGTAAACCTCTTAGAAAAGGAATGCTAGAGAGAAGCAGCACAGCCGCTGCTGCCTCCATGGTTACGTCAGACAGGCTGCAGGGTCCTGATGTCCGTCCCTCTGCTCTGTGCCGACTCGCCACACGGTGAGAGTCGACTACCGTTGTCCACTGACGCCTCTGGTCTCCCGTAGCAACTCGATCTCGGATGGCCCGTATCGCACCGCGATTCCGCGTCTCTCCGCGATTCCGCGTCTCACCGCAATTCCCTTTTCCGCGTCTCTCCGCGATTCCGCGTCTCACCGCGATTCCGCGTCTCTCCGCGATTCCTTTTTCCGCGTCTCTCCGCGATTCCACGTCCCGCCGCAACTCCGTTTCCCGCGGCCCTCCGCAAATTCCACGTCCCGCCGCAACTCTAATTCCCGCGGCCCTCCGCAAATTCCACGTCCCGCCGCAACTCCGTTTCCCGCGGCCCTCCGCAAATTCCACGTCCCGCCGCAACTCTAATTCCCGCGGCCCTCCGCAAATTCCACGTCCCGCCGCAACTCCGTTTCCCGCGGCCCTCCGCAATTCCACGTCCCGCCGCAAAACCCCGTTCCCCGCGGTTTTCCGCGTGTCTCAGCGGGAATACCACGCCTCACCGTGAGTCCTGTGTACCGTGTTTCTGGGCCGGTGTCCGGTCCGCTCAAGCGCCGGTCGGATGGGCGCTCCGAAGTCCCGACGGCGCGGCGAGGTCGCGGCGCCGCTGGTCCCGGCGCCGCTGGTCTCCTGGTCTACCTGCGTTCGGATGTGCCGGCGCCGCTGGTGTCCCGCTGCGCTGCGATGTTTGTCCCGGCGAAGCTGCGATGTTCCGTTCGGGTCCTGTTCAGGTCTCAGCCTGTTCGGGCGCCATATGTTGCAGGAAGCACGGTCGAAAGCACGACAGACACACCGTAGAGTCAGATCATGCTCCATTTTATTGCCCGAATAGCCTAACTTTTATAGAGAACTTAACAGGGGTGGACAGTGTTTCACACAAGATTATTGGTCAAAAGCACTCAGACAAACAGCTACAAGAAAACAACCCCACCTGCAAGAAAACAACCCCCTTGTGATTAGCAGTCACATAGACCTTGTCCTTGAGGCCAGCTACTGGTAACAATATTTTCCTGAATTCCTCAATTGGGCGATGTGGGAACACTGTCATGGGAACTTCTCATAGTTGCCCTGGTAGCTTGGTTTGCTCAGCTACAGCAAGCCATGGGATTTTTGCTGTTTCAAGAAATCCCTCAACAAATAGGTATGAGATTGTATGTGTTTATGAAATATTTTATTTGTCCTAATTTATTTTTTTTTACCAGTTATGTTCACATTATGCTTTTTTCTTTCTGAGTTTTCCATCAGTATCAATTGCTTGTTACAGTATGTAATTTTTTTGCATAGTTTAGAGAGGTTTTTTTTTCTCTCATTCTAAAAGAACTTAAAAATATTTAATAAACCCCTGTGAGACTGTGAGACAGATGAATGCCATCAAGTAACTGTCTTTGTGAGTATAGAAGAGTTTTGTACACACAGCAGTTGTCATCTGGCTGAAGTCCAGATTATGAGGCGTATGGATGTTGCAGGTATCATTCTTCAACATTTGTCAAGCTTGTATGTGATCTATTATCCATCTGACAAAATGAAGTGTTCCTCTAGTCAATACTTTCAAGATGGGCAGTCCTTTTCTGATCTTCTCAGTAGCTATTCTCTATATCAATTTGTTTTTTAAGCCAATCAGTAGGCAAAGCTCTATTAATTTTAAAGGTCTCTCCAAATACGTATGAGAACATGTCAGGCTTTTATTTATTTATTTATCTATTGAACAGAACCATTCTTAATTATTTCTCATGAATATGTCATCTGGTGGATCCATCTAAGTGGATCTTTGGCTTTTCTACAGCTAATTCACCTAATGTGAAATCTTTCCTCCTCTTTCTTACTTCCAAGATCCCAATTATTTTTGCTTAGCCCCTATGTGTGTGCCTTCACACTTTGTATTATTATATTTGTTACTCCATTGCTAAAGATCACCCAATTCTTAATTGTGTTTCAGAAATATTTGTAATTATGTTATCTTTCCAGATAAAATCTTACACCTCTACAATATAGTTCTGGTATTGTTGGTTTTAACAGAAACTTCAGTCTGTCTACATTTGAGCATTAACCTATCCAGTGCACATCATGTTCTTTTTGTTACAGGCTATTAATATGATTAATTGCCAATTGATTCTGTCATTTTTCCTACTAGACAAACCATTTTTATATCAATGACATCACAAGAAACATTTTTTTTTCCAAATAAATAAACGTACAGCTCATACATAGACTATTGAGCTATTATTTTTAGTAGAAAAACTCTGGAAAACGAATTATTTACTTGTTAAGAAACAATATATTTGCTTATGATTTAGTCAAGCTTGTTTCTGAGGCAGCCCTCTGTTGCGGTTTAATTCAGCAGGCAGCTAAGTAGCACATATCAGTGGGCTCATTTCCCCCTATTATGGAGAAGAGAATCAGGGGAAAAAAGGGTAAAAAGGGTAAATACTCATAGCTTGAGACAAAGACTGCTTAATAGGACAGAAAAGAAAGGGAAAACGATACAAATAATGATAAAAGAATATACAAAGCAAGTGATGTACAGTGCAATTGCTGACTGATGCCCAGCCAGTCCCTGAGCAATGGTGGGCCCCTGACCAACTCCCCACAGTTTTACTATTCAGCATGAAGCCATGCTGAATATCCTTTTGTTCAGCCTGGGACACCTGTCCTGGTTCTGTCCCTTCCCCGCTCCTGGGCCACCCCCAGCCCCTCACTGGCAGGGCAGCACAAGGAGCTGAAACTTCCTTGGCTCTGTGTAAGCACTCTGCAACAACCTAAAACATCAGTGTGTTATCAGCATTATTATCATCCTAAATCCAAAACACAGCACCACACCAGCTGATAGGAGGGAAATTAGCTCTATCCCACCTGAAACCAGGACAATATCCAACCCTAATTCTATACCATCTACATCATGTTCAGGTCCAACACTTTCCAATACTTCCCCATTAATCACCACCATCTTTCCTGTCTTTTGATACATACACACAGATATAATTCTGTTAGTCTATGGTCTATCCCTCTAAAACGTAATTTGAGTTCATTTAATCTGTGACTTTGGGCTCCATCTGTCATAACAGTCCTTCAGGCTGGGCAATAAGGTGTGGCATTAGACACAGCTACAGCCAACTCTAGTTCCATCACCACTGAGCTTGTGTGGTTCTATCACCACTGAACTTTGCTCAGTTACATCAAAATTCATTTTTCATTAATCTGGATGACTCTAACTCCTTTGATATGAGCAGGCATAGTAGTGATGACATGCAGCATTATGTAATAATTAACATTATGAAATTAAAATCATTGGCTGTTCTCACACAAATCAATATCCCTATTGGACTTCCCCATTACCCACCAAGTGCACCCAGGTCTGTGACCAAAAGCATCCCCATGAATGAGTTTGCCTTTGTCCAAGGCAGAAATAGTCCAGCTCTCTTCTCCACTACGTTTTTATGTGCACTACAGGGACCTTATCCCCTTTGTGTGTAAGAGTTTGGGCAGGGACAGCTTGGTTGGCAGATCTCCTAGTGTTGACTAACCTTTGCCAAATGTGTATCTCAATGTTTGAATGTCCATTGCTCTCAGTGTAATCTTTAACAGTCCACTGTATTACTTAATTTTCCCAAAGGCTGCTGCATGACAGGGGATGTGATACATGTATACCCACTCAATGCCATTCTCTTTGGTCTAGGTTTCTATGAGTTTATTTCAGGAATGAGTCCTGTTGTCTCACTCAGTTCTTTGCAGGGTCCCATGTTACCGTAAGACTTGCTTTTCAAGGCCCAGTATTAGTGTTCTGCTCAGTGGCATGAGGCACAGCAATGTTTCCAGCCATCCAGTGATAGCTTCCACCATTGTAAGTATGTGGCACTTGCCTTGGACAGTTTGTGGCAGTGTGATATAATCAATCTGCTAGGTCTTCCCATATTTATATTTCAACCATTGTCCTTCATACCAGAGAGACTTTAATCATTTGGCTTGCTCAATTTCAGTGCGTGTTTCACAATTATGGATAACTTATGCTATAGTGTTAATTGTCCAGTCTACCATTCAATTACCAGACAATCTTATATGTTAAATATCTTCCTTGATGGCCTGAGGTGTCATTGAACTATAAGTAATCCATTGTTAAGTTGCCAGCCCTGGTCCACCTGAGCCACTTTAGTCTTAGCATCCTGATCCACCTGCTGTTTGTTCTGATGTTCTTTGGTGGCCTGACTCTTGGGTACATGAGCCTACTTTTACAACCAGGTTCTCTACTCAGTCAGCAGTATCTTGCCATGATGCCCATGAGGCCCAGATGGATTTGCCTCTGTGCTGCCAGTTGCTCTGCTTCTGTTGCTCTGCTCTGTTTGTAGCCACCCCCACAGGGCATTTGCAGAACTATAAGCAAAAAGAATTTTAAAATTAACCTATGTTTTTTAGTTTTTCAACCTACTTATTATTGTTTTGCCCACCATTCCCCCAAATGATCAAATCTATGAAGTACATTAGGTCATGCATTTTATTGCTACTGATATAATTATTGACATTTCTACTCAGTTTGTGACTTGGTTTAACATACTTCAGTTTAGGAAATCAAGGGAAAAGTAGTCAAGGTACATCACTGTATATTAAACTCATATGAGTCTTTCATAACAATTTTAGGCTCTGAAGAGTCCAAAATTGTGTAAATGCTGATTATCAAAAGGTATTTCTTTCTCAAAAGATCATCACAGTTTGAGACACTCAGACAGACAAATAACCAGAGAAAATACCAAATGTATAGCTTTGTGCTCTAAAACCTTTTTCACTCTGAGAAAGATGTAAATTGGACCAAAGATCCTCACAGATCAAAGGAGAAAAGAAGCAAAAGGACAAAGATTAGGTAGCACTTCCCCAGGACATGCTGCCAAGGTTTCATTGCTAAAGGTCTGTCTGATTCAGATGTAGTATCCTGATGCATTTTTCTTGAACTGTAATTTGTTCACTTCTTACAGATCCTGCATAAGCTTTTAGCACCTACTGCATCAAGAAGTTTGAAAATTCGACTTCATAGGGTACTTGGTGCCCCTAATTTTGATACTGGAAAAGACAATAAATAATTGTTTTGTGTTTGCTGCTTTCATGCCATTCGTAATTCAGGTCTCACATACAGGTCTCCAGCAGATCCCTCTAACAGTCACTTCTGGGTTGAAGAACCCTGGTGTAAGTGCTTTATTTTGCTGTTAGAAAGCCAGGAATGGACATAACAGGAACAACTAGATCTAAGACTCTCCGGCCTGCAGTAAGTTGGAAGTTTGTGAAATCAACAGGGAAAGATTATACATTTTCTTTTCCAGTGTACAGGCTAGGGAACATTAAATCAAGTTATTGTGGGCAAGCTGAGAACAAACCAAAGCTTTGGTGACTTTTTGCATAATGTTCATTTAAACTAGGGAAATTTACTGCCACAAGCTGCTGTGCATACTGAAAGTTAGAGTTAGTTCAAAAAGCTTGTGAACAAGGGAGAAATCTTTTGCAAGCTCTTAATGCAGAGATACAGCACTTGGTCAGTAAGCACCAGACCTGCATGTTTTTTAAAGTAATGACAGTATTTGGAAAAATGCTCACTCTGTTCTGATTAGTTCTATAAGCATACATTATGGACAGCTACCAGAGCATGGATAATACATTAGATGGACCTCTGATATATGCAGCCATTTTCACCAGCACTATCATGATTTTAGTTTGGCAGACTCTTTGTTTCTTCTGGTTTTATTTTCTGTAAGCTTTTGCCAAAACCAGAAAAACATGAAAACTCAGATTAGCATCATAGTCCTTGATCAGGTACATCTAGGACAAAGACTTCCTTCTAAGGACTGAGCATAATAGTTTTGGTCAATTGATTTGTAAAGGCATACTTGTCTAGCTTATGTAGAAGCTGGCAGCACAGTTAATTTGAGGTCTTTTAGCTGAAAAATCCCTTTAGCAATATGCGCTCCTCTCTCTGCCAGGTCATTTGCCTGTGAAGCACGGAAGCTGACAGTAATATCTTTGAAATGAAACTGCCCTTTGGAATTACTGCAGCAAACATTGTTCTTTCTTATAATGAAAATTTTCCCCACTAGAAAGTTTCATCTGGCAAATACTGACTACGGTTTGTGATTTTTTTTCTTCCAAGATTTTAAATTTAATAGGATTATTAACTTATTTGTAAGTCGAGCAAGAACTAAAACATGTACAAATCCAAATACAGATGCTTATTTCTGGATATACAGAAGAATCCCTTTTCTTTCCACACACATAATGTATTATTTCTTAGAATTTCCTGGATAGTATGTGTATGAGTCATTTTTCATCTTTGTACATTATTTTTTTCCTAAAGTTCAATTTCAGCTGTGTTGCTAAGATGTAAAATGACATTCATAAAATATTATAAAGCCATTAAGGGTATTTTCACATACATGTATGCCTTCTTAAACTGCTATGGATATATGGATATGTTGGTTCCTCTAATACAGATATTAAATATAACTCAGGAGGCTAACAAGGTTAACTATTCTCTCATTGTCTGTTTTAAATTAGACATCTGATCCTGTATCTAACCATGTATCTAACCATGGCATGCTAAGTGTAGTTGTCCAGGCTGGAAAGGAAATAATGTTACTCTCCAAACAGACTCATTCAGTCCAATGTTTGGATGCCTAAAACAAATCAAAACACAATTTTTTAAAAATAAGGGTGCATTTTAAAACTTTATTATATAATTATACTACTAAAATCTTTTGTGTACCTTTTCTGACAATTTATTCTAAAACAGTTTAAAGGACTTCAATTCGCACATGCCTCTCAAGTTCATCTGACAGAGATTACTGCACTGAGAATCTGTTGTTTAAAAAGTCAAGGACACAGATGTTAGTTTCTTTTTCATTCTCTCAATCTCACTCATTAAAAGAGGAAGTGGTGAATGACTATCAGGACTGAAAACTGATTAACAGTGCAGCTGACTGAACTTCTAGCTACCTATTTTCAAAAGGGGTGCTTACCCCAACATGGGCTGTTCTCCTGCTATTTGTCAACTCTCTGACTCCATAGGGAAGAGATCCCCAAACCTTTTTGATCATGTATTCCATCAGCAAAAAATACTTCAGAAAACCTACCCAATATAATTTGTTGCTGTTTCTACATGCATATTACTGTACTAATATACTATGTACATTATAAAACCTGCACAAAATTAAGAGTTAAAAAAGGATAAGTTAAAGAGGAAGTAAAAACTATATTTTATTTTAAAATTTTATGTATTTGTCTTACAAACTGTGGTGCTCTGTGAGCCCAGACTTTTAGACTCTCTTCTCATTTTCTTATTTACAAACTGGCTCTGGGTTAACTTTTCTCAGACCAAATCTATTTCCAAAGTAACGGCACCCCGTGTTACAATATTGTGGGCTTAGTCCTTAGAGCTTCACAGAAGCATGTACTGCAAATATTCAGGCACTCCAAAAATTGATATTCACATCAAGAATGAGACAGTGTATCTTTATGTTTGTAGCTCCCTAAGAAGCAAAGCTGTGTATTACTGATGAAGTTTAAAAGCTTTTTTTTTTTTTCTTTGTCTGCATCTTCCTACACAGAGAAGCAGACAGAAATCCTCTTCTCTCTCTATTTTGTCAAGTCTTCTGTTTAGCCACAGTGGTCAGGGACAGAGACACCACAGGTTAATGAGCTGGATCAGGCTTCTCCAGAGCTGCTTAATTTGCACTTGCATCATGTCTCAAATACACAATGGTATTTCTAGGTGTCACTGATTCTGGTGGATGTGTTACAAGTGTCAGTGGCTTGAGCCTACCTGGAAGCTTAGACCTACAGAAGAGCTTAGTATCTGCAGCACTGAGTGTTGTGATGCTGGCACTGATGTTCTTCAGCAGAACTGGAGCTCCTGGAAAAACACAATGGCTTCCTGTACAGTTCTGGAAAGGAATTGCATGCTTCAATAAAATTATACTGAAAAATCATTGTACTAAGTAAAGAAACTGTGCCCTGTAGGGTATACTAAAGCTTTCTGCGAGGAAATAGTGAAGACAGTGGTACTTGGAAAATTGCTGATGTTTTCAAAATGCAAAACTGAGGGAATGATAGTGAGATGAACTCTTACATTCATGTAAACTAATATAATTTGTTGGATTCAGGCAGAAGGAAATTAGGATAGGCTTTGGAAAATGACATTTTCTGCAAACTAATTCTTCTTCCTGACCTGGAAGAAGACAAATAAATTCTTACTGCCCTATATACATTAAAATGATATAAATTTTCTATGTAAACAAAATTCCAGTTTTGACAGACTGGAAAAGATGATAGCAAAATGGAAATACACATATCATAAAAACAGACAGACATTTTGATTTGTAATATTAGAAAGTTTCATTCTGAACTTTTTTTTTTTTTTTTTATGAAGTTACTACTTCTCAGCTGATCTTGCTTCTTCAGTTCTGCAGTCAAATAATAATGTCATTTTCCTGATATTTCAGCTCCCAACCTCAGTTTGTCCTTTCCAAATTCATTTCTGTTTGGATTGAGAGAGCTATCAATCATGCAGCTTAATCAAAGTATGCTATTCTTTGTAGCTGTCAGTGCTATCCAAAGTAAGTTTCATGTATATTAATATTGTAATTTTATTTAAGCTTTTGAGCAAATAATGTGATACCTTGTGGGACACTGAGGAGGGAATAGAAGTCATCAAGACTAATAAGTGAGAGAAATGTATATTACAGAACAATGCTAAAGTCTTTTAATCATTGTCCAATTTGTCCAATTTCTGGTTCCACATGAAGCCTATGAGTAATTTCAGCTTCTCTTCCATAAATTACAATCAATTACATGTTTCCCACTTTAATTGCTGATGCATCATACCATCATATAAAATATTAGTTACCATTCCCTACATATTAGGCTGGGGAGTCCCTCACAAACATCCAGGTGTAAGATTCAAGTCATTTTTGAAAAGGCAGCTCTGGGGAGGTAGAGAAGTTTTTCCAGAACTGCTGGTAAATTGGAGAAGACAGTAGAAATAAGAGTGATTTCATTGTTTAAGTCAGCAGAGAGAGGTGGCTTGCAGGCTGCACGCTAATGCCTATGCTGCCTTCAGGTCTGTCAACTAAAATTAATGACTTGCTGCAAACTAGAATGGACTGTTTTCTGTGAGCTGCTGGGGAAAAAAATAAAAATAAAAAAAATTAGCAAGGTCACATTCCATGAGAACTGTGTTCTCATTAACCTCAACCCAGCCTACTAATCAGTAAAAAATAAAATTCTAGTGTAGGTATGACAAAAAGGCAGTACTATCTGATTATATTTGGGATACCAACAAGAGTTAAGGAAGCTTGTTCTATAAAAAACACATTTAGCTAGATAAGCTCTAGGAGGAGCAAAACCATATTTACTGAAATTAAAAGAAGCAAAATATGAATATATTCCATACCTGAGAATGAAATATGGTCCTATGATATTCCCACTAACATTATGAATTTCTTTTATAAAGCACAGACTCTGTAGGCATTTTAATTGCCTTTCTTAATTTTCCACATTGATAAATATTAATCATGAAGATGTGTTTTCTTTATGTTAAAGAAGGGCCACAATGGTTTTGTTTCATATTGTTTAAACTCCTTAGGAGATTTCATAATTGAAAAAAAAAAAAAAAAAAAAAAAAAAAGAGGGGGGAGGAAGAAGGGGAGGAAGCTGAGACTTTGGATTCTTTGCCAAAAAATAGTGTATTTTGATTTATAGCCAGGATACTCTGCCCAAACCAAGTCAAAAGCTATGTGCAAAACCACACCACATTGTATCTTCATTTTTTCTTTCATAAACTTAAACGTGATGTTGTATTTCTTCAGACAGGAAAATATTTTTTTTTTCTCTTGAGTGAGTGCTAAGAAAACCCATGAAGCTAACTTAAAACAACAGAAGAAAAACCACAGTACATTTTAGAACTGAAGATAAGGCAGCCTACAGAAAAACATGAATAAAGTTTAAGATCATCAAAATTTATTTCAAATACCACATCTTAAATAATACAGGAGAAAATTTAATGATTTTGCATGATATAAATTGATATAATGATGACTAGTTGTCAGCAAACTATGCCATTATGCCAGGCACTGTGCACACAGTAACTCAGTCCACACCCCAATAAGCTCACAGCCTGCAGTGAAGCAGCCAGCCTCCAGCAGCTCTTTGGAGCTACTAGCCATCCTTGAAAGGAATAACTTTCTAAGAGGTTCTCAGGAGTATGTGTCTTTCTTATTTTACAGTCTCCCTGTGTGCTGTGGATTGGATGTTAGGAAAAGGCTCTTCACTGAGAGAGGGTGGTCGGGCACAGAAACATGCTTTCTGGGACAGTGGTCACAGCATCAAGCTGCTGGAGTTCAAGAAGAATTTGGACAGCTTTCAGATACATGGTCTGATTTTGGGGTGGTTCTGTGAGGGGTCAGGAGTTGTACTTAATGATCTGCACTTGGAGCACAGAAACCCTACGCGATGCTGCAGGCTGGGTGAGGAGTGGCAGGAAAGCTGACTGGCAGAAAGTGACCTGGGGGTATTGGTTGATAGCTGGCTGAATATGAGCCAGCAGTGTTCTCAGGTGGCCAAGAAGGCCAACAGCATCCTGGCTTGGATCAGAAACAGTGTGGCCAGAAGCTCTAGTGAAGTGATTTTCCCCTGTACTTGGCTCTGGTGAGGCTGCACCTCTGTTCAGTTTTGGGCCCCTCAGCACAAGAAAAACACCGAGGCCCTGAAATGTGTCCAGAGAAGGGCGACGAAGCTGGTGAGGGGTCTGGAGAACAAGTCTTATAGGGAGCAGCTGAGGGAGCTGGAGTTTAAAGCCTAGGGAAAAGGAGGCTCGGAGGAGACCTTATGGCACTGTATAGTTACCCTAGAGGAGGCTTTAGTGAGGTAGGAATCAGGCTCTTCTCACAAGCACCAAGTGATAAAATAAAGAGAAATGACCTCAAGTTGTGCCAGGGAAGGTTTAGGTTGGATATTTGGAGGAATTTCTTTACTGAGAGATTTTTGTGGCATTGGAGCAGGCTGCCCAGGAAAGTGGTTGAATCACAAACCCTAGAAGTTTTCAAGAAGTATGTAGGTGTAGAACTTAGTAGCATGGTGTAATGGTGGACTTTAGTATTAGGTTATAGACTGGGCTAGATGATCTTAGAGGTCTTTTCCAACCTGCTTGATTCTACAGTTCTATGATCCTTGTAGGTCCCTTCCAACGCAGAATATTCTGTTCTGAGTCAAAATTAATTTTGATTATGCTAATATTTATCATATTTGAGATATTGTACCTTTAGAAACAGATAACCTAAACTAAGTTTGAGGAATCACATAATTCTCTGGAAGAATAATAATAATCTTATATTTCTTTTGCCACATGGTAAAGGCAATGCTGTTCTCCTTTTTCACATCTTGAATTTTTTCTATGAAGCATTACTGAAGACATTTAAGATCTCTCTCTCATTTTTTCTTTATGAGCTAGCAAGTTTGTCTTTTTTCTTGTCACCTGGGAAAAGAAAAAACATACTCAATGAACTTTGCTGTTGTTCCTAATTTGGAAAATAGCTGTGGGAACAAGTGGAGCCCTGCTAGGAAAAGAGGAATCTACACCTGTTATGACTGATACAAGTTGATGATTCAAGCCTTGCATCTTTGGCCTTCCTTGTTTAAAAGAGCCACTGAAGAGTTAGTCCAGGTTCATCCCAGAGCTAATTTCTTGATCATCTTACTATGATGCCTGACTTGAAAAGTTGTTCAGCTCAGGCTGTTGTGTATACACAAGGCTACTTTAGATTTTAAATCTTTATTTTAAATCTCAGCTGTCACTGGAAACATCTCTCTTTGTCTCTGCATGAAGTGCAGGGTGAGCAAGATAAATAGACGTCTTAGCTAGGAGGCTGACTTAAGCATGCAGCATTAGGAGAGGTAATTCCTGGACTGGGAATACACTCCTACTACTAAACTTTAACATACTGCATCTCAGTGACATTGCATTCTTCAGTCACACACTTCCCTGTCATCTGTTATCTGTCAAAAGCCATAGTATCTCCTATAGTTTACAACAGCAACAAAACCCAGAAACTTAAGTGATTAGTGCTTAAGTAACTTAATTGTTTGTTTGGAAAGGAGTCCTATCTATTGTGGTGTGTGTGAAGTCTCTGATGTATGTATTATCAGTCTCTGAATGCTTGCAAAAAACACATTGAATACCTAAAAAAAAGGTATAGTAATTTAGGGGTATTATATAATTCTCGTATCACAAAATGGTGACAACCCTTACAAGTATCAGAAATTAAAATGATGGACTCCTTATAAACGGTCTTCTTATATTGGCAGGCATGACTAGGGAGTAGATCAGTGGTGATCCACACCTGGGGAGAAACAGCAAGGATTTCCAAAGAACTACCTGTTGCTGAAAGACAAGAAAAGGAATACCTAAGAAATGAAGAAAACAAATGAACTTGTCTCTCTGGGATTTTGGTGAGTGTCTACCAGCATTTAAAGCATGGTGTGGTCTCCAACACTCACTCAAAAAACTCACAGAGAAACAGCTCTGTGCTCTGATGAAATTCATTGTATTGCCTTTCGTGCTGTAGGCAATCCTGTCCAGTGACAGGATGCCAGAAGTGATGTGTTTATTTCTAATGTTTCGCATCATTTTACGTATTAATGTCATGTCAGTTTTACTAGTCGGAGGCATGACTGTGCACCACATGCAGGTACCTGAAGTCCGTGTGTTTAGGGGTAATCCCGGCATGGGGTCTCAGTAATGACAGCTACTGGGTTAAGCAGAACAAAATCAGCTCGTCCTTAACACAAAATGCTGAAAAAGGCAGGAAGAAAGTGACATCTTCTGGCCAGAGAACAGATTTGCACAGCCCGCAGACACCAGCTCGCGTGTTTTAGGGAGAGCAAGGGAGTCGTCATCGTCTTTACCGAAATCTCCATTTGCTTTTAAAAATAAATGTTAGTGGTGATACCTAATTGTTGTCCACTGATATCATTGAACCTTGTAATCTGGGCAATCTTAGTAGTCTACTACTAGTATTTGGTCACTGATGTTTTTGAATTGGGTTGCACTAGATAGATGAACTCTAAATAAGTGAAAAAACACTTTTTTTCAACTATTTTTGGTTTTAAAACTTTTAATGAATATTCATTACTTAAGGGAATAGAAAGAATAATACATCTGTAGTGATATATGGTAATGGCATCTTCATTATCTTGTCCTAATGCTATATGGCATGCAAATAAGTGTTCGTCCTAATGCAGAGACTAAATTTATGCAAAGGAGAGTTTCATATATTATAACACAGATGGTAAATTCCAACACCCAATTTCTTTCAGTGTCTGAAAACTGATGGACAGCTTAGGTTGCTGAGTGGCTGAAATGCTCCAGGATAATTTAGTTCAGAAAACTTTTATATTATTCTTTCTGCATACTGAATTTACTAGAAGTCTTTTGAAAGTCACCATAAAATTTCCATGATTTAAATGTTACCTGTCAATATAGACATTGATGAATAGAATTGGTGGTGAGAGCTGAGGAAATCATACAAGAGGGTTTTGTTTGTTTGTTTGTTTCTGTTGGTTGTCTCAGCTGATGTGCCAATTTAAGATCATCTGAGACTTTATCAAGATGTGTAAACATTCTCCTAAAAGTTGCCTGGGGCTTAGTAACTTGGGGAAATCAATGACTTTCTATGGTGTACTTGAACTTAAGCTGTGACACTAGAAATGGAAAAAATTAAATAGACTAACAAGTCTCTTTTTCAATAGATGGTTGGGGATGTCTGTGATAGGGGCAAGAAAAAAACATCCTTCCCCTACTCCTCCTCCCCACTCCTTTCCCTTGAAAATAGATAAATAGATAGATAGATAGATAGATAAATACATAAGTGTTTTGGTAACGAAATACCAGACCTTGATCATGCTTCTAGTTAGGTACATCGGTGCTTTGCCATTGCCCTTAATTTCACCAAGATAACTATATACCTTTCTCCTTGTGGATCTTCAATTATTCACCAACCCTTTGTATGGAAATTACACTTCCACATACAGCTTTTTTTTTTCTCTGTTTTGTTCTCAAATTATACGTTAATACTTTTTTCCAAAAATCTTTTCTGCTTTATCCTTCTCAGCAACAATCTCTATCTACTGTTTTTCAGGAAAATTAGTGCACCATGTCTTGTGTTAGGCTGCATTTCAGTCTTTGGACTGTGTTTCTGTGATTCCTTCCATCCAGTGATGATGAACATCTATAAGTCTTTATAATCCTGTGTGCAATTTCATCATCTTTTTAATCACCATTACCAACATTAGAGTAACAAAAAGTATTTTGACTCCAGTTATCATGTCTTGATGAATGGGTTGTAGAATTTCCTTCCTCATCATTTTTCATTAAAATGTCCAACAGTTTAAACAATTTTCTGAAAAACATCAAGTGTCATATCATGTTTCCTGGCTGGTTTCACTCTGTCAAAGCAATTTATCAGCTGGCTCATTTGGTCCCTGAAGTTTGGGAGCAAACATTTTGCCATGTGCACTTCTGTCACATTCTGCATTGTGCTAAGTGGATTTCCTTTTGGAGGCTGGGAGTCACATCTGTCTCAGAAAGAATAACAAGGGTCAGGCAGGAGAAAAGAAAGATTTGTGTCTCTTTAAAAGTGACTTTTTGTGCCTTTTTGCCTATTGCAGAAATTATTCTTCAATTTATCCAGAACAATAACAATATATTTCTTCTGTGGAAACAAATTTAATCATAGGGTATATTGGCCAGTGAAATCATTGGAATAACAAATCAAATCAAGATACCTTATGTACTTATTTCTACGTACTTAATTCCTTATGCCTTAAAGGGTGGGGGTAGGAGGTCGGGGTTGTATTCATCATATTTCTTAAATATGTGTTATCATTACTTATATCTCTGAGGTTTTGGTTGTGTTTTTGTTGTTGCTTCTTTTTTCTTTTCTTTTCTTTTCTTTTCTTTTCTTTTCTTTTCTTTTCTTTTCTTTTCTTTTCTTTTCTTTTCTTTTCTTTTCTTTTCTTTTCTTTTCTTTTCTTTTCTTTTCTTTTCTTTTCTTTTCTTTTCTTTTCTTTTCTTTTCCTTCTCTTCTCTTCTCTTCTCTTCTCTTCTCTTCTCTTCTCTTCTCTTCTCTTCTCTTCTCTTCTCTTCTCTTCTCTTCTCTTCTCTTCTCTTCTCTTCTCTTCTCTTCTCTTCTCTTCTCTTCTCTTCTCTTCTCTTTTCTCTTCTCTTCTCTCTTCTCTTCTCTTCTCTTCTCTTCTCTTCTCTTCTCTTCTCTTCTCTTCTCTTCTCTTCTCTTCTCTTCTCTTCTCTTCTCTTCTCTTCTCTTCTCTTCTCTTCTCTTCTCTTCTCTTCTCTTCTCTTCTCTTCTCTTCTCTTCTCTTCTCTTCTCTTCTCTTCTCTTTTCCATTGCCCTGGGACTGGCTGGGCATCAGTCACTGGTGGTGAGCAACTACGTTTTGTATTACTTGCTTTGTGTATTCTTTTTGTGGTGGTGGTTGTTTTTTCATTCTTTTCTTTCCTCTATTTTTCTTACCTTTTTGCTGTTGTTGGTGTTTGGTGGTTGCTTTTGTTTGTTTCTTTCTTTTTTAAATGTCCTTATCTCTGCCCATGAGTTCTGGTACTTCTCAATTCTCTCCCCCATCCCACTAGGAAGGGGAGTGGGCTAATGACTGTGGTGTTTAGCTGCCTGCTAATAACAGCCATAACAGAAGTGTAACCCTTGGGGGCATATTCCCCTAACACAGCATTTCTAGAAATAAATTTGAAGAAAAGATACTTAGTACTATTTTAACTATTTATTTTGAAATATTTAGTGTACTCCTTATCTTCATATAAAAATGCTAAAAACAGTAAAGTGAATTACAGCTGAGGAGTTGTAGTTGCATTAATAAAACACTGGCTTGATAAAGTGTATAAATGATTGCTAGATGGTGGTGGTGGTTTCACCCTGATGAACAGCTAAACTCCACCACATCACTTTGCTTTCTGACCTGCCCACGATCCCTTGAAGGATTCCTGAGCAGTTGGGTTTCCCCATTCAAGCCCATTGCATAATTAATGCTACACACTGACTCCATATAGCATCAGTTGCATGCTGTGTAGAGAGGATTCTCCCTTTGAATGTCCGATGTAACATGGGTAGTCATGGTGCCAGGAAGAGCTGTGCTTCTGTACCAACAACTTCTGAAGAGTCTTAACCCCCCTCATATGCTGTTACTATCTCCTTTTCAATTGGAGTGTAGTGGGCTTCTGATCCTTGATACCCCTGACTCCAAAACCCAGAGGTCGACTTTGAGTTTCTCCTGGGGTTTTCTGCCAGAGGCTCCAGGTGAGGCCATGCTCCCCAGCTGCAGTGAGTGTAAAGGCTATTTTTCAAAGCTGGTCCAGTACAGACAGGACCCAGGGCTACCTCATGAGTTATTTCTTTTTTGTTTTGTCTGAAAGCCTGTTGTTGCTCAGGGCCCCACTCAAAACAGTTTCTCTTTTGAGTCACTTGATATAGAGGACTCACAAGCTGACAATAGCCTGGCACATGCATTCTCCAGAGCCCTAAGAAAGCTTGTGTTTCTTTCCTGTTAGTTGATGGAGACAGAGTTGTTGTCTTATTGATCATATCCATGGGGATGTGGCAATCTTTCTTGCCATTTTACTCCCAAGAACTGAATCTCTTGTGCAGGTTCTTTAACCTTACTCTGTTTAACAACAAAATCAGCTTTCTGAAGAATTTGGATTATTATCTTCCCTTTCTCAACTACTTCTGTTGTGTCACCCCACACAATGATTCCATCAATGTACTGCAGGTGTTCAGGAGCTTCCTCCTGTTCCAGAGCAGACCAGATCAGTCCATGGCAAATGGTAGGGCTGTGTTTCCACTCCTGGGGCAGCTGATTCCAGGTGTACTGGATGCCCCTCCAAGTAAAAGCAAACTGTGGCCTGCACTCTGCTGCTAGAGGGATGGAGAAACATGCATTAGTGATATCAGCTGTGTCACACCACTTGGCTGCACTTGATTCTATTTTATATTGAAGTTCTAGCATGTCTGGCACAGAGGTGGTGTGGCTTCATTCAGGCCACGATAGTCCAATGTTAGTCTCCACTCTCTGTTAGATTTTTGTACTGGCCATACGGGACTGCTAGGGGGTGAGTGAATCTTGCTGATCACTTCCTGGCTCTCCAGTTGATGAATTAGTTTAAGGATGGGAATCAGGGAGACACGGTCGGTGTGATACTGCCACCAGCGCACCACTGTGGTAGCAATCAGCACCTGTGGTTTTTCAGCCCTCAGCAACCCCATAACAGAAGGGTCTTCCAAGAGACTGGGCAAGGTGGACAGTTGCGTATTCTCCATACTTAAGGCAGCTATAACAAAAGACCACTAATAAATTGTCTTTGGGGTCCTTAAGTACCTGCTCTTGAGGTAGTCTATGCCAAAGATGCATGGAGCCTCTGGGCCAGTCACAGTGTGGTGGTTTTGACACTCACTCCCAGTTAGGCTTACTTCGTCCTCCAATAGAGCTATTTATTGGGATCCCTCTGCCACTTCAGAAATATAGATGGGTTCTGTCCTTTTTGAGGTTGATGGCATTAGGGTACAATGTGCACCAGAGTCCATTAAAGCCTTATATGTTTGTTGGTCTGATGTGCCAGGACATCAGATCCAAACAGCCCAGTAAATCCAGTTATCCCTTTCCTCTGCTTGGCCAGAGGCAAGGCCCTTCTAGTCCTGGCTGGAGTATCCATCACTTAATTCTAAGCACAATGTGAAGCAGAGGTCCTTTCATTAGGGTCAGGAGTAACATCAGCCCTTCTACTCCTTTTGGAGGACTCCCAACATAAACTGGAGCTGTAATTTTTCTAGGGCAACCCCTCTTGACTATTTTTCCTTTCAGTTCATGTACCTGAGCTTCTAGAGTTGAGGAAGGTTCACCATTGTGTGGAATAATTACTGGAGGTGACTTACTAAGACTAAAGGTATGTCCACATCTTAAGAGAAGGTTCAGCACTGAGGAAAATTCCAGGGTGAGATGTGGCAGATATGTCAGGAATCTGTTCCACGATAGTCCTCTTGGCAACATAACATGCAGCCTTAGATAGTGGCACCACCACAGGAGCTTGGTGTGCTGACTGAGAGAAATACCATGGAGGGTAGAGTGACATGGAAACAATGTGGCCAGGTTCCATGATATCACCACAGGGATGGGGAATTTGAATCATAGAATCATAGAATATCCTGAGTTGGAAGGGACCCTTAAGGATCATCAAGTCCAACTCTTGACACCGCACAGGTCTACCCAAAAGTTCAGACCATGTGCCTAAGTTCACAGTCCAATCTCTTCTTAAATTCAGACAGGCTCGGTGCAGTGACCACTTCCCTGGGGAGCCTGTTCCAGTGTGCAACCACCCTCTCTGTGAAGAACCCCCTCCTGACGTCCAGCCTAAATTTCCCCTGCCTCAGCTTAACCCCGTTCCCGCGGGTCCTGTCACTGGTGTTAATGGAGAAAAGGTCTCCTGCCTCTCGACACCCCCTTACGAGGAAGTTGTAGACTGTGATGAGGTCTCCCCTCAGCCTCCTCTTCTCCAGGCTGAACAGGCCCAGTGACCTCAGCCGTTCCTCGTACGTCTTCCCCTCCAGGCCTTTCACCATCTTCGTAGCCCTCCTCTGGACACTCTCCAACAGTTTCATGTCCTTTTTATACTGTGGTGCCCAGAACTGCACACAGTACTCGAGGTGAGGCCGCACCAGCGCAGAGTAGAGCGGGACAATCACCTCCCTTGACCTACTAGCGATGCCGTGCTTGATGCACCCCAGGATACGATTGGCCCTCCTGGCTGCCAGGGCACACTGCTGGCTCATATTCAACTTGCTGTCTACCACGACCCCCAGATCCCTCTCTTCTAGGCTGCTCTCCAGCGTCTCATCGCCCAGTCTGTACATGCAGCCAGGGTTTCCCCGTCCCAGGTGCAGGACCCGGCACTTGCTCTTATTGAACTTCATGCGGTTGGTGATCGCCCAGCTCACCAACCTGTCCAGATCCCTCTGCAAGGCCTTTACGCCCTCATTTGAGTCCACAACTCCTCCAAGTTTGGTGTCATCAGCAAACTTGCTCAAAATACCCTCTATTCCTACATCCAGATCGTTTATAAAAATATTGAAAAGTACCGGCCCTAAAATGGAGCCTTGAGGGACCCCACTGGTGACCGCCCGCCAGCCTGACGCAGCCCCATTTACCATAACCCTTTGGGCCCTGCCCGTTAGCCAATTGCTCACCCATCGTATGATGTTTTTATTTAGCTGTATGGTGGACATTTTGTCCAGTAGGATCCTATGGGAAACCGTGTCAAAAGCCTTGCTGAAGTCCAAAAAAATCACATCAGCTGGTTTCCCTTGGTCCACCATACGGGTGATCTTATCATAAAAGGAAATCAGGTTAGTTAGGCAGGACCTACCCTTCACAAACCCATGCTGGCTGGGACCAATGACCGCTTTGTCCCCCAGGTGCGCCTCAATAAGTCCAAGAACCAACTTCTCCATGATTTTACCAGGCACTGACGTGAGACTGACAGGCCTGTAATTGCTAGGGTCTTCTTTCTGACCCTTCTTGAAAATCGGCACAACATTTGCCAGCTTCCAGTCTACCGGGACCTCTCCAAATTCCCAGGATCGTTGAAAAATAATTGATAGAGGTTCCGCGATGACATCCGCCAGCTCTTTCAGCACCCGGGGATGAATCCCATCCGGACCCATGGACTTGTAGGGATCCAGGTGGAGTAGCAAATCCCGCACACGTTCAGGGTCAGTTGGGAGTTTGTCATCCCCACCGTCCCGGTCCTCCAGCTCAGGGCACCCTGGGTCCCGAAGCCCATCATCGGCATTGAAGACAGAGGCAAAGAAGGCGTTAAGCGTCTCTGCTTTGCCTACGTCATCGTCTGTGAGGAGACCTTCCCTATCAAGGAGCGGCCCTATGTATTCTTTAGTTCTCCTTTTTCCATTTACATATCTAAAAAAACCCTTTTTATTTTCACTCACAGACACAGCCAGCTTCAACTCTAGCTGTGCTTTGGCCACTCGAACTTTCTCCCTACAAACACGAACAGCATCCCTGTATTCTTTCCATGATGCCTGGCCCTCCTTCCAGTAGCGAAACACTCTCTGTTTCCGCCTAATCTCCATTAGAACATTCCCGGTTAGCCACGCCGGCCTCCTGCCCCGCCTGCCTGACTTGCGATATTTAGGAATTGCCTGATCTTGTGCTTCTAGGAGGCATCGCTTAAAGAGTGACCAGCACTTGTGGACATCGAGGCCTTCAAGAGCAGTTTCCCAGGGGACCTTACTGACTAGTTCCCTGAGCAGCCTGAAGTCCGCTTTCCCCATATCTAGGGATGAGGTTTTGGTGGCACTTTTCCTTCTGTCACCATAAATTTTGAACTCAACCACTTCATGGTCGCTATGACCGAGGCGGCCACCAATCACCACATCTCCCACCAGACCCTCTCTGTTTTCTAGCAACAGGTCTAGGAGGGCACCTTTCCTAGTTGGCTCCGTTAGCACCTGCACCAAGAAGTTATCATCTAGGTGCTTCATGAACCTCCTGGACTTGCTCGTGTCAGCCGTGTGGCACTCCCAGTTAACGTCCGGCAAGTTGAAGTCCCCCATAAGGACAAGGGGAGTTAATCTCGAGGCCTCTCTTAGTTCTGTAAAGAATAATTTATCGGCGCTATCATCCTGGCCAGGCGGTCTGTAATAGACTCCCACAACGACATCCCCTTTATTCGTTCGTCCCTTGATCCTTACCCAGAGGCTCTCAACTTTGCCATCGCCGACCTGAAGTTCCACACAGTCCAGCCCCTGCTTCACATACATCGCCACCCCACCACCTCGCCTACCCTGCCTGTCCCTCCTGAAGAGCCTGTAACCATCTATCGCAACACCCCAGTCACAGGACTCATCCCACCAGGTTTCGCTTATGCCGATGATGTCGTAGTTGCGGGACTGGGCCAGGACTTCTAGCTCATCTATTTTATTCCTCATACTGCGTGCGTTTGTGTAAAAGCATTTCAGGTGCGTCTCCTTCCACTCAGCACCTTGTGGATCTGACCAAAGGACCCCACTGGCACACAGCCCCTCTGATTCTAGCGTACCATCCCTTAGGTCTTCACCGGCACGCCTGGTTTTAGCCCCTTCCCCCTTGGTGGTACTATGGAACTGATAGACTGCATGGACAACCCTGAGCCAAACCGATAAAATGCATAGCCAGACCTTAGCCAGCAGTTTTCTGTTTTTGTCAAAATCTTGTCCTCTGGGTGAACTTTGCTCATTATAATCTCATTATAATGACAAAACACACCTCCATCCTGAAGGCTACCTGCCTCCAAAGTACAACCACCCTTTGCATGCCCTCTGATTTTCTCTAAGCCTGTATCTTTAAAGCTAAAGTAAGAAAATCCTGTACCTATAATAACAATGGTTTGTATGTGTAGAGTCATTTAAGCTCCATCTGAAAGTAAGAACGTTGTGTAAAAATAGCTCAAGAGAGGAAGAAAGTTAGGAAAGATAGCACAGACAAGCCAGGAGGACATCACTGACTTCTGAGATGAGTCAATGGGCTCAAACTCTTTTCTCTCTCTTGCCCTCCCCTCTCCCTTCCCCCCCCCTCCCCCCCCCATACAGATACCTATTGGGTGAGATATGGGCCCTTGGTGATACTGAGAGCTTCCCCAGGAAACCTAACATTCTTTATGGAGTTGTTTCCTAAGTTAACTTATTTGCAGTTGGCCATATTAGTCATATTTTTGTTATTTGCACATGCTTTGTAGAGAGTGTGTTTCTCACTAGCAATCCAAAAGAACCTGTACTCCTGTTGCTTCAATAAACTGCACCAGTTAGTAATCTACTAGGCTGAATAAGAATCATAAGATTTGTGCATCCGTGATCATGGTAGTTCAATATATTGAATGTCAATGGACATACAGTGCTGAATTGGGCATTGCTCAGAATCTAAGCCAGTCACCCCTGGCCCCTCTGATATCTAAGGACAAGCTGGAATTCAAGGGAGTTTAGCTCCTGCCAAACTTCTTTACCCTTTAATGAAGCACATCCCGCCTCCTCATGTCCTCCCTGTGGTCACACACGTAAAGATAATTTTTCCCTCAAGCAGGAAAGCAGTGACACATAGTAGCTGAGATACTGGGCTATGTGCTTGAGAAGGAAGATACATGTTCTTCAAGGTGCTGGAGTTGTTGGGACAGTTACTCCACAGCCAAAATTCAGGCCCATAAGGAAAGGGAGATTTTACAAATTTTATGAAATTTATGAATTTTCTTCATATTGCCAGAGCTAGCCAACCAATAAATCCACTGTTGGTTTCTCTCCATCACTCCAGTTCATTGCTGCCAGTGCACTGGAGTACAATGATTCACTCTGTACAAACTTCTTCCAAATGGACTGCTTGCACCAGATATCATTTGGCTTTTTGGGTGCCTGGTCATTGTCCAGATCACTATTAGCTGTCTCCAGCATGGCTAATTCCCTCAGGTCCTGAAGACTTCTCTCCATGGTGGTCGACTCGCCTGGGTGATATACAACGTGGTCCTTGAAGGGATATCCTTCCTTCATGCTTGACAGGAGTCACCTCCAGAGGCTTGTGCCTCTTTCCCAACTGCTCTGTCAACAGCCCTTTCCCAGGAGAGGGATCCCAGCTGTCTGGCTACCAGCCTCAGTATCCCAGTATTAGGGCAGCTAGGTGAGAAAGTGCTCACCTAGGTGAGATCTGAAATCTTTTCATATATCTCACAGCTCACTCAGGGATAGGGATTGGGTGTTTTCTGGCTTTTTTATGATTTCTGTCCTGCTGTTCTTGTGATGGTCCTGCCCTGCAGCAGCCTGCCCCTTCCACATCTCCCTCATGGAACCTCTTAAGAGGAGCTTCTTCCCTTACAACACAAGCTATTTGACTATAGTCACCACTGACTGTTGGCCCCCTGGGTTAGCCACAGGGTGTGTTACCAGTTTCAGAGACCTCCTCCTCCCCTTGAGGGTGCTGGATAGAGTTAATTATCATTTGCTAGGAGCAGGCCAGGCCCCAGCAGAGTGCAGCAAGCTGGGCATTGCCAGGGTCAGGGCATGCGTCTTTCAAACATTTTGTCAGCTTTTTAGGATTCTGCACTTGTTCAGGGGTGAAGCTCAAAACCATCAGAGGAGACAACCATGACAGGTACCTGTCCATATCCTCCCACACACCTTGCCACCCACCACCACACGGTCTCAAAGCAGTTTCCTGGGTGGTATTCTTAACTAATTGTTCAACTTTAGGAAAAAACAGAAACACAGTTTGCAGATCTGGCAACAGGAGTACCCAAGGATGTTCAAAATATGTAAAAGCTGTTGTAATTAACCCATAGGGAACGGGGAAGGAGGTACTATTCCTTACATCCTCCACCTATTGACTCCCAGAGGAGAAAAAGGAGTGTGTAACTGTTAATATTATACAAGAAAAGGTTCCTGAAATACAGACAGGATAGCAAGGTGGAGCCTGAATACCAGATTACACTCGAGGCCAATGCTTTAGAGCACAGTGAACTGCAAAACAAACAAACAGAACAAACAAACAAGCCACAGCCTTTAACAAGCTCTCAGACCTGATATATAGCATAAGGGCGAACATGGCACAGATCAAATGAAATGGGATCACACAGAAAAATATTGAGAGCAAACCAGCCACAACATGGCCAGCAACTATTAAATAAATATGGTAACTGTAAGTTCTCTCTAAAGCACTTTGGTGATATCTATTGTTATCTCAACCCTTCAAGCCCCACGCTGGGAACCAAAAAGGATTGTGGTGGTTTCATCCAGCTGGGCAGCTGCACTCCACTATCCTGCTCTCTCACTCCGCCTCCTCAAAGGGAGACAGGGAAGAAAGCATGACAGGGAAGAAAAAAGTTTCACAGGATGAGATAAGGATAATTTAACCAAATGGAAAAGATAGAGAAAAACAAGTAAAGGACATGTGGAAGCAAAGAGAGACAAAACAGTTATTCTCAGCTTCTTATCAGCAAGTGATGTTCAGCCACACCTTGGGAAGAAGGGCCTCAGTGTCAGTGGTTTTGGGAAGCACAGATGTTTTCTTAATGAGAAACACACAACCCCCTCCTACCCCTCCCTTCTCCCTCCCAATTCCCAGCTTTATTTGCTTTTTTCTACAGCTTTCATTGCTGAGTGTGCCATTTCACACTATGGAATATCCCTTGGTTGGTTTAGGTAGCTGCCCTGGTGATGTCCCCTCCCCACCTCTTGCCCACCCCCAGCCTGCTGGTTCTGGGGGGTTTGGAGGCAGTCTTGGTGCTGTGCCAGCACCACTCAGCGATAGACACAACACCAGTGTGATACCATTGCTGTTCTAGCTCTAGGTGCAGAGCACAGCACTGTGTGGGAAGCTGCAGGGAAAGTTAACTCCATCCCAGCCAGACACAATATAATGTCAATTTTCATAGGGGAAGATTAAAATTGGGAACACTGTGCCTTAATTTCTTTTGTTCTTATGAATCTGTTTAGTCATATGTGGTGACATCACCTTGAAAAAACAGGTCAGTAGTATGCAGCTGAAGTATAATCATTGTAGTATTAACCCATAAGAATAACAGAACAACAAAAATCGGCATGTTTCTGCTCGAAGTCCTTAAAAGATACCAGGAAATGGTTTGAGAACATGGTTGGCAAACAGGGATATGCTTCAGGGATGCCCACCACAGCTTGAACCATCTTTGGATTAAGCTTGTTGTGAGACAAAGGCTCTAATCCGTGTTTGATAGACTTTTCTTCTGTGAATTTACATAATTACTTTTCAAGCTTGTCTACACTTTGACATTGACAATATGCTGCAGCAGTTAGTTCTCAGTTTAATGACATCTTCTGGGAAAACTACAACCTAACAATATGTATACAAGCTAGCTGTTTTTCTCTTATCAACTTCTGTTACCTACTGCTTAAACTTGTTTACAGTTTTATTCTTCTACAATTCTGAAAACTGATTTTCACATTTAGAGTTTTGTATTACTGGCAAACTTTCTCATCTCACCAAGAACCCTTCTTGCTTTTATGAGTACGTTGAACAACATAGATCTTAGCACTGATCCCTTGGTATACTCTGAAAAGTTCAACATTATTCTTTATCTTTTACTGCTAAAGTCTACAATAGATCTATTGGTCTATATATTGGTCTATAATAGATCTATTGTTTTTTTCCCTAGTCTTTTCAGGATTTTTGGTGTGCTTTTGGAAGTGCAAATTCACCAATTATTTTTTTCCGCATGCTTACTGATTCCTTCAAATAACTCCTACAAGTTTGTGTAGTGATACTACTCCCTCTGCTGGCTCTTCCTCACTGTATTGTTTGTCTCTGTTGATTTTATTTTTGCTCTGCTGATGTATTGACCAATTTACACATCTGTCACCTAAAAGATTTCTTTCCAGATGCTTTCCAAACTGTAATTAATTAAGAACAGGGTACACTCTGTTCTGGAGGATAGATTTTCCCACATCTTCTTCTTATACTTCTGTAAGAGACAGATGTGCTGCCCTGATATCTTTCCTGGCTATTTGTTCTGACATTCCTGAGCTTGTCTGGGATCAGGAGGGAGTATACTTTGCACACTTTTTGGGGGGATAGGTCACTAGGAGGACAAAAGCAAAGGCACACTTTACAGTTTTCATAGACAGTATCTGTGATCTTGCAAAAGAAAACATAAAATCTCTGGATTCAAAGAAAAGGTCATGTGATCCACTATTAGTATTTTTTTTTTCTCCTGTCACTCAACATATATGAGAAAGATTACATATATATTACATATATTACAAATAGCATCTTAGAAAATAAATTAGGAAGGGCAAAGTGAGTTTTTCCTAATGTTCTAACTGTTGCTGTATGTAGGGTGTGGCATAAAAATTATTAGCCTTATTGATTAAGTTTGATGTCAATTTCATCACCTAGTAAACAAAGTCATATGTCTTCCACAGTACAATTTTGCAGAGATAATTGCTGTACAGTAGCTAGTAGGAAACTGTTCCTTCTCTTTTCCTCTTCACTTTAAAGCCAGGATTATCCCCCTTCTCCCTCTATTTTCTGGCAACTTTTCCTTGGTATGCAGGCTTTCCTTTGTATGCAGTAAGATATAGTGCCTGCAGATAACTTTACATAACACCTATACTGTGGAGGAATCGTTAAGTGAAGTAGGTCATGTGAATGTTGAGCAACTAGGAGGTCGCGAGCTAACAAAGTATCGAACGCAGCTCATATGAGTCTGAGAAAGTACGTAAAATCTGGGAGGTTTCAGGGAGGTTTCAGGGAGGTTTCAGGTACAAGGACATGATATTTGTTGGTGGTCTGGGAAAGTACTAACTGTGTTATTTCGGTTGATGGGAGTGAGAAACTAGCTGATAAAATAGAGAAATGTACTAACCAATCATGAGCTTAGCTTTTGCAATATGTATGAGCTAATTATATTGAATTAGATAAAAGACGACTGAGCTATCCAATAAATTGAAGTTCTCTGATCACTCATATTGAGCGTCTGTGTCTTCCTTCCGTCGACAACAAATGTCCTCGCAACAAATGGCGCCTGAACAGGGACAAATCTGAATGGGAACAGGGACCTTCTGAACGGGAACAGGAACTTCGCTGGAGTTGAACCTGCGAGCCACGGTTGGACGGAATACAAGGACCGGTCCTGCAACGCAGCTCAGGAGGTGAAAAGGATTACAAATTGCTGAATCCCCGCACCCGAGGCCTGAAAGGTGAATGGAAAAGAAACCTGGAATACCCACACCCGCACCCGCAGCTCGGGAAAGGAGTCCTCGCACCCGGGATGAGCCTATAGAGGGTCCCGCCGGAAAGCGTCGCCGAGGTCTTTGCAAAGGCTGCAACGGTACCGACGTATATAAAGGTATGGAGAGACAAGCGGCGTATGATTTGCTCAAATGCTTTTTAGAAAAGCGGAGCACGCAGCTTATAGACTGCAAAAAGAATTTACCAGGATTATTAGCATATGGGGTAGCTAAGGGTTGTTTTATCAATCCTGATACAGTTTTTGAACAAACAGAGTGGCGTAAATTTGGGGACAAATTGTTTGATGAAAATAAGGCTGCTAAAAAATTATTGAAGCCTTGGAGAGCAGTCACTAACGCCTTAGTTATACATCAGGCTGAGCAGAGAGTTGCTGCTGCCGCTACAGAGCGACTGGGATTGCCGGGAAGTGCTGGAGCTGGGGATTGCCCACTGCCGCCTTCAGTGAGAACGGTAACGCTGCCTCAGGGGGCTACGGGGCAATGGGAGCCTCCCCCCCCTCAGTCACCGCCACGAGCAGCGCTGCACTCGGAGTTCCGTGGAATCGAACGGCAGCCGACCCTCACCGTGTGGCGAGTCGGCACAGAGCAGAGGGACGGACATCAGGACCCTGCAGCCTGTCTGACATAACCATGGAAGCAGCGGCAGCTGTGCTGCTTCTCTCTGGCATTCTTTTTATAAGAGGTTTACCTTGCAATGCAAAAGGGATACTAACTGGAGTGTTAATAATTGTATGTGTTATTCTTAAATGTCCAGGTATTTTGTGTTGAAAGTATTTGTGTAAGGGTAAAGTTTTAAAACAAAGTGTTGCAAGTCACTTCAGGAGGAACACAATGAGAGGCAATACTTGTTTGTTTGCTTATCATTCTAAATTATATTCTTGTGGTATGATTGAGGTTGTGGTATGATTGAGAGTGAGATGTGCAAGAGGCCTCTGAGTGTACAATTGTGTTCTGGGTGTACAAGTGTGCTCTGGGTGTGCAAGTGTGGTCTGCGGGTGTGAGTGTGCTGTGTACTGTGTTAGTGAGAGCCCATTTATTGCCATAGTACAGGCTGAAATCATAGGAAATTAGTACTGGTCAAGCAAAATCATGTTTCACAAGTATGGGGTCATTGTGTGAAGTAGCCACTAGGAGAAACTTAAGGGAACGTACTGTTTAAAACTTTTTGATCAAAAATGTTATAGAGATTTTGAAATGGTGCTGGAAACAGGTACCCAGTGGATCACTGCAAAGTGGACTGAAGCAGCTTTAGAATCTGCACACGCCAAAGACGACCAGGAAGAGGTTCCTGATAATTATTCTGACAATGACGTGGGTTGTGACACCTCGACAACTGTCAAGAACAGCCTTCGATCACCATCAAGTGATTAGGTTTAAGTGTGTTACTATTAAGTTGTGTTACTTACTATTAATTGTGTTACCATTAAGTGCTTACAGTAATTGTAGTGTTATTAGGGTTAAGTTGTATAGTTGTGTTATGTTATGTATCCTTTCAGAACATGCTTGTTTGGGGTCCCAATAGGGGATCCAAAGGAACTGAGTGAAATGTTAGCACCATATTCTGCCAGTATTACTCTACTCAGTAGATCCCTTTCTGCAAACGTCTCGGATGGAGTAGTTGCTGCCCTGCAAGCTCTTAATAACTCACTGCCATGGGACCCTCAAGAACTGGATCTCCTGGGGTCTGTGGTAGCAGGGAATAGCAGTAGTAACTGGACACAAACATGCTTTGTATTCAATGAAGGGAAACAAAATAAAACGCACTGGACCAACATAACATCGAGGACCCTTGGATTTGAGGCCAATGGACATTACTGTGGATGGAACAACACCGGTAACATTAGTGTACCATTTGGGGCGTATGGAATGGGTGACACCAATTCGATCTGGTTTCAAAGTCAGGCCAAAGCTTTGCCACCTGGCATGTTTTTAATCTGTGGGGACCGTGCATGGCAAGGAATACCAGCTAGTGCTTTTGGGGGTCCGTGTTACCTAGGACGACTCACACTTTTCGCTCCAGATTTGCACTCGTGGCAGAACTCGACAGGGAGCAGAAGAATTAAACGAGAATTAAAAACTTTGGGTTCTGACTGTAATGATGGTGTAGAATTGTGGGGTCCAGCAGAAAGATTCTTTGCTTCTTTGGTACCTGGTGTGGGAACTGCACATGCTTTGACTAACATTAATAAGCTTGCTTGTTGGGCTGTAAAACAATCAAATGTAACAACACAAGTTCTTTCTGAAATGTCGCAAGATATGGAGAGCATAAGACATGCTGTATTACAAAATAGGGCCGCTATTGATTTCTTGTTATTAGCTCAAGGACATGGGTGTGAAGATGTAGAAGGAATGTGTTGCTTTAATCTCTCTGATCATGGGCAATCAATTCACAATCAATTGAAATGGTTAAGGGATCATACACAAAAAATTACGATACAGAATAATTGGTTTGATGATTGGCTTAAATCTGTCTTTGGAAATGTAGGGGGATGGGTTTTTTACTTAATCAAAGAGGGACTTCGCCTTTTGCTTATAATTGTATTGATTATAATTGCTGCACGCATAGTCTTTAGCTGCTTATCTAGGAAACTAGAACAACTCACAGAGAAGGTGTTTGTAGCCCAAAATAAAAACGGGGGAATTGTGGAGGAATGGTTAAGTGAAGTAGGTCATGTGAATGTTGAGCAACTAGGAGGTCGCGAGCTAACAAAGTATCGAACGCAGCTCATATGAGTCTGAGAAAGTACGTAAAATCTGGGAGGTTTCAGGGAGGTTTCAGGGAGGTTTCAGGTACAAGGACATGATATTTGTTGGTGGTCTGGGAAAGTACTAACTGTGTTATTTCGGTTGATGGGAGTGAGAAACTAGCTGATAAAATAGAGAAATGTACTAACCAATCATGAGCTTAGCTTTTGCAATATGTATGAGCTAATTATATTGAATTAGATAAAAGACGACTGAGCTATCCAATAAACTGAAGTTCACTGATCACTCATATTGAGCGTCTGTGTCTTCCTTCCGTCGACAACAAATGTCCTCGCAACACTATACTCTTGTTAAATGAATAATGGCGATGTCATTGACCTTTTATTAGGTTTGATGTACCCCATTATCAACATAAGCTGAAACAGCAGCTAGTGCCATTCTTTCTACAATGTGGGTTAGCAGAATGTTTTCTGTTCCTTCTCTGTGCACACTTTGCTACCTACCATCAACATGAGAAAACAGCCAAGCAACATGAAACTCCAAAGATGTGGAAGTCTGAAGTAAGTTATAGGAAGTGACTAAGAATATTCATTAACTCACAGATCCACACTGTTAACAACTGTGGCTTAGTAGAAGTGAAAATACCTGAATAATTTTTAACCATAGTATCTTGTTTCCTCATGATGGCATTTGAGGTTGCTGCAGATACTTGTAGTTCCCTCTGCCTAGCCTGACATACATGTAAGAAACACCAGTTGGGAAGCTAGTTCCCCAGATTTAACCAATCTGACAGAAATATTTTTATTTAATTGTCCAACAACACACTGCCAAATTGCATCAGATATCCTAAAGAATATATGCACATATTTGGATGGAAAGAGGCCAGCAAAAACATTTACATACACTGTACTTTTCTAATTATTGTATATATCTCTTGTTTATATTTTATTTTGTTTGTTTTTCAAAACATTTTCCCGATTCTTTATCTCCTTTTTATTTTTATTTATTTACTTATTTATTCATTTCTGTGCCATAAATGTTTATGGTCACAGACATTATTATGGGCACTTGCTGAGTGGAAGAACCACACCCCGAGCCTAGAATGATTCTAGCAATTCCTGATTGTGCAACAGTAAAACTACAGAGATTATGCTACAGTTGTTAAAAATATGGAAAGGCTACTGCTATTGTATTTGCACAGATGAGATGATTTATTTCCGAATCCACTGGACAACGGTTGAGCTGTCAAATTTTATATGGTATCATTTTATGTATGTTCTTTTAGAACTTAGAAGACACTATGACCATCAACAGCAAAGGATATAAATACTGCTAATAAATATAAATATAAATATAAATATAAATATAAATATAAATATAAATATAAATATAAATATAAATATAAATATAAATACTCTCTTCTGAAAGAATTCCAATTTTTGCCTCCCCATGCTATTCCTGTATCTCCTTTTTACTTGCTGCATTTTAAATTTATATTGCAGATTTTTCAAAAAGCAATAGAAAAGCAATGCAATAGAAATGCAATAGAAAGGTAATGCAAGCATATGGCTTAACTCTTTTATTCTATGACATTGTTTTCTCAGATGTCCTGATTATCTTTACTGCACAACCTGTATCTGCTCAGGATGTGACTTTATTGGTAGCAGTTAGCCGTTATTTCTACCACTGAGAATTCCTTGCTCCGAAGTACTAGTCTAGGCAAAAATACCAAGTACAAAAGCTAAAGGAGTACTCCACCCTCTTCCAAAAGTCTGCCTGCCTATCTTGGTCTCCTGTGCTAGGGAGATACAGCTATTTAGATAGCTGAAAAACAACTGACAAAAAGCACACTTGCTGCTGTGCAGTTTATTTTAATTATTTTATCTCAGCTGAACTCTGCAGGCAAATAGGGCCATCAGCAAGGTCAAGATGTGTTACTTACCCCTGGGGAGACAAAGCATTAATATGTACTAAGATGTCATGTTACACTGGCATATTACATGACGTAATCACAGCAGAAAGTAACATAATGAACTATTACTGGCTAGATAGCTGCAGCCAGAGAGTGGTGGTGAATGGCTCTGTCCAGGTGTAGTCTGGTGACAAGTGGTGTCCCTCAGGGGTCTGTCCTAGGACCATTGCTGTTTATATCTTTTATCAATGACATAAACAGTGGGATCGGGTGCACCCTCATCAACTTCACAGATGACACCAAGCCGAGTGGTGCAGTTAATACGATAGAAGAGATGTCATCCAAAGGGACCTGACAGGCTTGAGAAATTTGAGAAGCAGGCCCACATGAACCTAATGAGGTTCAACAACATGTCCAAGTGCAAGGTGCAGTACCTGAGTCAGGCAATCCCAGACATAAGCACAGACTGGAAAAAGAACCCACTGAGAGCAGCCCTGCAGTGAAAGACTTGAGGGTTCTGATGGACAAAAAACTCGACACGAGCCAGCAGTGTGTGCCTGCAGTCCAACTGCGTCCTGGGCTGCGCCAACAGAGGGGTGGGCAGCAGGTGGAGGGAGGGGATTGTGCCCCTCTGCTCTGCCCTTGTGAGGCCCCACCTGGAGTGCTGCATCCTGGGCTGGGGCCCCCAGCAAAAGACAGGTGTGGGACTGTTACAGCAGGTCCAGGGGAGGGACATGAAGATGATCAGAAGGATGGAGCACCTGTCCTACGAGGACCTTTTTGGTCTCATTGAGGGGAGACCTCTCTGAAACCTTTCAATACTTAAAGGGGGCTTATAAAAAAGATGGAGAGCAACTTTTTACATGGGCAGATTTGACAAGGGGGAGCAGTTTAAAAGAAGGGAGATTTTGATTAGATGTTAGAAGGAATCTTCACTATGAGGGTGGTGAGGCACTGGAAGAGGTTGTCTGGAGAAGCTGTGGATGCCCCATCCCTGGGGATGTTCAAGACCAGTTTGGATGTGGCACTGGGCAACTTAATGCTGTGGGTGGCATCCCTGCCCATGGCAGTGAGATTGGAACTATGTGATCTTTAAGGTCTCTTCCTACCCAAGCAATTCTGTGATGATACGGAAGATCCTTAGATCTCTTAAAATAGAGAGCAGAATTTAATATATATTTCGATTTCCAAGCCCATTGCTGAGATTTGTCTTCTTAGAATAAATAAAACCACTTAAATGTGTTTTCATATCCTGTGCTTTATAAAAAATAAAAATAAATAACAGTATCTCAGATGCTGAGACTCACCCTGCATAATTAGACTCCACTTCAGCTGTTTACATTATCCTGGAACAATACCAATTTTTTCCCCCATTGACACAGGAAATAGAATAGGTTCTGATCAACTTACATGTCTCACTAAGGAAGGATTAATTGCAGTATGTGCATTTAGAAAGGAATTACCTGGACAACACCTTCCTTTGACAATTTCTACCTAGAAGGTTATACATCTGAGTAAAGGCAGTATGGTGGTCAAGCAGATAAACAGGTCAGAAGAGCTGTGGGTGTTCCATGTTAAAGGTTATTCATACAGACAAAGAAATAAAATGAGTTCGATTTCACTCTTCCAAGGCAACATACAAATTCAGACTTCACTTTATAGATTCTTTGTTAAGTTTATTGAAATTATTTCTAAAGTACAATATTGCTGTTTCATACTACTTATAACTATTCTCCTTATTGCATATATATTAAACATATAGGAGAAGGTATTTCATTTTCTGTATATATCTTACTGCTCAAGCAAAACAATAAAACAGTCAAGTGAGCACAAAGTATAAAATCAGAGAGTAAAATACGGCAAGCATAATAAAAGCAGTAGGCTCAGTAGTCTTTTAATAGAAAAATAGGTTTTGCTGTCAAATTTCCTCTCAAGCTCTTAACAAACATTGCAAAAGAGAAAAAAAATGAACTTAACTATGGTAAACACATTATTTCCTTCAAGGTACTGTTGAAGAACTCATACTGTCAACTTGAAAATAATTCAGCAAGTCAGCTGATGGAAATACTACCCTACTAATGAAAAATAATACAATCTTTATTTTCTTAAATGGAAGGTTGATTCAAGAACAAACCAGACAATATCTTTAAGAAAAAAAAAAAGTCATTTTGGCTAAGATGGAACAAACATTAGAAGTTTGAAGTCTTACAAAATTCAACAACAAAAACAAGCCCAGTCAGTTATCCATAAATTTAGACAATTCGAAGACCACTTTGGTATAAAGTTGTAAGCCTTGGAACTTTGATTATCTTATTTCATATGTAGTTCAATGCATTTTATGCGTGCATGTCCTGGCAGAGAAAATAGGACTGCAAAACTACTCGAGACGTGAAGTTTTCAAGAATCAACTTTATTTCTTTTAGAATTAGAAAGTTTATTTTTAGTTAAATTTTAGTTGCTCAGTCAACAGCGTTGAAAGCTTTAAGTACATAAGGCAGAATATAAACCTTGTTTTCTTTGGCTAAAAAAGAATTACAGGTGCACACATGCAGATTTTGGTATCAACATTAGTAATGATGGCTTTTTTCCTCTCTTTCTCAGAATTGTACATCAACAGACCTACAGCTAATAGCTTAATTATCCTGGCCCACTATTAAGTAATTCCTAGGTTTCGGTCCTTGGGAAGTATTCATATGGTTTTATACATGTTCACAATCTGGTAAATTTGTCCAATATTTGTACAACTTAACTAGGAATCTGGTCTTGCAGCTGCTCTGAATGTACAGGAAGTAGAGGGATTTTCAGTGAATAGGTCAAAGCATTAGGAAACATGGCCCTTTAGCATTCTTTTGAAGACTTTAGTGAAATTATTTTCCTCCACAAAATGCTTAATTTTTTTTGTTGGTATGGAGAACAGTAATATATCACTTCTTGCCAAATAAACAAGGATTTGATCCAGGCAGACAAGGTTTACCAGACAAATACAATGGTTTGAATCAGCCTACCAGTTTAACTTCCTTGTTAGAGATGACTGTTTGCTTACTAGAATTAATACTGTGGATCCTTACAGTTCGATTTAACTGCTGTGTTTGAAGGAAATAACCTAGGAATTGTTTTGTGCCTCTGATCTTTTGGCTTGAACAAGATGAAGGGAGTCTTTGCCTAGAATTACCTATTTTTTTTAGTAATGGCCTGTTTTGTTTTGTTAAATGCTATGTTTGCATAATAAAACAGATACGAACAACAACTGCAGTAGAAACATTTTGAATATATACAACATGTGTTAACTATTTCTCATGAGGTATGTATTTATAGATCCTTAGAGATAATTTCATGGTATCTAAACTAAAAAAGTTGGTTTTGCCTGTAGAGTTATACCAGTTTCTTATGCCAATTATTTAATACCTATTTTTTATTATTTCCATCAGTAAGGGAATAGAACTAGAAGGTCTGAACCAAGGCAGACATGAAGAATAAGCCTACTTGCCAACCCAAAAAATATCAAGTCCCTTGGAGACAAAGCAAGCAGAACATGCTGGCGGCAGGTAAAGATCAAGCTACGATTTCAGCAGCCAGTTTGATTCTAATACAGTGCTGATAGGAGGAACACATCATAGATCTAAGGTACAGTTTAGGTTCTCTGGTTCCTGCCTTCTGTCTGTGCAGCCCTTGTTCACTAAGACAAAACACTATTCATGTAACATGCCTATGGGTGGCCAAGACCTCATACCACAATTTTAAGATCATGTAGAAATGCTAACTGAATGCAGGAATAAGTTGTTCCAGTTTCTGATGAGAAGTCCCCTGTCCCCTCCTCACCTTATAGTATGCTTTTTTGGACTGTACCTAGCCTCATTTTAGTTACAAAGAATTCTGCTTTATTCAGAATCCAATTCATAGACCTATAAGTAAGCTTACTTTTTTTTTTACTACCGCATTTCCTACAAAAATCCATATTCTATAACAAATGACAAACTTAAAATTATGTTTCAAACTATCAATATACAGAAGTAGTTATTTTTAACCTGAAAACATTTACTTGCTACAGCAAAAAAAACTGTTATATCAATAAGAAATTCATATAAAAACCTGTAAATGCATTGTCTTTTATAGTGCATAGAAACTCCAAGGCAAAATATAATAAACATTGTATCTTATCAAGGGAAATCTTTATCAGTATTCAGCCCTTACAGGCATTCATTTCATGTTTATATACTTCCCATTGTTTTTTATTCAAGCTCTAACCTTTGATTGTTTATTGCTACTTTTTCACATTTATGTAGCAGCTTTAAGTACAGATCAGACTAGATTCTGCTCATTTCTAATAAAACAGCCAATGCTAGCCTTTACCTTTTTCTGTCTTCAAAAAGAAATGGCCACTTGAGGCAATAAAATTTATGTATTTTCTTTTCACTTGACTAGGGAGTTTGCAAATGCTGCCTGTTTTTTTCCTTACATTTTTGTTGGGAGAAGAAATGCTTTTGGAGAGTCCACTTTCTCCTGTCCACAAAAGAAAAGATTTTCTATTTTTTCTTTTGGATTAGCAAAAAAAAGGCTAGTAATGCAATCAACTGTTTTTCTATTAGTTGCCTGTTCTTCCATTAGTTGCACATTTTCAATTGCCAAATATATACTGCAATTAATTGGTGTATTTATTATGGCAGCTAACTCTTCTACAACAATAGCATAATTTAAGCAGTGCCACAATTCTGTGTGTGAACAGAACTAGTAGTACTCATGCTGCTTTATTGTATTACCCTAGAGTTTTTCGTTGTTCAACACCTGTTCATCACCTGTTCTCTGATAGGAGTTTGTCAAGCAACACCATAAGCAGAAGCAAGTAGAAATAAGAATTGCACAGTATATGTTAAGAACTGCATAGGTGAAATTCTTAAAATTTCTATGTTCTGTATAAAGTATAGTCAGAACTGGTTCTGCATATTTCATACATCCTGTGGTCTACATTTGTAGAAGTGTAGGGAATTATTTCAATTATATTTTGATATGATACCCCATTGCTTCTTCCATCTATTCTGAAATAGTGCCAAAACACCTAATTGGCACAGTATTCAAGTGCCTAGCCTATATGGAAATAGTTTGGCACCACAGCCATATGGCAGGACATCTTAAAAGAAATTCTTAAGTACTCAAAACATACCTATATTTCCTTCTGATTTAAATAAAGCTAAGCAAAAGTTATAATGAAGACATTTTCCGTTCACTGCATGTTGCAGAACTGCTGATGTTTCATTTAAAGTCACGATAAAGATTTCCCTTTGACCATTTCTTTGGTAAAAGTGGCTGTATGTCACATTTGCTTTATATGCTAGTAAAAGGCATTTTCTTTGGTGGAAATACATTTTTGATCTTGCAAGTCCAGCTTTCTAACAAGCCTTCAATATCCACTTTTTGATAATATTACCTGTTCATTCAGTAAAAGCAAGCATAGTTCTAATTTATGACAAAATTAAACAGATCAGTCACAAAACAGTAAGAAATCTGACCACATACAAACTGCCTTTTAGTAAATGACAAATATCAATGTTACAGACACCAGAAGTCTATATGCAGTATATTAGAACTCATTTTAAGTATAAAATGAGCTATTTCACAGCTATTTTAAAAGCATCATATTTCTCACAAGTGTAGAAGAGTCTATGTAGAAGCATGGTTGATGTTTAAAATGCATAGCTGCATATATCTTCTGTAGCTTTGTGATGATTTCCGCTTCTGTAGGCTTAATCTCCTGAATTAAAGAATAAACACATTATGACATCAATTCTCTTATTTTGCTGTGTAATATTTTTCTATGTTTGTTTGAAAGTAAGCTGCATTCCAGTTTATATTTAATAAAGTATTTGAGTTCAGTTCATGAGGTGCTAGGTAAATAATGAAACCCAATTTGGAGACGTGAATCCTTACTGATTCAGTGAGAGTCATATGTCACGACTATGGAAATGGGTGCTTAACCCAAATGGGTTAAGTCCATGGGAGCCTAAGTCACAGCAATCAACAAGCACAATAACATGCAAGAGACAACATACTCTTGGAAAGCATTTGTTCTTGTTTGTTTTCTGATTTGTTATTCTCTTTATATGAGCTTTACCTCACGCTATTCTCATTTTGGTCTTTAGAACAATGGACATGGAAATGTTCTTCCCTGAGGTAGGTGACTTCTGAGAAGGAAGAAGGCAGTCCAAGTAGTGACACAAATGCAAAGTCTATCATCTCATGATGAGAGCTTTGAGAGATCAGGGTGCCTGATGTAGAGGGAATGATAAAGGGGAAGCAGCTAGAGTGTGTAGGTTTGGTCCTCAGCTGACAGATCTTCTGAGAAGCATTTCCAGATGGCCTAAGCAGGAGCTTGTCATTAAACTACAGAGGAAAGAATCTAGGAAGTTCATTATATAGCTTCCACAGAGATACAAATCCTCTGGTTTCTTCTACCACTAGTTCCTTCAGTCACCATCTATCAAGCTCTGTCTTTCCTAAACTCCTATAATCCCTTGTTTCAGATCTCTGGTACTGCCACATTCCCCACTTTGAGTTCTGCCCTTGCTATTGCATCCTTCCTCTCTTAATCCCACTTAACATCTAAAATTCCAGCTTGAAAGATTCATCAATAATGCTTCTGCATCTCAGCACCTACTCTGAAATTCACAGAAACGTTTCATGATCAGGAAGCAAACAATTAAGGAAGTTAATCAGGGTCCTAATTTAAGGCCTGCATGGGTGAATGGAACTACTACTCCACAATGAAAGCATTCAGCTACAAAGTTTTGGACTCACTATCTCGCTGATGTAAAACAATTAATGACTACATATTGTTTCATCTACATGGGAACTGTTACTATGTTGTCCCCACATTTAAATAAATAAACATTACAAACATTTGGGATGGCACAGTGGATTTCTTCATTATCCTTGTATTAGGGTACACCAAGAAAAAAAAAATAAACTTTGGTCTATGGATTTTGTCTTTTACTTACATTTCAAGGAACCAGATTAAACTTTTCTGTGTCTAGTGCTACTGTTTTCCACACCGTTGCTTTCTTCTGATTTACTGTAAAAAAGAGGATAAATTTCAAATCTCAACTTCAAAATGCAGGATCAGCATAGTCATCCCAAGATTCAGACTGCATCTGAGATATATTTGGTTTATAAGAAAAAATAAGATTATACAAAACTGAAACACAATAAGTAGAGCCTTTGAGTCAAATAGTGACGGTTTGAGTCAATCACTTTCAAAAACAACCCACCATGTGACAGCGATAGTCTTCCCAGAAGTAACTGCTATGCTATCATTTCATTCAGTTCTTTTGAATTTGTATATAAAGTAAATGACCACATAAATAACAGAAACAATATACAGGATAACATTGTCAGTACAACTGACTATATTACATTGGTCACAATCAAGACTTATGCTAGACTTGAATTAAGTTCCCTTGCTGAAAAAAAAATCTTTCTGAATCACTATCCTCCTATCTAATACATTGCTGGATGTGACATTTCAATTATGATCTCATCAACCAAGTTTAGCTACATATTAGTCATCATTGACGTAACAGACAAGAAGTGCTCCTTTGGAGCCATTCTCTGTGGTACACAAATTTATCTTCTAAGCAGCCAGTAGTTGAAATAATATTCAATTATTAGAATGAGACAACTAGTACATAGGATAATAGATTTTCCTTACATGTGGTTATCTAATGAGATAGAGCTGTGAATTAAAGATCAAGGAGCTGATCAAAACTATGGAATCACAAAACATCCCGCATTTCACCTAACATGAAAACTTACTACTTTAGTGCACTATATTGTGTTATAGTCCTATTGTAATACAGTTTCAGCACATTTATAAGAAGCATGGCTGAGCAACAAAGGCAATTATTCAATTTTCAGCCCAAGACATATCCCCAAACATTCAGCAGTATAATAGCACACTATATTCCCAAGACAAATCCCCACTTCATAGTATAATGGAATTACAGCTTTAAAGCTGTTTGGATAAGGGGAAAAGCACTAAAATGTATTTTCAGCTAGCACTGAAAAAAGAATGGGAGAGTGAAAACAGTGCACAGAAACAAAGAAGGTCACTGCAGCAAGAAATTCAAAAAGGGAAAGGCACTATTCAGAGGAACAGGAACAGCAGATCCACAATATAGGGGCAAAGTCCTTGAGGGAAAAGAAAATGGGAGCCAACTGCAACACATCTAAAGAGAAAAAGGAACTGCTGGGCATCTTGGAAGAGAAAAGGAAAATTAATAGGACAAACAAAGTGTTTGGGCTTCAATGGACAGGGGAAGGGAGAGAAGTAAAATTTAGGTCAACTACCCTTTAAAAACACATCATCCTAAGGTACAGTGAACCACCAACACTCTAACAGAACAGTGGCAGAAGTGCCTGCAGCTGCTCCCTTGACTCCAGCAAGGCAGTGGATCCAGTGCCCACGGAGCCCAAGCTCTCTGCACAGTGAAGGGTCGCTCCTGAAGATGGAGTTAACAAGACAGCTGACAACACCAGCTCCCAGCACCCAGCCACTACAGCCTTACAGGGTACCTAGGACAATCAGGGCTTTGACTGCATGCAATTTAGAGAAACACATTAACAAGGACAAAACAGAAATATGTCAGAAAAAAATTCAAAGCTCTTCTGAAAAGTTTCCACTTGAATGTGTTTTTCCTTTTAGAATGAGTTTAGAATGAGGAGATAGTTTCCTAACAAAAGAAAATTGAAAATATCTTCCAAACACCAAAATTAAGTGCCAGGTAGAAAACAGCATTCTGCAATCTGGAGTTATGAAGTCTTAAGAAAGAGAATGAACTGTACTTTAGCATTCATTAATCTTTGCCAATTGGAATAACAACTAGTATGAAAGAAGTATTGAAATATAAAATATAAATTCTTTACTTACAGTTGCTCAGTTTGGTCAAATTCTTTTTCAATTTCTGCATAACAGGAAAAGGTAAAACAGAATTATATAAGGTCTTACTTGACTGTAAACACTAAAAAGAGTTATCCTATTGTTAATTATATCATTAATTCTATGCACAAGCAAAACCAATTTTTTTTTTTTTTTTTTAAGTTTCTAATTGTTCCTCTACCTAGTGGAAATACTTGCAAATCTGTCAATAAACTTACTTTGATCAAATTCTATTAATGTGATTTTATATATAGTATATAACATGATATGCATTAATGTATATACATATAGATATACAGATAAAATACATGCATACCTATGCATGCAATACCCACATATGTAATACATATATATAATTTATATCATCTTGCACATCTAGTTTGGCTCCTCTACGTGCCTTTGGTTCAGCAACAAGGATCACTGAATTTTGTTTAGATGTTTACTTTTTACCTACTACTTGCAGTTGCTTCCATTCCCAGACATTCTCCAAACAGGTATAACAAAACAAATTAATTTAGAAGCAAGGGGAAAAAATATTAAGGACTGTATCAAATCACTTATGAGGAGCTATTTCATATTGAAAGAAATCCATACTTGAATTCAAGATTCATGGAAAAGATTAAAAATTCTGAAGTACATTTTCCTAAAACACTATATTATTTTATCAGGAAGTGTACGGACTAAGTCACACAGAACTTGTATGTGAAGCAGTGTAAGTCATATCCAGCCTTCGGCTGTAATGCCAATGGAAAACTAGGAAAGACTTAAAAAAAGCCTACCTGCACATTTCTCTCTCCTTTTCGAATATATCTCAAAAAGGAAAATAACAGCTACTAATACAACAACTTCAGCCACTATTGCTAGAAAGGGCTTGAGTGGCACCATGAGTGACAGAACTTTAAGCTTCATTTTTCCTTTGCTTTTTCCTAGTTCAAAAGCAGCTTCGCACCAGTATACACCATCATCTTTACTGGTGAGCTTCAGTATCTTCAGTTGGGTTACGTTGGGAAACACTTTATCTATTACATACTTGTCCAACAGCAAAGAGTCATTAATGGCAATCTGAAAATAGAAAATTAGAAGTCATATTAATACAATGAGAAAGTGTTTAATCAAATTACTTGTAACAGTTCTAGTATAGAAAGTAGTATAGAGAGAGATGTAAAATTAATTAAGAATATGTGGCATTTATAAGTAGCCCACCTTAAATGGATTTAGAATAATTTATCTTAGCTGGGCACCATTCGTTCCCTTCATATTTAGTGAACAAAAATATGTACTGTTAGGGAGCAAGTTACTTGACTTGCTTTAGTCAATTAATTTAAGATCACATTAGCTCCTCAGGCTAATGGGGAACCTGAATGCTGGGAAACTGCTGATCTAGGCTCTTAAGGTAGGAGCTGAAGTGAAAAGATTATTTCAGCTCCTTCAGAATCAAGTTGCACAACAGTATCCACCATAGGATGACTACCTTCAGGTCCATTTTTAAAAAAGGTCTTATTGGCTAGGAAATGGGAACATGCTTGTAAAGACAAGCAGAAAAAGAATGGAGACATTCCTGTTCTCTGTCAAGTTTCCAAAAGCATTACTTGTCTAAAGAAATCATCCTGCTATGGTAAGGTTCTTTGGTGTCAAACAGTAAGATTTGATAAATGTAACCATCATTAATATATTTTTTATTATTATTTATTTTTAAAAAGGTACCACGAGACTCACCTAGTTTGATTTACTACTTTACTCCAGACTGTAGGAGTATAGCAGAGACTTTTCGTACAGTATTTATTTTCCAAGCCAAAACACAAACACTACATCTCTGTAATAATGAGTACTTCTAAATATTGCATAAATGCCTTTTTTATTTTTAACCCCCCCCCCCCAGCATAGATTTACATTACCTTTCATGGAAATGCAGTCTATAGTGCCTGAAGTGATTATACTTTTGAGAGTGTCTTTGCTCTCTTTTTTTTTTTTTTTTGCCTTTTTTTTTTTTTGGCTGACACATGGGAATCTTACCTGTTCGCTTCCATTGGTCATATACCAGGTCCAAGAAATGGGAGTAGAATTGAGACTTTTACAAACCAGCACAGCTATATCTCCTTCGTAAGTGATTACAGGTTTGTCTTTTACGTCAATTTTCGGTACTAAGAATAGGTAGAAAAAAGTTCATAAAGTGAGGACTATAGGTTTATACTACAAAAAGACAAAATATATTTAGATACATATTCATAGTAGTCTATTTGTTTTATTTCCCTTTGAATGACTAACAGGTAATTATACCACTTACCACATGACTAATGAAAAGTCATTTCAGGCTGATGTTCCAAATGCAGAATTTCTACAGAGGACTACAGAAATACTGTTCTGAGTTTATATATAATCATTAAAGTTGCCAACTTGTATTGGTGATTTCTACCCTTGTCCATTTCCTCTTACCTCCCTGACAGCTGTGAGCTAGGTTTCATTTTTAGTACATTAGAAAGTTACAGAAGCTTTTCTGCAATTTCACTCAATTTAGAAACTGCCACACTTCTACTCCAGCTGTAATGCTACCAAGTAATAGCATCAAGCAAGATCTGCATGCAGATCTTTTTGTGTATGACTGAAAGGATCTTTATAGATTAAGGGAGTTTTATAGTTGTAAATATTTTCTTAGCTAAAGTAAAAACAATTTTGGGGTATATGCCAGTAAAAAGGACTTTTTGTCCAACCTTGCTAAGCAAGGAACCTGGCCACAAGAAACAAGACGTCAGGTTCCAACTTTGGAGCTATTTGTCCTAACTTTTATAACTGCATATACTCTGCAGCCTTCCAAGAGCAGAAGCCCATAAATGACTTTTGAATATGTTGAGGCATTGCACAGAGATAGAGCTGAGCATATGTGAGATATCACAACAGACTACATATTTCCCCTTCCCCCTCCTTTCCCTCATTTGTTTGATGTTTACCAGCATGTTTTGCCTTTTATTTTATTTTCATTTGTTAAGTTTCATTGCTCTCTAAGTACAGATCTGGTACATCTTTTAAATGCTATTGGTCACACAAGAAAAAACATGCCAAGAATTTACCTTTAGCAGTTATGACAGAATGATTTGGCATACTTAAAAGAGTAGTGTCAGAGTATCTTCACCTCTGTCATTAAAAGATAGAACTTCACTAATAACTACTACCACCTCCTCTGCAATTTACACATGGTGCAAAAAAATCAAGTTGGAAAAAAAGCAGAAAACATGTCAAAGCAAATACAAAAATCCTTGTAGCCAGCCCAATGAATTTCCATAGTAGTCAAAAAGATTTTGGCCATGCTGATCAGTCTCAAAGCACAATTGTAGACCTAAGCAGCAACACGTGACCACCTCAGATATGATTACGGACATTAATGTCCATCATGCATTCTGGGATCTGGCTCTCCAACAGAGCAGTTTATTTTGCAGGCAGGGATTGTATTCTTTGTCCTCCCAGATTTTTTCTATTCAAATCACCCAGAATGGAGACAAAACACTGCTGCTACAAAAAAAAACAAAACAAAACAAAACAAACAAAAAAAAAAAAAACAGGTATTTATATCAGTTTTCCACACTGTTTTAAAGAACAGTTTTGTTTCACAGCACACGTACCTGGACAGTTGCTGAAGCAAGCAAAATCCATGAACAAATGGCAAGTATAAATTACTGAAGACTACAGTTTGCTAACGTAGCCATTAATATAGCCTTTGTTAATATAGCCATTATTACAACACTTTGTACTAGTTTAATACTAGTTTAAAACACCCATGAAAAGTCACCATGTTTAATAATCTGAACTTCCTATAAAGCTTCTCAAAACATTACACTCTCCTGCAGACCTGCAGAAGAATTTAACTCCTCTCAAAGCCTTCAGGGTTATTCCAAGCCAGGAGAGGAGTGGTGACAGAAGAAGCAACACATCCAACAGTGCCTAGCAGCCAACTGGAAAAGCTATTGGCATTAGTCACAGCTGTAATGACTTTAGCCATTTTGTCTAGACCAACGCATTACTCATCTCTTACTGCTTGAGAATTATTATCACTGCGTTATTGACTAAAAGATTCAAGGATTTCTTTCCTGTTTCCTGCACTCTTGCATTAATCATGTGACATGTTGTGCCAGTATTCAGCTACTGTGAGGCAATTCTCCCACCTTCTTATAATAAATCAACCAGTCCTATGCACTGTGTTCTGGAAAAGATTACTTCCTGTTGATGTATTTTTGCCCTTACTGAAATTGTTATTTTACATTTCCAAAAGAATAAGGCTTCCCTTACCTTTTTTTAATCTATACAAACTTTGGTAGCCATTCAACTAAATCTTACCCACATATCGGTAAGAAAAGTATACAATCCCTTTCAGAAAAGAAGAGGTTCAAATAAACTACAACTTTGCCTTTCCACAGAATAGCAAGGTAGTCTTCCCTGGTTGAATGCTTGAAAGTAGATAACATCACTATGCAAAACTTTAATGTTCATGAGAGTTTCCTAAAGTCATATGACCAGATACCATACTGAACAAAGCCAGCTTACAGCACGGAGTATTACACAGCCTTGCCAGTTAGATCAGTTGAAGTTACAGTAGTTATTTAAGAGTCAAGAGTTTTTAGGAGGCCATTTTCAGTCAGAATCTCTCCTAGTACACAGAGTCTCAGGAGCTTTCATAAATCAAATGATTGCCATGCTCACTGCAAACTCTGGATGGTGTGTAGACTGAATGGAAGTAAATTCCATCTGAGATGTATGTCCTCAGTATCTTGTATTTGTTTCATTTCCATGTTTTCTCAGTCAACTGGATTTTACCTACAACTATCAAGGGTGAAATTATTGGAGAAAGAAGGTCTAAGTGTTCAGCTCGTCACTCATGCTGTCCAATGAAGCACACTTACTGTTTATAATATGGGTTGTTCTTACACAAATATATAAATGAAAGACAAACTGAAGCATTAATTTGGTGTTACAGAAATACAACTGAATGTGTTAAAAAAAAAAACTACCCCCATTCTGCTAATCACTGCTGCTCATGTAACACTAAATCAAAGGCCAAGTTTTCAAGTCATCAGCTCTGCTGTCTGAAGAACTAATATGAGATACCATCCAGAGAGCCTTTTCCACTCTAACCAACCTGCACCAAAAGTAATGAATAGGTACTCCCTCTGGAGGGATTGGGAAGGTAGGGAAAAAATAAGTTACTTTTCTATGGGGAGAGAAAAAAAATAATATCAGCTTACGTACTTTTGTTTGTTATCAGGTTTTATTAAAAAGGCTTTTAGTTTCTGCTGCAAAACTTTAGCTTTCTTTCAGTTCTATAGAAATTGTGTTTGGTAGTCATACTCACTTAGCTTGATCATAATTAGTGACTACTCATCAAATTAAATTGCAATTTCCATATTACCAGGAACCATTAATACCAGATTTCAATTGTCAGTTGAAGCAAAATATAACATAACTTGCCTTGTAAATGAAATACCACGCTGAATTCTTTTTCACCTTTTACGGTACAATTGTAACTTCCCAGCTTACTGTTATCCGAGATTGTCAATCTTAAAAAAAAAAAAAAAAAGTTTTACCATGTTGGTTTGTTGTTTGTTTTTTTTTTTTGTCCTAGAGCTGTAAGTTACTGCTGATTAACATTATGAAGAAACCAGCAAAGTTTAGTAGTGGAACAGAGAACAGACACTGGTAAAACAGTAAGACTCAGGTTCAGTGCAATGTAAACCAACACAACATTTTTAAGAAATTAGAAAGCATATACGGAACATACACACCATTCTTACCCTTGTTATTCACAGGCATTCACACAGGACCAAATGTCTTTAAGTAGTATAATCCACAACTTACTGAGTTAGATGTGGCTTCATGAGAAATTTATAGCATATGCTATAAATATAATGCTATATGAAATAATTTAAATGGTTTGATCTTTTTAAAGCCCATCCATCAATGGATTAGTTTAGGTCCAACACAGAACAGCTTAAGAGCTGTCACCTAATAGTTTGACAGCAGGGAAGATGCTGGACTATATTGATTTTACAGAAATTTTTTGTGTTTGTGTATATGGAGTAGTAGAACAGTGATAGAACATTCTCATCACATTTTCCATTACAGAAATTTTATATGGACATTACTGATGTTAAGTTAATTTCTTTAGGCTTTGTTTTCTTGGAACTACCTGGTAAAAGTTAACCCATTTATTATTTGACTTAAAAAGAAAGTAAATTGTATCAATTGAATAACAATTTTTACATTATTTCTCAAGTTTATGCAGAGCTGTAAAACAGTTCTGAAAACCTTTAAACCAAGCCAAATAATCTCTCCTGTAAATCTTATTCCTTCTTCTCTTTCTTCTGATGGTTATGAAGTAAAAAATCAGTCACTGATGCCATTCAAACTTCTGCAAAACAACACTGATGAGAGAATGGTAGATAACGGTAGTAGGAAAAGAAATTGAGACCTATTAGCAATCTCAGACTGCAATTACTACTTCGCTTACTGAACAGAATTACCAGGCCTCAAAGAACCACTACCCTTATCCTATACTCTTATCTTGAAGAAACATTATTTATCCAGCACTGAAAGAAGAAACAGGAGATCTTCCTCCAGGCTTGATGTAACTGCAACCTTCTTTCCTCTTCTCAGCTTCAGTATGCTGTTATGAGCACCTATTAATCATTGCATTCAGTTCTTTTTTAATACACACAGGCATATACACATCCCTAAACGAATGATGTAACAATTCCTTAAAGTCAAACTGCAAAGAATGCTACTTACTGGATGCTCCAGCTATTTTCCGTTTTATTGATGTGTCCAATTGTTTCATTTCCCTTCTTCCAAGTCACTTGAATCACTTTCAGAGAGGAATATTTATCATCCAGTTTGCATGTGAGCTCAATTCTCACTGCACGGTCCAAAGTGATATTTTTTACCACAGCAGGACCAGAATCATCTAACAGAGGTTGAAAAGAAGATATTTTTCATATAAATACTAATTTCTTTGTTCTAAGGAAAGAAGAGATTCAAAGATAGTGCTCACCATTACACGGGATTATAGTATTCATTGTTACACTTTCCAGTGGGAACAAATTACAATACAAATCAGCTTTTGACAGCAGTTTTTCTTTTAAACGTAACTGAGTTATTATACATACCCATTACAAAAACAACATAGTGACTCAATTATACAGGTAGACATCCTAGAAGGCTCAAATATAGATTCATATTCATATCACTGAGAGAAAGACAGATCTATGATTTGATTTATTTTTGTTTTGGGTTAAATTATGAAATACTTTGTTCTCACAGGAGGTGGGATAGGAATTGGGGTAACAGTGTCTGCACAGTATAAACCTCCGTTTTGACTTGTATCTGACATTAAAAAAAAAAAAGTTAACAACGTTGTAATGAATACATGCTTAGAGGATTAAAAGTGTATTGCTATATACGTATAGTTCGTCACAGAATCATAGAATACCTTGAGTTGGAAGGGACCCACAAGAATCACTGAGTCCCAATCCTGGTTCCACACAAAACCACCCAAAAACCAAACCAAGTGCCTGAGAGCATTGTCCAAATGCATCCTGAATTCTGGCAGGCTCAGTGCCATGACCACTGCCCTGGGCAGCCTGTCCCAGTGCCCAACCACCCTCTGGGTGCAGACCCTTTCCCTAACCCCCAGCCTGACCCTCCCCTGTCCCAGCTCCATGCTGTTCCCTCGGGTCCTGTTGCTGTCCCCAGAGAGCAGAGCTCAGCGCCTGCCCCTCCGCTCCCCTCGTGAGGGAGCTGCAGGTCGCCATGAGGCCTCCCCTCAGCCTGCTCTGCTCGGGGCTGAGCAAACCAAGGGACTCAGCTGCTCCTCTTATCTCTTCACCTCTAGACCCTTCACCACCTTTGCAGCCCTCCTTTGGGCACTCTAACAGTTTTATGTCCTCCTTATACTGTGGAGCACAAAGCTGCATACAGTACTGAAGGTGAGGCCACACCAGTGCAGAGCAGAGAAGGGCAATCACTTCCCTTGACAGGTTATATTAACGTTATATTAGTAATGTTATATTAGTAATATCAAAAGGAGCTTGTCATTATTTATATGCATCTATGTATCAGCCAGTTGCAAATTTTTTCAGTGCTGTAAAATTATGGATATTGTCCTGCTGCCAGTGAAGTTGTTAAAATCCACAACCTTGTTATTGCTGGATCTGGCCTTTAATACTATAGCTGCTCAGCTTGAAACCAAACCATTTTCAAACGTATTTATGGCTGACTCCTATTAATGAGCCACTGGAATTATATATGTCAATTTGAAAACCCTGCAATGTAGGGAAAAAAGTAACTGGTTTTTGGCTTTTAACCAGATCCATGAGCCTGAAGTATGCATAAACAGAAAGTAGGTTTCAACAGCAAAGTTATCTTCTCCAATCCATATAAAGAAACAGCCTTTATGAAAGAAAAAAATCACCTCTGACTTTGTACTCTTCAACACTGGCATTTTATTTCATAGCTTTTCTTTCATGCCTTCTAGACACAACTGAGGTTAGCCTACCTAATACTCTGTGAAAATTCATTCTGGACCTCATCTCAACCGCAGGCCCACCCTGTAGTACTTGACAGTCAAGAAAGTGTACTTGGATTTCACACCTTGAGTCCTTTCTCAGAGAAAAAGTTTTAAAGTACAACTCTGACTTGCTAATGAAAATCATACCTAAAAAGCAGAAAAGTCTGGCTGAAGCAGAACCACCAGATACTCCCAAAGAATATTCAAACTCTTTTGGGTCTGACAGAGATATTTTCAGCTTACAGAACAGCGTACCCAGAACTCCAAGTTCCAGCTGAAAAATTACAGCTCTGTTGAACTCAAGAGGTACAACACATCAATCTTATACAGCAGAGCCATAATCAGTGCAACTCATTTATTAGATCCATTTATTAAACTCAGTAAGTAAGCCAAGCATAACTCACCTTGGCTGTTTATGATCAAAGTAATTTTGCAAACAGAATTAGTTTCACAATAGTAAAGTTTTACAGTCAGGCTAGTCACAGTGGCTAAAAATAGAAGGGGTACCTTTTGAAATTCATTATTCTAAAATTAAATCCACATTTGAAATGAATGGAACATGAAAACCCTATGCTGTTGAAGATTAGCCATTAGGTACGCTGCTATCTAGGGCATCTGTACCAAGAGTACTTGTACCAGAGCAAGGAACAGACACTATCTTATTAGGTACCTAGTTTTATATTAGAAGAAAATCATTCTGTAAGAAAATACAGCATAAATGCTATGTGACTATCCTTAAAATATCATACCAGTATTTTGCACAGGAGTTCTAAATGATCTCTTTCAATTCTAAGTAATTCCCGTTAGATCAGTTTTTCTATTTATAACTATTATCTTTATATTATAACTATTTTTTTGGTTAAAAATAGCTATAATGCAACTAATTCATTCATTTTTCTCTAAATGACCTCATCACTTGCCCATTCACTTGCTGTGAATGGCTTACTTCAGAAAGAAGTTACCATCATTTATCTCCTGAAGCAAACAGAAAATATTGTATGCAATCACTGATATTTGGTGTAACATAACTGGAAGAGAACATACTCACCAGGAAGGACTACTTCATACTTCTCATAAGAGCTATGAGATGTGTTTGACTTGGTGTCCTGCTTGAACTCCTGCGTGGTAAGATCCAGACCTACAAGGTGGTGGGGAAAGTGAAGTGGTATATTATGATGCTATAAAAGGTAGTCATGCAGCAATATGGTATTGCATTTGTTTCTTACAGCAATCTTTCAGGAGGAAAAAAAAAATAAAGCTTTGCCAAAGCTGACTCCTATGGAGATCCTTTCATATAGTTTGTATTAGTAGCCACAATCTTTAAGTATCAGGGTCGTATGGCCATTTTTGTAATAATTATACCATTTTAGAATATGTTTTTTACTTTTTATATAATGCTTTAAATGTAAATTTCAGAATACTCCAAAAAGGCCACTGTTATCTATTTCACAGCCTGATTCAACGAGTCATTTTTATATGCGTCCTTTTCTTAAGGACAGGATGTGGATCCTAGACCTGTACGGTACTACAGCAAAGTTAAACAGGGCTTAGAAAAGTAATAAACATTGGAAAAACAGGAAGAGAATACAGAAGGACGGAACAGTTATTCCTGATACCACTACAATTTAACAGCCACAAAGCTATAGGTAGACCATCTTCTCCAGATACTGCTTCACTGAATCTAGAGGCAAGAATGCTCTGGGTTTCAGTGGTACATGGTCAGAGTTCTACAATACTCCACAAGACTCCTGTTATACTCACGGGGAATTTGCTTCCCCACATAGTATGCATTGACGCACTTTATCATCTGCCTTACTTAGGTGTAGTCCCTTCCTTCTGGGGGCAAAAGTGACATTTAAAAGGGATTAGTTGGCCAGCAATATGCCTTTTCTGTAAGGCTAAGGACAGCATACTGCTAAGAGATTACACTTACAAATCTACAAAACTTGAGACAGTTGTCCGGTAGGCAACTGTGGGATTAAACTTTATGCTTACCACTATACTTCTGCTCTTCACATTTCAAGAACAGAGCAATAAAGTAAATTAACAAAGCTGTAGCTTTAACAGCAGATGCTGACCAGCTAAGGAAACATCACCCTTCCACTTCTACATAAGTAATTGTTTCATTGGTTCTGTAAACAATTCAATTTCATTGGTTCTGTAAACAATGTGAACAATTGGTCCAGTAAACAAGTTCCTAGTAAACTGAAGTGCGCGCTCTGGGAAAATGCAGTGGAAAATACACTTAAAGGAAAGGTCAGTTTTTATGCAACTACAGCAATCTTCCATTTTTTCAGTTTCTGGATCCTTTCTGTACAGCTTTAAACAGAACTTGTACAGTCTTGATTTCAAACTTTTTATGGAGGAATTATATTATTGGTAATTGCCAAGATAATTACTTGATAAGTTAAAACAAAAATGACAACAACAACAACAAAAAAAAAAAGACATGGCAGAACCTTGGGGTAGCTGAAATTTCTAAAGTATAAGACATCTAACTGTTTTTACCAAGTGTAGATGCATCAGGTCCAACTGTCAAGTGATCTGAAATGCTGCCTCCCCACGTTTGCCGGTTCACAGTTTGTGTAGTTGTCATGGGCTCTGAAAGGTTTAAAAACAAAGCTGTTAGATATTGACTTTATTATCTTTACATTTCAATGACAAAAAAATAAAAATACACATGTTAAATAAAATACACTATGTATTTTAAGCCTTGTGTTTTACATACTTAGAAAGTAGTTCTATTCTCAGTTTTTTATTGTTTACATAAGTTAATATGAATTATCATTTTAGGTTGAATCTGCCTAATCATACAGTATTGTAGGAGGAAATGATCCCAGGTTTTGTAGAAGGAAAGACTTCATTATCTCTCTTGTCTATGGATTGAGAAGGTTCCCAAGTGTTCCCCTTTGGAGTCAGGAAGGTAAGAGAAAACTGGGCTACAGCTTCTCTAAGCACTGGGTGGCAGAGTTGATCACTATGCAGTAGAAAACCCATCTCTGAAAGCCTAAGCATACTCAAGGTATTTCTCCTTTCCTTTCGCTGCATAAAATAATGATTTTAGAGGTACGGTTCTAAAAAACAAATACACACACGCTTCTCAGCTATAGCTGTTGCCAGAATCTGGTTGTGCTGAAGGAAGTCCCTGCTAGTGGTTTGCGTCTTGTCTATCTCTGAGCAAGTGTAAGCAGAGGTACCACATGCCTTCAAACTGATTGCCCATTCTGTAAAGCAAGTTTGTTTTGTTTTTTTCACCATGTCAGCATGTCAATTCACAACCTGAGGAATGTTATGCCACAGGCAATTAGTCTTATGCGCGAGTTGTGCCATCTGTGCTTTCACACATTCCCTCATGCTTCAGTCAGTTTAAAGAAACAATAAACCTGTATATTAAGGTGGACGATGTGGAAGCACTTAAGGCTAGTTCATTTGGTAGCTGTTGACAGTAGAGTGTTATTGTCAATCCTGACTACTAGTCCAAAATTCGCTTTTTTTTAAGCAACCAAATTATGAAACTGTCTCCTAGCGCTAGACACTATGTCTTTCTCCGAACCGGAGTGCAAGCAAGCCTCAATCTCTGTCTGAAGTAGAAACAAACAAGTTTAAAAGTTTACGCCTGAGACATGAAGGCTGAAGAAGGTCTGGGAATAATCTGTGTACGTGTGCAAATGCTGTGACAGCACACCAAGGTTGTTCTCGATTATCCAAGTTTATGTGAGCGTACTATATGCATCACCTGGTTCATTTCTGAAATCCTTCAAGGTGATGGATAACAACTACCATACAAACTGGCACTGGTACCTTCTGAATTTATCTCCAAAAAATAGAAAATAAAACAGACAACTTATAGAATGGCTTGCACACTGATAGATTTCTCATACTGTCTTTCTTCCTCAAACTGCCTATCAAATGAACATAGTCAAATAAGGTCACATTATGCAAAATACCTTGTGTACTTTACTTCATGTATAGGTCTGTGTATGCGTGTGCATGCAGAGTTATTAAATCCATTAGATATTGCACTTCAGCTCTCAAACACATTTTGCTAAAAAAGCACTGAAGCTGAACATCAGGGAACTAGCACCATCTTCAAAGATAGAAGAGTGGTTAGAATAACTTATCAGAACTTGCTATGAGTTCACATATAAATACACCTAGCCCATGTTAATCAGCAAGAGCTTTGGTGCACTGCTGAACTCCCGCTGCTCTTCTTTGAGGTAGGAATAAACAATCATCGGTTTCTTCTCCAGTATGAAACACACTACCCCCAATCACAACCACAATTAGGGTCCCCAAATAAAGGGCAGGAACAACATAAGGTTAGGACACGTAGATAATTAGATAGATGAAGGTAAAATGATTCTGTGACATTATTGCATATCTCACTAATACAAGAGCGAAGTCTTCACATGAAAAATTGTCAAGTGATAAGTGCTGGAACAGAACCTCCTGCAATGTTTCTGGTTTGGGAATTGTCACTTCTCTGGGGTCATTGTCTGATTTTATGGCAATTTCACGGAACTGTCAGCTTTTTCCACAGTCTATGAGTTGCTTATGATGCTTACATTTTTGAAGTGGCTTAAAAAGGCCTAGATAATGCATTTGCTTCTTTTTCTTCTTAAGAATATTACAAAAGAATTAATTAGTCTGAAAGTGTAAACTCTACACACAGTAAGGTAGGATCATTGGGGAAAAAAGTATAATGACTCTAGGTATAGTGAAATAAAATAATTACCAGGAGATGATTTAAGTCCAGTTGGCATCCGAGTCAAAGAGTTCTCGTGAGTCTGATTGGCATCCTGTGGTGTCACAGCTAGATCTAAAAAGAAAAAGGCTTTAAAGAAGCTTTGTTCTCTCAGAAATGATTAAGAAATACCTCGTTCATGAACAGAATTCAAAGAGAGCCTCCCCACTACCATTGTTTTCTTGACTTCTGAGCATAAACGGACAAAATGCAAAAAACTTACTTTTAATTAGTTGACTTTCGCTTATTTTAGGCAAGAGAGCTTGAAGAGGCTCTATCTTTTACTTGACCTTTCTAATTACCTGATCGAGAGTTTTGTGTTCAGATCTTTTCCTCTAGTCACCCTTTAGTCAGATCACTCTTCTCAGCTATTCTTCAGAAATTTCAGCAGACAAGTAAGCTTTATAACCAGTACTCAAGACCCATCCTGTTTGTAGGCTTAGCTTATGGCAGCAGATAATACTGATATTAATTGATTATTTTTAAACAGATTGGCAGATTCAGCAATACAATAACAAATCCATTACAACCTTGCATACATCTACCTTTTGACAGAGTGAACCACTACATTACCTTCAACTATCACTTTGATGAGCAAAAGAAAAACTATCTGTGTCACCCCGTACACTGACTTCACTAAATAATGCTAATCACTATTTCAAATTTCCCCAACACCGGCACAAGTCTGATTTGACTCTTACAATACATTTTTTGTAAGACTCAGGCAACACTCCAGAGTTTTGCTTTACATTCCTGACTGGAGAAAGGACAGCAGGGGAAGAGGGAAATTTTTTAAGATTAGTTTTAGTATGCTGCTGTGTCACTACTCAGTTGTGAATTCAAGATCCCTGGAAAATTTACATAGACAGAGATGCTTTCAGCTTACTTTCTGCTCTCACATTTGGATGACAGAACTAGTTAGATTAAAATAAAGATTATCTTCACATGATTAGTTATTTCAGGACATTGACTTATCAGTAGGATGTGTTCTTCCTTAGAGCAACCTCACATCAGTAGCTTTTAAGTGATTTGGCCAATTGTTACAAAGCTGCATTTGTAGCCAGGGAAAGAAGGGCACATAGGTTGTGTTTTGCAGTTTTAAGTACAGACAGAAGAGGTAATAAACTCTACTAGATATTCAAGACAGCATCAAGCATGGAATGAAAAATGAAGAGCTGCATCAGTTTGAACACATTCAGACTTGTTGAGAGCCATGTGCCTTCAGAGCAGCTGGTAAAGTTTCATACTGCTAGTTTCCTACAAGTGAACAATGCTACTAACACTCCTATGCTGTTTAAGTACTACAGGCACAGACAGACAGGCTTTCTCCATGGCAGCTCCAGTGTACTATCACTAAACTGCATCAGAATCATGCCTGGCTCGCACTATCTGCTCTCTCAATCTGCACATCATACTTCACCCAGTTTGGATCAAGATTATAAGGTAGTTGAAGAGTGTAATTTAAAACAAAGCATTTGTGGTTCTTCACAATTGGCATTTTATTTTTCATAGTTAATTAGTGCACTGGTCCCACAGCCAAAAGTGCCCCTCTGCCATTCTCCCAAAGAAGGTAAGAAATAAAGAAATTTGTTCAGACTTAGTACCTGCTGCCTTATGAACCAGCTGTGAGAAAGACAAGTCTTATTTTCTGCTTGAGAGAAGTGATGAGAGGGAGGGGTATAATGTTCCTGATATTAAGGCTAAGGTTGAAGGTCCATGAATTTTATATCTCTGCAGCATCTTGAGGCATTCTGAGGGAGTCATGGTGCCATGGATCACCTGATTCTGTGTCAGCTTAGTAGACATAGCACCTGCACAGTAATTAGAATACCCCAAGATGATAAATTTAGAAGGCGCCAGTGCCAAGCTCTACAGCACCTCTGTTATCACTCTGCAATGAAGCCAAACAACCTGCAACATGGTTTGCATACTAACAGGATTCTCATCTTGGCTGTCCTCCTTGATTAACATACCAAGTGAAAGCAGTTGAGGAGTGTTATTTCTGATCACCATTGATTCTACATCTGTCCATACATAAAACTACATGGCATGAAGTACCACCGCACCTCATCCTTTCATATGCATCCTGCTGAATAGCATAGGTTATCGAGATGACCCACTGCTGCATGATCAGTGTGATCAAGGCAGGCAGTGATGTAAGCATATCCAATAATAACTTCTCAAACTATTGACTCAGGGCTGGAATGCCTTAGCCTATAATTGATTTGCATTAGCTTTAATCAATAGTGAGGACTGATGAGTTCTTCTTGCCCTAATCTTTACACAGAAAGGAGCAGATGAATATGAGGACACCAATGTATTTTTCCACCACCCCTGCTGTAGCCAGTATTTGGGAGATAAAGCATGATGTATACCATACTTGTAATCACCAGAGAAATTTCAGGCTTTTTAATTTATTTGCTCACTTTGATTTCTACAAACAGCCTGGCCCACTTAAATGTCTTCACTAAAATGCAGCAGAGAAAAATGGTTAAGTAGGGAAAGAACGAGATACAATTTGGTGTAATTTAGCATCATTAATTTAATGTTTATTATCAATGAATTTAATACCCATTATTTCCTGTGGAAATGCATTCAGCAGTTTCCAAGACTGGCAGCCGGAATCTCCTAGTGCCACTAGAAAGGAAAAAGCTGCAGTCTGAGCTCTCATGAAGCACCGGAGGATCCAAACAAAGGGTTTTCAAATGCCCCTATGAGAAGCCCTGCCTTCAGGGCAAACCAGAAAACAAGAACACGGAAGCAGAGTTTAAGAAAACAGGTGTATCTACCACTCACAGAGCTCCTTGGTATCTTCAGGGGCGGAAGCTAGCACATGAGATGTGGTGGGTTTGCTCTTCCTAAAAGAATCTGGCAGCATGTGCTCCAACTAACCCATGCAACTGAAACAGCATTCAAGTGAAGCAGCAAGCTCTGAAGAACTCTACACCTTGACACAGCAATTAGAGATTACCCTAAACTCAGTACAGAATAAAAGTAATGGTTAAAATATTTCAAAGCAATTAAATTTATCAGGACTGGAAGACAAAAATAACAGAATCATAAAAACTCTACTCAAGTTACTTATCAGACAATAACATCTAGGAGGCCTTTTGGCAACAGCCTGACCAGCTGCAGGGGGATATCTCACCAAACCTGCTGCAACTCAGTCCTTGTGCATGTGGTACTCCCTCCATTCGCTTTTGCTGCAAACATTCATTTTGACTGAAGCCCGCTGAAGCTGCACTTCTCCAGAACATACTGTTTTCTGGACTTCACCAAAAGGCAGTGTTAGAATAGTTCTTCCAAGGTTGCAAGAACTTTACTTTGGAGAACCTGTCCAGAGAGTCTCTATGCTTGAAAGAATAAAGCAGTATTTTCCAGCACTTAAGGCAATATGCAAACCATAGTATGAAGCCTTTCTACTTACTCAAGTTGCTTCTCTTAAATGCTTTCATATTTATAAGAAGTCTGAGAAACAATAACCTCACTTTATACACACAGAGGGTAAAACAGGGTAAAGTCATTGTTTCATTTCTGATGTCTGCTCAAAACCAAACATGGTATCTACTACTTTAGAAAGATGGTAGATTTGCAGAAACTACCTAACAGAGCGTTTTTGTTTTGTTTTTGGCAAAGAGGATCTCATTTCACTGATGGCTTTACATAAGTTTAGAATTTCTTCAGTCACCATTAGGTACAGGCTCTGGTAGTAATAATCATCAAAAATTAAGTGTCATCTGGCCAGGTTGCCAAACCATGACTCACAGGTTCCTACAAATATTATGCCATGTACAGTCACAAAACTTTTTGATCACTGAGATCCTGTTAAAAAGGTATTTTACTTTATGTGTGTACATAAATACACATATTTTACACAAGCTTTGAGAACTACAAGACATTTTCTGTCCTTCAGTGTTTTCTTGTTAAACTACTATAAACTTGAAGATTATCACCATGGAGGAATCTGTATAGCTCTCCTTTCAGTGTTGGAGTGATTAACAGAGGAACCACAAAATGTGTAACTACTTACTCATATACAGCATATGGAAAATGCAGCTGAAGAATTAATAATATTCACGTAACATGCAGAACTGCCAGCCTTGGCAAGATGTGCCCCAACAACTGCATCCTCTATGCAAAATATGCAGAAATCTGGTATTTCCATCCATTACCCTTCTGTGGCACTCTGCCAGACTTTAAAAACAGTGGTCAATAATAGAAATCCACTGATTTTAGAAGTATGCTCTTGTTTCCTTAGAAGGGGCTGGCCTGCTCTTGGACTGCTGAAAAACACCAGAGAAAGCACACATCCCAGAACATTCAGGTCCTTTTTTTATGAATATTTTAAAAGCAGCACTGAAAGCTGCTACATAAGACTCCTCCAAGAGACATTTTTCAGGCCCTTAAAGGCATACTGATGTTTGACTAAACTAGCTTACCTGCTTAAGGCTCAGAGGAACTGGGGGGTTTTCAGGACCTTAATAACGCGCTATTTGTTAAAAATATGGCAACCACCAAGCGCTACGCCTCAACCTCCCTTGCCCTAGCATCGTGAACTATAAATCCTCCCATCTGCGAGGCAGAAGGCGGGCAGGGCGGAGGATCTGGAGCCACCAGACCATCACCCGTCCCCGGGGGCGACCCCACTTGCCTGCAGGCCCGGGCTCTGTCCCCAAGCCGGTTTCTGAGGGACAGGGCGAGGCAAACCGGGGAGCAGGGGGGCTCGCTTCGACGCCCGGGGGAGGGGGGCGGCTGATGGAAGGACGAGCCTCACCGCCGGGCCGAGAGGCGCCTCCTGGGCACGCCACCGCCTCAGCCCGGCGGCAGCAGGATCCCAGAGGGATGCTCCGGGGGGCCGCGGGACCGGGTGCGAGGAGGCGCTCCCGGACCCCTTCACCCAGCCCACCCCGAGCCCCGCGGCGGCTTCGCAGCGGCGCCGGCCGGCGAGAGGAGGGAGGGGAGCGCTTACCTGCGGGGCTCCCTCCCGGGAGGCTGAAGCAGAGGCAGAGCAGCAGCAGCAGCAGCCGCCCCGGGCAGCTCCCTGAGCAGCGTGCAGGCATGGTGGGCTCCCCGCCGCCGGGATCCTCCGGCCACCCGCCCTCCCTCCCTCCGCGCTCCGCTCGGCGCCGCGCCCCGCCGCAGCCCCGCTGGCCCAGCCCCGCGATACCGCCCTGCTGGGGAAAGCCTGGAGCGGGCCGCAGCGGCTCTGAGGTGGGGTGGGAGGGGGGCCGGCTGCCGCAGTGGCGACAGGAGCCTAAATAAAAATTTAAAAAAAAAAAAAAAGGGAGAAGGAAGAAAGAAAGAAAAAAAAAAAAAAAAAAAAAAAAAAAGCCCGCAACGCCACAGGCACGGCAAACGTCAGGCGGCGGTTGCACAGGTCGCCGCCGCGCCCCGCGGGCAGGACATGCCACCGGCGGGGCGGCAGCGGCCCCGCTCGGCCTTTATGCGGAGCCGCGAGGGCGGGGGTGGGAGCGGGCGGCAGGCGGAGGGGGCTGCCGGACCACAGCGGCCTCGGCGGCGGCCCGAGGAGCTGCCCCAGCCCTTTCGGGGGCTGGCCGGCTTCGTGGTGTTGGCCGAAAGGGGGCTGCTGCCGCCGGACCACCTCTTGCCTGAACGAAGTCATGGGGCAGCTGGCTCCAGTAAGGTTTCCTGAGAGAAGATTACCTAGGGAAGAGCACGGCCTTTCTCTGCCCTTTGTCTGCTGATCTCCTGGAAAGCCCAGCTTTGAGGGTCAGTGGCTCTAAGGCAGCTGGGTTATACTGTATCAGAGTGCAGGCTTTTCAAGGGTCTATGCTGAATCTCCTGGCTTGGGCAGCAACACCTGAGAGCACTATTTTGAACAAACATTTTTCAGGACTTGACTGCCTGGAGCCTCTAAAATCAAAATTTAATTGGTCAGGATACCATAATGTATATGTAGTTGTGTGCGCATACAAATAAATGCACTTACAAATAGAAATACACATTGTTGTTACTTGATAAATAATTCAGTTTGGATTTTGCAGTATAAAATCTGGGCAGCTGGCATGCTTTGAAGGGCAGTCTCCCAGATGGGCTACTTGCTTCTTTTTGTCAAAATAAGGCTGCTTCAGCTGATATAGAAGCTGAATTGTGCTTACGGTTTGTGTCAATAATGCAGAAAGGTCCCTGCATTTAAGCTTTTACATCATCTTGGCATCATGACAGATAACAGGCTGGAAGACCTGTAGAAATTTATGCAGAGTGCAAGTAAATCAGATCTTCCACTTGTTGATTTTCCAGCACTGCACACCTTCATAATCCCATCCATGTCCTCCAAGACAAGTACAGCATCCTTCAGATTAAAACTTCCCATCATGAACCCCCCTAAGAAATATAACTAATGGCAGAAAACTGGGAACAGAATTGTTTCCTTAAACCCTTACTGCGTCAGAGGAAGACTTGGTATTCCTGCTGGCTGTTCAGGACCACAAACAGATAGCAGCCGTTTCTGCTGTTGAAAGCATGAAAGTCCTTAATACACTTGGAGCGCAGGAACAGGAGCTTCCATGCTCCATCTCTAGTGTTGTTTAGCTCATGTACAAAAAGTAGGGAGTCATATATATATATATATGTATACAGTCTGTGCACAATGATACCTGCCCTGCTGTAGATCCGCTACTTTTGAAACTTGCCTACAACCTACAGTGGAGTTGTGTTTCCCACAATACTAATTAGATTAAGCCCATTGAACTGTGAGCGGGCTACAGCTGCATGTAGCAATGGGATTTGGAGAGGGAATCCAGTTCAGATAAAGCTGTTCAGGAATGGTGGAAGATGTTCAACTTTTAAGGGGAAAAAAAAACAAAACAAAACAAAACAAACAAACAACAAAAAAAAAAACATCTGGAGCTTGAAAGCTGCTTTGTATGAACCAGTTAGACCTGAAGGGACATACCTCTTTGACAAAGGGGGGGTGGGGAGGGCAGTGGGAGTGAAAAAAGGCTGTGGTGGCTGTCTTACTGTTTAAAGATATGACAGAGCTGGTCCATGGTTCCAAATAGCTCTTCTTCCTGAAATGGGTGGTGGGACAGGCAGGTGTGAAGCGTCCTTCCTTGTAAGAAAGATAAGAAAACCTGATGTTCACCTGATTCAGCAGTTAGGTATGCAGCACGTTTTTGTGAGGCAGATTTTATCTACCAAAAAACCTGTGGCTGGATTAGTGCTGGACAAGTCTACATAGAGGTCTGTGGCTAAACTCTGCCTGCACACAGGAATTGGGCTGCTAGGACATTCAGACCTAGGATCTAGCTTTGTCAGGGATTGCCCAATGGAAACATAGAGGTTATTTGTTTTGAGTGACTGTACATTATGTCCTGTTTAGGATGGGCTTCTGCCTTTCTCACCAAGTTATCACAGATAAAGCATCAAAGCAGTCCAAGGGCATGCTGAATATCTGTGAAGGATTCCTTCTCAAGTCTTCCTTGCAGCTTGTTGTTTGGTAATAGTACATCCTACCCTTACCTGATGCTGCAATGGGAACGAAAAAAAAAAAAAAAACAGTTACTAAACGACTCTTGAGTGAGATTTTTTTTTTTTTTTTTTTTTTTTTTGACACTTGCAGTATAGCCACAAAGCAACGGAAGAGGGAGAAAGCAAACAGGAAGCTCAATTTAGAGGAACCGTTGAAGTAAAGAATCTAACAGCCTTTTAAGAGTTTCAGTCCTGTACAATTTTTACCAGGACTTCATTATTCCTCAAATACTAATGCTGGATTGTTAGATCACAAAAAGTGTTGGAATAAGAGTTTTCAGAAATGATAAGGTTTGTGATAGCAAATTATGAATAAACTAAATATTGGGGGCATTCAAAAAAAAAAAATCAGCTCTCATATTTGCCTGTATTTTGAAACACTGACAAACAAGTAATTAGGAGTTTAAGGAATAGTATCTCTATTTAAACTTTCAATAATAAGACTAATCTGTGCTGTCTATAAATACCCAAGGTATTTTCTTCTTTCTCTAGCTATCTCTTTTCTCTCCTTTCTAGATTGAAATTTTGACTTGCTCACATGGTAATTAGTTGGCAAATATGACAGCTGTATTGGAACAAGGATTTTTACTTTGACCTGTACTCTGGATTACAACTAAACATTTATATTGATAAAACCTCTATTAGAGGGGAAGCTGCTGGTTTGTTCATCTGGAAGTTTTTTGATGAAAGTTTTAATGGCAGAAAGAAAGTAAATGGATCTCTGAAAATTGCTGTGATGCTATTGATTATTGGCTGAAGAAAAATCCAGATGACAATTCATTACACTTCACTTCCTACAGCATCTTTTGTGTAACAACTAACCACATGTTCTCAAAGCGTATTTATTGGTGTTCATTTATTTCTGCTAATATCTAAATCAGCAAAGTAACCAAGAGACATACCTGATCCAGCTGTTTCCTTTGTTGAAGGCATGCTGTGTAAAGTCTGTGTAAAGTATGATGTGAAAAGGTAACTAAGCAAGAGCTGACTCAGTGCCTGACCACCCTCTGGGTGCAGAGCCTTTCCCTAACCCCCAGCCTGACCCTCCCCTGTCCCAGCTCCATGCCGTTCCCTCGGGTCCTGTCGCTGTCCCCAGAGAGCAGAGCTCAGCGCCTGCCCCTCTGCTCCCCTCGTGAGGGAGCTGCAGGCCGCCATGAGGCTTCCCCACAGCTTGCTCTGCTCTGGGATGAACAAACCAAGGGGCGTCAGCCTCTCCTCATACATCTTCCCCTCCAGACTCTTCACCATCTTTGTTGGCCTCGTTTTGACACTTTCTAACAGTTTTATGTCTTTCTTATATGGTGGCATCCAAACACCCACACAGTTCTGGAGGTGAGGCCGCACCAGCATAGAGCAGAGCAGGACAAATCTCTTCCCTCACCTGGCTAGCAGTACTGTACCTGATGCACCCCAGGGTACAGTTGGCCTTTTTGGCTGCCAAGGCATATTGCTGGCTCATGTTCAGCTTGCTGTCAACCAGAACCCCCAGATCCCTTTGCACAGGGCTGCTCTTCAGACTCTTATTCCTTACTCTGTAGGTATATTCAGGTTTGCCCCCTTACAGGTGCAGAATCTGGCACTTGCTGTTGTTAAACTTCACATGGCTGGTGATTGCCCAGCCCTCTGATTTGTCAAGATCTCTCTGCAAGGCCTCTCTTGAACGAGTCAAGAGCTCCTCCCAATTTCCTCCCAATTTAGTGTCATCCACGAACTTCCTTAGTATACTTTCATGTCCTGCATCCAAGTCATTTATGAAAACGTTAAAGGGAACTGGCCATATACCTTAAAACCACTGGTAACATTTGTTTATAAATGCTTTTTTTTTTTTTTTTTTTTTTTTTTATGGAGTAGATATGCACTCTGAAAATAATGTGCTGCTGTAGATGCTATCCTACATCTAGATGGGATGAAGTAAAAATGCTGAATGCATGTTTCTGAAAGCCAAAGCTAGTGCAAGCCATTGAATGCACATACAAGACAACAAAACTCAATTTTATTGTCTTCCCCAAACATTTATCTTTGGCTTGCTCTCTCTGAAGGATTTAACTGAACTGACCTCTTGGCTGGATTTTAAATTACTGGCTGATTATGCAATCTGCATACTCTGCAGTTGCCTACTCTGCAATGTCTGGATACTCCTGAGTGGCTGAGTCCTGTTACCTCCTAGCAGGCAATTTGCAAGATTAAGCATATAACCCCTATTGAGAATTCTGTCATTTATGAAACGCTTGCTAGGATCTGTGCTGTCTTAAAACAAAAATTTGTGTTGTTCTTCAATTTTAGTTTGCTATCACTAGTGATTATAGAGATTGGCAATGCTTATCATACACGATATGACATTTTTTGTTATTGTAAGGGGGTTGATATTGCTCAGGGTTGCACATTAGGTGGTGTGGGTCACCTCAGATGTCTTCATTCAAGTGGCAAAGGTACCTATAATCAGACACTGGCAAATAAAAGTCAGCCAAGTAGATTTTTGACTAGCAGTTCTTTTTGTTCCCCTCCTCCCCAGTAGCCCGAATAAAACACAGCTTAGACTGAAACCTTTTGTAGAGAAAACTAAAAGCTTTTCTACAATCTGTTAATGTAGAAGTAAAGCTCATTGTGATACCAATGTACGCCACCCGATCTGTTACAGTTTAACACAGAAGGCAGCTAAACACCACACAGCCACTTGCTCACTCCCCTTTCCCTAGTGGGGAGAGAAATTTGAAAAGAAAAGTGCAAGAACTCGTGGACTGAGATAAGGACAGTCTAATATGAAAGGGAAAAAAAAAAAAAAAAAAAAAAACAGCAACAAAAAACACAAAGCAAGTGATGCACAATGCAATTACTAACCACCAGAGACTGATGCCCAGCCAGCCCCTCTTGGCCCTCCTGGCCACTTCACCCCTGTTTTATTGTTCAGTATGATGCCACATGGTGTGTGGGCATCCTGGCCAGCCTGGGCCAGCTGTCTTGGTTCTGTCCTCTCCCAGCTCCTGGTGCACTCCCAGCCCCCCCCCGGCAGGACAGCAGTAGGAGCTGAAACGTCCTTGGCTCTGTGCAAGTGCTGTTCTGCAACTAAAACATCGGTGTGTTATCAGCATTATTCTCATCCTAAATCCAAAGCACACCACCACACCAGCTACTAGCAAGAAAATTATCCCAGCCAAAACCAGGACACTATCACAAGATTTGTTTTGCAGGTTGTTGCTTCAAAATGTGCAGAAAATATTCTAAATGTCTCAAGCAAGACCAGCTTTTGAGGGAAGTAATATATTTCATTACAGTAATGTACCTGGAAAAAGTAAGCCAGCCTTTGATCTGAATACAATTAGGGAAGAGTTATTTTGCATAACTTTAACTATGCTGAAGGCATGCAGCGTCAACTGCTGCTTTAATAACATGAAAAAGATCACCTCTGATAATTCTTTTTCATTAATTCTGCATTTTCCAACCATTTAGACTCTTTAAAAATAGTTTCTCTTTTGTTGCAAAGATAAAAATCACAAGAGGTCCTGTGGACAATGAACTACACAGGAAAGTCTCCTCTGTTGTTCTGCTGTACTTGCTCAGTTATTATTAGTAGTGGTCAGTGGGAGCAGTAAATAGTCTGGTGGAGCTGAGGTCTTGTTTACATCATTGAAATTAGGCTATGTGTGGTTCCTGCTCTGGGGGAAGTAATCTGTGTGCTACAGGAGATAATGCTCTTCTGGCTTTTTCTGTGTTTTTGGTGACCGCTTGTTGACTTTGCCTAATTCAACTGACCTGTTTTATAGCTTTACTGCACTGCATTTTTTTCAAGTAGTCCAGACAAACCTAGCTTCTTTTCTTTTCTTTTCTTTTCTTTTCTTTTCTTTTCTTTTCTTTTCTTTTCTTTTCTTTTCTTTTCTTTTCTTTTCTTTTCTTTTCTTTTCTCTTCTCTTCTCTTCTCTTCTCTTCTCTTCTCTTCTCTTCTCTTCTCTTCTCTTCTCTTCTCTTCTCTTCTCTTCTCTTCTCTTCTCTTCTCTTCTCTTCTCTTCTCTTCTCTTCTCTTCTCTTTCTCTTCTCTTCTCTTCTCTTCTCTTCTCTTCTCTTCTCTTCTCTTCTCTTCTCTTCTCTTCTCTCTCCCTCCTCTCCTCTCCTCTCCTCTCCTCTCCTCTCCTCTCCTCTCCTCTCCTCTCCTCTCCTCTCCTCTCCTCTCCTCTCCTCTCCTCTCCTCTCCTCTCCTCTCCTCTCCTCTCCTCTCCTCTCCTCTCCTCTCCTCTCCTCTCCTCTCCTCTCCTCTCCTCTCCTCTCCTCTCCTCTCCTCTCCTCTCCTCTCCTCTCCTCTCCTCTCCTCTCCTCTCCTCTCCTCTCCTCTCCTCTCCTCTCCTCTCCTCTCCTCTCCTCTCCTCTCCTCTCCTCTCCTCTCCTCTCCTCTCCTCTCCTCTCCTCTCCTCTCCTCTCCTCTCCTCTCCTCTCCTCTCCTCTCCTCTCCTCTCCTCTCCTCTCCTCTCCTCTCCTCTCCTCTCCTCTCCTCTCCTCTCCTCTCCTCTCCTCTCCTCTCCTCTCCTCTCCTCTCCTCTCCTCTCCTCTCCTCTCCTCTCCTCTCCTCTCCTCTCCTCTCCTCTCCTCTCCTCTCCTCTCCGTTTGCAACACTGAGGATCAGACCTGAAGGACAGCATAAAATAAGTAACAAGCAATGTGGCCTAAGGCTTATTGATTGTATCCATACAATCAATGCAGGGAAGTCATTTAAGCTAAACAGCACACTATAAATTTATTAGTCATCTTCAGTAAACTTTAAAAAATCTACCTCTAATAGCATTCTTTCATTTTCAAGGCTGTTTTCCATTTAATCTCTAAGTGTTATTTTAGAAAGTGAAAAGAGGGCTTCAGCAAAAAAAAATCAGAAAGATATGTAACTAAAACTAAGGTATTTGTAATTTCGAAATCCTGAGTTTCTAAACAGTTCATATTACTTTTTTTTTTTTTTTGTATGCTTAGTGTATAGTGAAATTACATTTTCAAGCTCTTCTTTATAAGAATGTGGCATAGAAAATTAACTGAAAGTTACATATTTTTTTCTTTAATCATAGAACTGCATAACTGGGTGCTTTGTGGAAGGGAGAAGAAGAAGAAAAGGGTCACCAAACCTGTAATAAGATCTTCATCTCTTTTACTGACTGCAGAGTTGTTATAGCCAAAAATTAAGAACTATGCTGTGATTTAATCACTTCATAACATTACTGAACACAGGTAAAATGCCCCATCCTTATCAGAAGAGAGGCTGAGACTGCAGTCTATATGAATTACAAACAACTAACGGTAGGTACTCTGATTATCAGTGTTCACTCTCCTAAAACTTATGCATCTATATACATGTTGGCAGAATCACTCTGCATCAGACAGTGCAGGTACCCTGGAATCTGCAAACTGTAGGAATTTACTTACATCTCTTGTACCATACACTATTTCTAATAAAGAGAAAAATCAGCTTCTTGGTTTATCACAGTGGTAATTCTCATTGCTTTTAATTCACCCACATGTAACGTGTATGTAATAGGTACAGAACTATTTAAATATTCTCTAAAATGATGTGTACTCAGAATTGAATAGGTTGATACTTTAATAAAATAAAAATAAGCATGTTGATCCAAAGGGAGGTAGTGTCTTTTTTCTTTGTGTGGGAAAGAAAACACCATTCTAAAGCAAAACAATTTGCAAATGTTTCTTGTTCTTCACATGTAGGAGGCCTTCTTTCAAAAATCGATTGTTTTTCAGTCTGCAAATATTTTGCTTGGAGTAGCGGAAACTGCATGTAGCAAACAGAGCTTAGACAAAGGAAGGAAAGCTACCAGAACTCTTACAAGGAACTCATTTGTCTGCAGTAAGGAGGAGGATCAAGAGTCAAGTTTTGCATGTCTAGAATTTGTGCAGTATATATTTGTACATAACCACTTTCCCTTGTTGGCCTTTACAGGCTGACTATGCATCAAATTCCTTCAGTTTCTCTCATGTCTACAGTGTTACACACTTTTTACTCCTGTTCTGGCAATATTTTCATCCAGTGCTGTAAACTGTCCCATGGAAAAGGGTCCAATGGGATCTGTGAGAGAGGAACCACTGGGCTGTTGTACAATCGTCTTACCTATCCATGTCATCCTTTTAATACTTAAATTTTATTTGACACTGGTCAAAATGAAGTTAAAGTGCCTTTTTCAGCTGAGTTTATGTCATACCAGAAAGGATCAAAGATGAACTTCTGAAGGTGACTTTTTAACAGCAGATTTGATCTGGGAAGTGCTTCCACAAAGGATTCATCAGGCTCATACTATAACTTGTGCAATGTTACCAATATTTCCAGGGAAAAATACATATATAAATGAAAGATGCTTCAAACACATTAGTGTGTATGTTGTGAATTTCAAAGAAAAAAAAAAAAAAAAGGATGTTAATAGGTAGATTTTACTTTCATGTCGGATTCTGCAGTTGTTAATACATTCTGAAATGTTTCTGTACTGCTGGGGAAGGATTATGCAGAGATGATTTATCCTAACAGTTTTACTTTATAACAATTAAAAATACTAAAGATTCCTTATAAAGGGAAGAATATATAGGACATAGCAGCAGTGAAAAATCTACAAAGGCAATATGAATTTCTTCAGAGATAGCTGACATAAAGTTATCCTAGCTGAACTGTCAAGTTTCCTTCAGGCTTTGCAAATCCCACAGTTGCCCCAAAAGAGAATCTTTTCATTCTTTATTGTTCCAGTTTCCATTGCTTCAGCTTGTTTCACTTCTATTGGTTATGATTGCCACTGGAACCCATACTATACTGTATTGCAGAATTTCAGTTTACAGTGTAAAACTTTTTCTTTTTTTTTTTTTTTTTTTTGGTAATTATTGCATATTGATTAATTCAGCAGCAAGTTAGTATTGTTAAGAGAGCTTTTTATAAGGAAAAAATCATTTTGTTTTTTAAATAACTCAGAAAAACAGTAAGTAACAAATTACAACTGATATTTGTAAGACTTTAGAAGGCATCTTGCTAGGGGTTACGTAATTGTTTACCGGAAAATAAGGTTTCAGAGAATAACATAAAGCAGTCTGATGTGAGGATGTTGGGTCATTCTGACTGTTCAGATAACATATATTCCTCTGTCTGACTTCTTATATTACTGGAAACAAGTCTGTCAGAGGAAATTGTGTTCTGTGTATATGGACCCCACTCACATGCATGACAACATTTAATTTGTCCTCATGTCAGCCATTTGGGTAGTGTTAACTCCAGAGAGACACTAAGTAGCTCACCTGAGATAACCCGGAATACGCTTGACTGTTCTTTCCTAGCTTCTTCTGCTTTGTGTTAGGTTCTTTTTGATTCCTTGGGATAAAGCTGGGTAAAAAAGGCTATTCAGGTTGTAATGAAAAAGTCAGGGACGTTCCCTGCTGGCCTATTTTATTCCTCCTCTTTTGTTAAGGAGAGAGCAAGCCATGACTATGGTATAGCCGGCTTGTTATGACTTGGCTAGGGAAGAATTTGATTTGCCCACTCTAACAGATGGGGACAACTGGCACAGGTTGCAAGGTGACCATGTAAGTCTGCAGTAAGTGTGAATGTGATGATTTTCAAGTAAGCAGAAGTTTGAATGCTTTTATACATTGGCATTATGTAGGCAATCAGATTCCATGTATGGCTGACCTGAAAAACTGCTGTTGTGTAACAGGTTTGTTATCCTCTAGGATTTCTGCAAGGAATTTGAACGTTTGTAGATCTCCAGGACTTGACAGTTACAGATATACTGAACGTAGAGCTACCACAGTATATCAACTAGGAAAAGGCTATTTTTGAAGCTGAAGCTTCTAACAGAGATGTCATTTCTGGGTTTTACAGATAGATACTGTCCAGCTTTATTGTAAAAGTGGTATGCTCATTACTACGTTGGACTGTCCTAGGATCTTTAGAAGAAAAATTTCAGTTACACTGTCTTTCTGGTACAGACTTAAACCTTCCTGAATGCTTCATAAAATTAGATAAAGCTTCTCACAAAGCTGCAAACTCAAAGCCTATTAATTCAAAATTACTTCAAAGTTTTTTCTTCTCTTTTCTTTCTGCCTGAAATCTGTGACTAGCATGGTTGGAAAATACATGATCCTCTTTTCATATGCCTTTCTTAGTCACTGTTCTACTCAACCTTTGTAAGGGAAAAACAGACTCTTGTAAGAGTATGGACAAATCCTGCATCATCTACTATATCCCAGTTACTCAGTGCAGCAGCACATCTCATTGTTTCTAGAGCTTCTCTGAAGCACCATTCCTGATCAGTGGAAGAGAAAACAGTTCTAAGGCAGCTCTTATTACAGTAGTGTATTTTCAGCAGTTTTGTGCTACAAAACTTGCTCTGCCCACCAAAACTCCACAAAACTTCCTTCTTAGTAGAAAAATAAACAAAACAAAACAAAACAAAACAAAATGGATTCATGTGCATGTATTACTTTTTTTTAGCAGTTTCCCCCTTATGCTACATATTAATTCTTGAAGATGTTTGCACTCTTTACCAGACCTTCATGCTTTGTGATATCTCGGGTAGAAGTACTTATCGGGTAGAAGTACTGCAGGTGTTACTACTGGAGAAACAGAGACACTTGCAAGGAAATTCCATCTGTAGATGGTCTTGGACTATGGAACACAATATGTTCCATATAGCATGTTATTTAATCTCACGAATGAACAGACTGAGTGATGGGCTTTCAATTAGTTAATTTCACTCTTATTTTTTGCAAACTGCAAAAATTAATCTATTTTCAAGTGTTCTTTGGTGTTAAGATGATGTCAGAGTAAAGGAGTCACTGTTACTGTCCACATTTTCTTAAAACATACATTGCATAATGTTTTATAACACATGGGGAAAAAAAAAAAAAAAAAAAAAGAACACTTTGAGCTTTTCAAAAGAGGAACTTTTCAAAAGAGAACAGGATCTTGTAATGGCAACCTGAAGGCAACTGAAGCCGGATACAACATGGTTTCCCATTCTTTGTCTGTATGCCAAGTATGCAGCTTATCTGATTCACAGTATGACTGTCCACATTTAGTCCTAAACAGGCATCCTCTGTAGTTCAAAAAAAATTAAAGGTCTGGGCTTTCTAAAAGGAAGCAAAATACAAAAGGGACATATCTGACAAAAGGACTGGATTTCTCTGGGAACTGACCAAATATTTCTCCAGAAGATTTCTAATGAGAACAGCACTGCTATCAAGTAGCATTTTTTTTCTCTTATTCAGATAATGCCTTTGTGCAGCATTTGCTACTTTTCTGCTCCTGCAGCAGAACCTAGAGAATAATGTTTATTGTCTGCATATTTGTTTCTTTCTAGACGTATTTGTCTGCTTTCTAGACGTTATGTACATGTGGTGGCTTTTGCCTTTTTTTTTTTTTTTTTTTTTTTTTGGTGTGTGCATGAGTGTAATTTCAATGCAGAAGTAAAATCCTTAGCTCTATTTATTACTGGAAAAGATGAGATCAAGAAATATGAGCATCATCCCCTTAATGCCAAAACATTCTAAATTTATATAGTATTCTTATCATTATTGCACTTCTTCCTGCATAGATGTAGAGGGAAAATGCTGTGTGTACAATGCTAACAGATCTTGAACTGTAGTAACAAAAAGCAGCTGATAGGAAACTGCATTAGGTTCTTCACAGCGTCTCTGAGGCAGCAGTTAGACTGGCAGTAGGCACAGACCAGAGAACAGAAGGGATCACACTAAACAGTAGCGTGTGATTCACTGTCAAATTAGAAATAGTCAAATCTCGCCCAAAGTCCACATACTTCTGGCACAGATGAACTTGGACTTGAGTGCAGGTTTGGGCCTGTATCTGGAAGACAGTGTAGACATATCCAAAACAAACCATGTTTATATAAAATCCAACTAACTAGGAATATGCAAATCAGGCCTAAAGCAAAACAAGAAAAGTTTATCCAATGCAGAATTACTTTTTTGTATGATAACGACAAGTCATTAGTTTCCTTTCAAAGATAACAGTAGTCTGCCCCGGGGCACAACTCTGCCGGTAAGAAAATCTCCTGTTAATAATTCTGCCTCATTATCCCTAGGCAATGTTACTGCTGATATTAACATACTGACTTGCAGAGAGGTTGGATGGGTGGTAACAGATACTTTATTTTGGGGAAAGAAGGTGTTCTCTGCTCAGCTGGGAACTAAATTGACTTTCATCACAGTGAATCCTCCATTAAACATATTTTTAAATTAGAGTCTCTGCTTTACAACTCAGTACACTCTGTTAAACTAACAAGACGGAAAAGTACAGATATCTGCAACAATTAACTGGTGGGTTAAACTTCTATAATATAAATGGATGATACATGCTAATCAAAAGCCTTCACTTTAATGACAACTGAGAGTAACTTCCATCTGTAATTCATACAGAATCTGTCCTTCTCTGCGAGTATTCACCAATTTTTGTTACAAATATTTATCATCACTCTGACAGAAAATTAGAAAAGAAAAAGTACAGGCGTTGACCTCTTTGCACTTCCTGTGGCACATTATGTAGGGCACCTTAATGCTTTCTGGTTAGAGTAGTGCATGTCTGGACCTGAGTTCTGACTAGCGAGCTGGAGGGATATCCTATTCCTGGCACGCCATCTAGTTTCCTCTGCAATTATGACTAGAAATCCTCTCCGAGTAGAGCCAGCCCTCATCTCCCCCATATGCCTTGTAAATTGGGATCTCCTGAATCCCAGCTCTAAGCAACAGAGGCACAGCTTGCAGCAAGCAGCCTGGCTGCCTGACTGCCCTGCGGACTGGCTGTGTTTGGACAAAAACTGTGAGGAGCCCAAGCTCTTATAGCTGGTCCAGGAACTTTATTATTCCATTTTAAAGCCATCTTCATCCAAAAACAGATGAGCAGTTTCTTTTCTTGTAGTTAGGACTTCTCTAAAAATTAATAATCCAGTTGTTTTTAAAAATGCTAAAATTATCTTCATGTAGAGTGGAAGAATGTTCTGGCATTAAAAGCTTAGAAATACAACAAAACTTCATGGTGCATTATATTGAGCACTGAATACTTTTATGACAGTAACAGCATTGCTGAGACTGGCTGTTTTTGCACTGCTGACCTGCAAGATTAAAGGAGAGGTGATAATTCTCTGGAGATACCTAACCTACGGTCTAGTATTTAATGTTAAAAATATATATATATCATTACTTCTTGATAGAAGATCCTGCATATTTGGTTGTTTTAGGAGATATTTTTTGTTGTTGTTTTGAGTGTGGAGGGAACAGGAGTGAGGTGAGACTGATTGTGGTAAATAACAGTCATAACATAAATGTTCCTAATAACTGAATTATACTGATAATATGGAGGTTCTGAAGTCTCAATTTTCTCTGTCTTGCATTATATTGTTCTGCTGAGTATTGCATAAAACTGTTGAAGTTGTAATACAGTGTACAAGACATTTTAAAAATGAGTATTTTATTGAACAGGTAGTTTTAAAGGAGGAGTGGAGAGTTTACAGTCAAAGCAGAGGGGAAAGGCTAGAGTAAGAAAGGAGCTGTGTGTGTTTTTATAGGGGTCTTGTACTCCTAGATCTGAATGCAGTTTCAGTATCTTCCACAATGAGCTCTAATAAAGAAACAGAAGTGGCACTTAAGCTTGCAGAGAATTTTATAGGAGGAACAAAAAAATCATGGTTATGAAGAACTAGTACAACCACGAAGAAACAAAATAAACATTGTTAAACAGAGTGTTTTCAACAGAAGGTTGAAAAATTGAAATATTTTCAATTGTCAGCCCTTGAGATTTGCTCAGTCAAGAGACAAGGACATTGTTAGGATTCAGGATTGCATTTTGGAGTGTCTCATTTCTTCTTGATTGAAAGCTGTATTATGAATATTGGTCATATGACTAGATATAAAAGTGTAAATGTTCTAACATGATCTGTGTGATCTTTTTTGCTGTTATTTTCTGATAGTGCTTAAATCACTCAAAGTTTTTCAAGCATTATTTCTCTCTTAAAACAGAAAGTTGGATTATGATTTTGCTGGATCTGTTTTACCCGCTTATAAATCTGCAAGGATACTAAATAGTGAATGCTGGCAAAGAGTGCTTTATGTAGCAATTAATACAAAATGAGGAGATAGCCTTAGAAATGTTTCTTTGGCTTTTCCTCGTGAATATTAAAATGTGTTGTTTCAAACATTTGAATGGTACAGTTAATGCTAGTACATCTACCTAAATGCTACTGATGACATCCCTGTAATCTGGTAATTACCAAAGTAAGACCAAAGTAGTTCTAGTTGGTAATTCCAGAGTTTTACTGATGGTGATAAACAAAAATTTCAGCACAGGGGCTTTGGAGAACTTTTCTTTCTTTTAAGAAAGAAAAATAAAAATGGAAAGGTGTGGGTCAGTTTCTTAAAGGTTGCTTGGCACAGCACCCTAAATGTCTTTAAGTGCTAGGTGCTTCATTTTTCAGAAAGCATCTAATGAAACCAGTGGAAAACCTAGGGAAACCTCTTCTGGGAAACAATGGTTGTTCTGTGCCTTCCTATTCCTTTGCATGCCTATCCTTGCTTGTAAAGTCTGCACTTTTATTTATTTATTTATTTATTCATTTATTTTTATTTTTATTTATTTATTTTTTTACTTGCTGTCTGCCTAAACTTCCCCTTTTCCCTTTATGGTGAGAAAAGTCATGACCTGAGAAAGTAAGATGTGAGTCCATTTTTCCTGTCTTTGCTGGCACTAAATTCTCTCTCTGTTTACAATTCAAATGTGGTTCTAGATTTCATCTCAATGTTTTATTTTCTCAGAGCAGGGAAATTCATGTACTCCTGCACATGAAAATCTGTTCACCTACTTTTATGCTGCATTTAAAGCTGCCTATTCAGTACTACAGTACTCGCTATGTTTTTATGCATGTAGTCTGTCATCAGTTTTATCTTCTCAGGGCTCCCACAGTCTCCCCCTCACCAAGAGCTGTCATTTCTTTTCCCTATCCCCCAGGCTTGTCCTGACATTCTGAAGAGCTTTGTGTTTTTAACAGACTCTCATCTGTCCCAGGTCCAAGAATGAAGACAATGCACTTATTTTGTAGCTATTTGGTGTTCTTTGTGATTTTTTTTTTTCATTGTTTTGGTAGCTGTCCTTGTACAGACACTTCAGAATATATTAATTTCCTCAACTAAGTAAGTCTGTCTTTGTCTCTTATACAGCAGTAAAAGTACATGACCAGATACTGCAAGCCTGTTCTCAAGGCAAGAGTTACTGATACCAACATCCCATCTACATTGCCCTTACTGCATCTATAGCTAGAGCAGATACAAGGACCTATCTGTCCCAGGGTCTGACCCTGACCTGAGTTGGCTGATGAAATAAAAATTGTAAAATTACACTCAATATTCACAGAGGGATAAGATTCCCTTGCCAAGAGGGCACTAAGAGGAGACTTGCTCTTTCCTTGGGGAAGCCTCCAGTCCATCCCTTGCTCCCTAACCCTGGCACGCCCCCTACCACTCTGCCACATCTTGTACATTTGTCATGATGTAATTAAAGATTAATTAGGCAGAAGAGATGGACTGAAAGGGAGCAAGAATTGTGGCCGTGTGGTCAGAGCACCTGCTAGGGAGTGATGGGAGATAATTTAAATCCCATGTGCTTTGTTCAGGAACTGTTCTTGAAAAGGGGCATTGGGAATCCAATGTTACATTTAATTTTGCATTCCAAATTTTCACTTCGGAGTGAAAATCTTACCCAGTAAGTATCAAGTCACGTTTGTCCTGCATTGAAAACACTTGTCAGTCCTGTAATCAGAAGCAGAAGTGGCCCCAGCAGATGGGGAAGGTGCCAATCCCCACCCCTGAAGTGTGCATGGCACCCTCTGTAACCCCAGCAGCAGTGAGCACAAATTTGAAAATGCACATTTCTTCAGCGGTGTGAAAGCAGAGGAGCAGCAGAGTATGGAGTGGTAGAGGCAGTGCCCTCCTCTTCCCTTCCCGTGCAAGGCCTGTCATGTCCTGCAGGGCAGAGCCCCTCACAGACTGGCAGGGCTGCCTGGAGGGCCTGGGCTAGAGGGCTGCTGGTGGGCTCTGTGACCATAATCCGCTTTTTTGATGTACATCTTCATTTCTTGTTTCGAGTAGGTGGCCAGCCTGGGTGGAGACCATGACTCAGGCAGAGTCCACAAAGACCTGCAGGCTCAGGCTGGGGCGAGACCACCATGGTAGGCAGCTCTGGCCTCTGCACAAGCAGACAATGCTGCCATTTGTGTGTTAGGCCCTGCTCCAGTCATTACACGAGAATTTCATCTAATGACAGTTTAATTAATAACAGGCCTTGGAACAAAGACCAGGAAAAGGGTCTCGTGAACTTAAATCCCTTTTACATTACTGCTGGCCCCTGAAATCCAGTTAACAAACAGGGACCGCAGGGCAGCCTCGCTGGCAGGGCTGGCAGGGCATCCCCTGGGCATGGGACGCCTCACAGAGCAGACGTGGCACAGTGGCTTTTCCTGCAGCTCACGACAGTGTCTGACCCACTGATCATTAACTTGGCTCCTGGGACGGACTGACGGTGGGGCTGTTCCCTGTCTGTCCTGCGTGGAGCGAGTGTCATGGGACTGACTCGCCTGAAGAAGGGAGCTGGTTCTTAGCAGCACTAAAAGAAACTCTGAAACACTTGCATGGATTACAATGGAGACTGTCCAGGGTTGCTCAGCACATCAGTCCTGTCAAAACTAATGCATGATGCACAGAAGCAGCCCTTCTGAGGCATACTTTCTAGCAGACCATGGCATTTGGATGTTTCCAAGGTAAGGTGCCAGCTAAACAATGTTAGTAGATAATTTATCTCTAATGCCTACGTGCAGGACCTGTCTCTTCCTTGGATCCATACCAGGTTCATATTAGCTATCATTTGATTATTACTTATCTCCTAAGCATTGTTTTCTCTAAAGGACTCATGTAATAATCAATTCAAAACAATAATCTTTCGTTGCCTTGAGAGAGTCAAACACTTTGTTAATGTCATTGTGAATATCCTCAAAACTATAGTGTTTTTAGTTCAGTTTTTAAATGTCAGGGTTTTTTTTAGTTCAGTTTTTAAATGTCTTTTTTTCTCTCATTCAGGGATGTCTAGATTTGATATCAGTGCAGGATTTTGGTATTTCATTTTATCTAAAGTAAAAATGGCAAAGGAGAAACATGGTAGTTTTTATTCCTTTAATTATGATTTCTTACTTTAAGTACATAAGTGAATTTTTACCCCTGACATGTAACTGTCTGAAGTAAAATAATCCTACCCATAATTTTAATATTTTAGCAATCACTGGAGTAAAAATACACCTGTATGTACAGTTTTGCTCACCCACTACTCTTAAATGCCAGTAGCAACTGCATATGTTGTACATGTCAACATTTTGTTTATATTTTTATGCACACAATTCGTCATCACTTTGTACCTCTTTAGGGCTTGGCAATGATTTCTGCATAGTCTCTTCCAGTTGCAGTGTCCCTTTCAGAAAGCGTTTTTCCTTCCTGAAATTTCTTGGCAAAAGGCATAAGAAGGTGTAAAAGGAGAAGTGTTATTAAGTAAAGCAAAATGGCATTTCACTTTCAGAAAATATAGTGAAACTTCGACACAATGTTAATTGTCCTATAACCCACAGCATTTTTGCATTATGTTGAAAAACAGCCAGACTTTTCCAGAAGGAAGTATTTTCATGTCATTTATGAAGGTATCAGTAAAATAACATTCAAATAAATGGAATCATTCCAGACTGGGAGAACTTGGAGAGGTCAATAATTATCTCATGTCAGGACTTTGGCTGGGTGATGCTTTTGAAGATGTCCAATCCTTTTTATGACCATATTTAGTATTGTCATATAACTCAGAGACCCTTCGTAACTCCAAGTACTGAAACATCAAGATACTGAGAAGAGCTGGACTCAGTCATGTCCCCCTAGCATAGTTTCAAGATGCCTGTTTCACCTGGAAAAAAAAAATATTTGGAGAAGGAATAAAGTATTTGCTACTGTCACAGAGTCAATAACTTTGGTAGGCTAATTGCTTGCCATAAGCAGCTGTATTTTTAGAGATGAACACAATGATATTAGATCTGAGATTCCAATTTCCTGAACAGGCATCAGAGAATATTAATGTAACCACAGAGGCAAAATTAGTATCTTCAAAGTAAAACAATAAACAAGCAAGCTGCCCCTTGTTTGTATGCTTTCTCTTTTCTGAACGGGCTTTTCTCTTGCATTTTTTCACGTTTTTTATTTTGACACATTCATTTTCTATTCATACTATAAGACTATATTGCTAAATTGTATGCAACAGACACTATCAACCTTATATAAAATACAGAAGCAGTTTCCAGTAATAAATCTTGCATGTGCTTCTAAATTGGATGAAGTGTTTGTATCTTTTGTTAGGTCCTCCCTGCAGCATTATTAAGTGGAACAGTTATTACAAGACAGTGCAACACAGTCTGTATATATGGATGGCTGTTTATTAACCTTAAGATGATAGTTTAACAGAAACACCTCCTAGTTGGCTTTGCTTAAACTACAAGTGGTCATGTTTCCTCAGAAACCCAGGAGTGATTTTTTTCTCTTAATGAAAAATTTTGAGAATTTTTTGAGTAATAATCTAATTCAGAAAATCTCCAATATTATAAGAATATAAAGTAGTATTAACTTAGAATGCACATCATGAATTTAATGAATCTTAAACTGTATTTGGAAAAAAAGAGTTATCACAGGTGTTTACTTGCATTGAGATATTTAACCATTTGGGGAAGATAATAAATATTTTACCAGTGAAACACTGTCAAATAAGCTGTAAGGTAAAACTATAACATCAAGGTTAAACTATGGCTACAGCCAAAGAGGGTCAGGATCTATCTTGTCCTACATCTTATACGGGGGTCTATAGGAGACTTTGCTTCTTAACCTCAAAGCACTGACTTTGACTAGCTCAAAAGGGGATTTGTAGCTTCTTTCTGCAACTCCTCCTCCAGTGTATTTTTCACCAGCCTGAAAACAGTGTAATCATATTGTCCATGCTTTTGTTCTACTGCACGTTTCAGCGGTGTGAATTTCATTTTACCCGTCTTCATGCCTTTTGAATAAAAATGTCACTGTGTTTCCCCTCTTCCTGATTTTGGTGGAAATCTTGCACAACGGATTTTAAGTCGTCTCTAAAACTGCTGGCAGAGCTCACAGACTGGAAGATGAGAGGAAGAGGAACAGTAAGGAGTATAAGAAACTGAAGGCAGTGGCAGGGAGAAATGAGCAGGTAGTCAGGGGATGACACCTCCAGCCCACAGCAGAGGAAGCTCTTGTAACCTCAGAACTCTTGCAATTAGTTGGACAGGGGAGATGGGTTTCAGAACATACACAAGCACTTTAGTAGGACAGCCAGCTTGCCTGTGGTTATTGAAGGAAGAGCTGGGGCATGTACAGGAGCCTCATTCACTGTTATTAGCTGTACCCCAGCTCCTTAGACTGCCACAGTAATTTTTGCCATGCTCTCCATGTTCAATGGAGAACTTGTAGCAATGTTAAACCTGTAGCAATGACCAGCACACAAGTGGGGAGACAAAGGCAAAGTGTTTTGGAAGATATGATCTAGAACTCAGATTGTTGTAAAAGCACAATTGCTTAAAACAAACAAACAAACAAAAAACTTCCTTTCTTCCTCTTATTTTATGTTTAATCCTGTCCCCTTCCAAAGATCTCAACCCCACCTTTCTCCCAGAAGACCCCAAACAAAACAAAATTGCACAGATCAACTTGATGAGCAGTGCTAGAGCCCCAGGAGTCTGTATAGGCAATTTTTAGCTTACAGAAATTTTGGATGTATGCAGCCTCAGTTGTCTAACTAAATAGTTCTGGTTATATACAGTTAGAGGGCAGTGGTACACACCTTAAACATCTCCTTTCTCACACAGATGTATATTATTTATTACATCAGAGACAAGAAAAGAATAAGGTGGGATTTAGCAAATACTGTCACTTCAAATTATTTTTATATTCTGTATTACGAAGTTATATAGCATAAATGTACTCCTTTTGTCCCAGTTATTTCTGGATGTACATCAGAAAGTAAATACACAAAATCTTTAAATAAAACTGCAAGAGGCACAAAATATGCTTTGTTATTTGGACTCAGTGGGATTCCAATACACCATTTCTACAAGTACAAAATGTTTCAGGATAACCTGGATAAACTGACAAAAAAAAAAAAAAAAAAAAAAAAAAAAAAAAAAGCTTAATACTGCATCAGACAAAGAATAAATACAAGGATATGAGTCTCTACATTCATTTCTTCCTGAAGAATTAGAAATGCTACATTACTTTCTTAAAAGGTAATATGGCCACAGGATAATAATTTTAAAATGTGAAAGAATTTAATGGGACTTATGCTACTAAAGGAAATGAGTTTCTGAACTTGTGCTCAGATGCTTGCATGGAGAGTAACAATGCCTTTTTTTCTGCAGTATTTTTTTTTTCTGAATTATATTCCTCACGAGTGTTGTTTAAAATAATTTATTGGGTGGTGTTCTACTTTTCTATGGGTAGGAGGACAGAAGTGAGAGATGGTCTTAACAAGGCTTGCTTCCATGGATCAGTCAAGGAGCTCCCCACACCCAAAATGCTGGCATCTATTTAGGTAGAAGGGTGACATTTGTTATTACAGACCATGAGAAGGTGGTTGCTTTAGTTGGGGCTCTGTGCTCACAGACTGTTTGCAAAGTGATTTTGAGACTGCCATTTCCCCTGCCATGGAAAATCTTTTTTCCTGATTAGTTTGTGTCCTTACCCACATGGCAATGGCCCACCCTCCAGATCTTAGCTATCCTCATCACCACTAAGGTGAAGAATAGCTCAGGTAATTGCACCACAGTATTTGGCTTTTCAATTTCTAAATCTCTGATTTCTGATGAGTTATTGTGTCCTTCTCACATCACTTTTCATGCAGTAAAGCTCAACTGGCATTTTTTAGGAACCTTAATGTGAAGGGCAATATTCTGTACTCAGTAGAAGGTTTATGTTTTGGGGTTCAGAGAGGACACGGAAAGCCCACCTGTTAAACACGTGGCTCTGGGGCTGGTGCCAACGCAGAAATCTTGGGTTTTTTGATCATGGGGCACTTTACTCAGCACCTGGCCTGATGGCCGCAGACGGGTCCCTATCTTTTAGGGGAAAAAGGATCCTGGGCCAGGAGCTGGCAGGGCTCATTGAGAGGGCTTTAAACTAGGTAGGAAGGGGGATGGGGCTGAGGCTAGGATTGTTGGGGCTGTGCTAGGGGGAACAATGGCAAGGCCGGAGGATAAGGCAATGGCCCAGCTGAAGTGCATCTACACCAATGCACGCAGCATGGGTAACAAACAGGAGGAGCTGGAAGCCATCGTGCGGCAGGCAGGCTACGACTTGGTTGCCATCACGGAGACGTGGTGGGACCAGTCTCATGACTGGAGTGCTGCAATGCCTGGCTATAAGCTCTATAGAAGGGACAGGCAGCATAGAAGGGGTGGTGGTGTGGCTCTCTATATTAGAGAGTCTTTCGAGGTTGTAGAACTCGAGGTTGGGAATGACAAGGTCGAGTCCCTTTGGGTTAGGATCGGCAGGGACAACAAGGCAAGTGTCCTGGTCGGGGTCTGCTATAGACCGCCGAACCAGGATGAGGAGACGGATGAGGAATTCTACAGGCAGCTGACAGAGGTTGCAAAATCGTCAGCTCTTGTACTCGTGGGGGACTTCAACTTCCCTGACATATCCTGGAAGCACAACACAGCCCTGAGAAAGCAGTCTAGGAGGTTTCTGGAGAGCGTGGAAGATAGCTTCCTGACGCAGCTGGTTAGTGAACCTACCAGGGGAGGTGCCCCGCTAGACCTTCTCTTCACAAACAGAGAAGGACTGGTGGAGGATGTGATTGTCGGGAGCTGTCTTGGGCAGAGTGACCACGAAATGGTGAAGTTCACTATTCTTGGCAAGGCCAGGAAGGGGACCAGTAAAACCGCTGTATTGGACTTTCAGAGGGCTGACTTTGAGCTGCTCAGGACACTAGTTGGTGGAGTCCCTTGGGAGGCGGTTCTGAAGGGCAGAGGGGTCCAGGAAGGCTGGGCGCTCTTCAAGAGGGAAGTCTTAATGGCGCAGGAACGGTCTGTCCCCACGTGCCCAAAGACGAGCTGGTGGGGAAGAAGACCAGCCTGGCTCAACAGAGAATTGTGGCTTGATCTTAGGAGGAAAAAGAGGGTTTATAAGCTTTGGAAAAGTGGGCAGGCCACTAAGGAGGACTTTAAAGAAGTAGCGAGGCTGTGCAGGGACAAAATTAGGAAGGCCAAAGCTCATCTGGAGCTCAATCTGGCTACTGCCGTTAAAGATAACAAAAAACATTTCTATAAATACATCAACACAAAAAGGAGGACTAAGGAGAATCTCCATCGTTTACTGGATGCGGGGGGAAACTTAGTTACAAGAGATGAGGAAAAGGCGGAGGTGCTCAATGCCTTCTTTGCCTCAGTCTTTAGCGGCAATACCGGTTGTTCTCTGGATACACAGTACCCTGAGCTGGTGGAAGGGGATGGAGAGCAGGATGTGGCCCTCACTATCCATGAAGAACTGGTTGGTGACCTGCTACGGCACTTGGATGTGCACAAGTCGATGGGGCCGGATAGGATCCACCCAAGGGTACTGAGGGAACTGGCAGAGGAGCTGGCCAAGCCACTATCCATCATTTATCAGCAGTCCTGGCTATCGGGGGAGGTCCCAGTTGACTGGTGGCTAGTAAATGTGACGCCCATCTACAAGAAGGGCCGGAGGGCAGACCCGGGAAACTACAGGCCTGTCAGTTTGACCTCAGTGCCAGGAAAGCTCATGGAGCAGATCCTCCTGAGAGTCATCATGCAGCACTTGCAGGGGAAGCAGGCGATCAGGCCCAGTCAGCATGGCTTTATGAAAGGCAGGTCCTGCTTGACGAACCTGATCTCCTTCTATGACAAAGTGACGCGCTGGGTGGATGAGGGAAAGGCTGTGGATGTGGTCTACCTTGACTTCAGCGAGGCTTTTGACACCGTCTCCCACAGCATTCTCCTCAAGAAACTGGCTGCTCTTGGCTTGGACTGGCGCACGCTTCGTTGGGTTAGAAACTGGCTGGATAGCCAGGCCCAAAGAGTCGTGGTGAATGGAGCCAAGTCCAGTTGGAGGCCAGTCACTAGTGGCGTCCCCCAGGGCTCGGTGCTGGGGTCGGTCCTCTTTAATATCTTCATCGATGATCTGGACGAGGGCATCGAGTGCACCCTCAGTAAGTTTGCAGATGACACCAAGTTAGGTGCGTGTGTCGATCTGCTTGAGGGTAGGAAAGCTCTGCAGGAGGATCTGGATAGGCTGCACCGATGGGCTGAGGTCAACTGCATGAAGTTCAACAAGGCCAAGTGTCGGGTCCTGCACCTGGGGCGCAATAACCCCAAGCAGAGCTACAGGCTGGGAGAGGAATGGTTGGAGAGCTGCCAGGCAGAGAAGGACCTGGGAGTGATGGTGGATAGTCGGCTGAATATGAGCCAGCAGTGTGCTCAGGTGGCCAAGAAGGCCAACGGCATCCTGGCTTGTATCAGGAACAGTGTGACCAGCAGGGCTAGGGAGGTGATCGTCCCCCTGTACTCAGCTCTGGTGAGGCCGCACCTCGAGTACTGTGTTCAGTTTTGGGCCCCTCACTACAAGAAGGACATGGAGGTGCTTGAGCGGGTACAGAGAAGGGCAACGAAGCTGGTGAGAGGCCTGGAGAACAAGTCCTACGAGGAGCAGCTGAACAAGCTGGGCTTATTCAGCCTGGACAAAAGGAGGCTCAGGGGCGACCTTATCGCTCTCTATGGGTACCTCAAGGGAGGCTGTAGCGAGGTGGGGGTTGGCCTGTTCTCCCACGTGCCTGGTGACAGGACGAGGGGGAATGGGCTTAAGTTGAGCCAGGGGAGTTTTAGGTTAGATGTTAGGAAGAACTTCTTCACTGAAAGGGTTGTGAGGCACTGGAACAGGCTGCCCAGGGAAGTGGTGGAGTCACCATCCCTGGAAGTCTTCAAAAGACGTTTAGATGTAGAGCTTAGGGAAATGGTTTAGTGGGGACTGTTAGCGTTAGGTCAGAGGTTGGACTCGATGATCTTGAGGTCTCTTCCAACCTAGAAAATTCTGTGATTCTGTTTTAAAACAGAACATAAAACGTAAGTTTTATGTTCCTGCCTTTACAAGGGGTAAGTACTGATTACTTCACTGTTATCAGTATATATGAGATCAGATTTGAACTTGGGAAACTACTTGGAGTAGCTGCAGTCTATCAGTGGGGTCTGCCATGGTCCTGTCCTCTCTCTTAAACCAGCACATTGCTTAACACAGTCAATATGCTTTAATAAGCCACTTGAAGAGCTGTTATTGCAGAAAATTGTTTTTTATGTGCACATTATTTTTGGTTTAATTCCGTGAACCAGTTCACTTTTCTGTTTCCCTCTTTGTGTGTATGCTTAAAAATCTCCTCTTTCATATCCATTTTCATTGTTGGATTTTTGACCCTAGATCACCATGCCAGAAACATGGTCTTAGGTATCACTAGTGATTGTCAATCAAATATTTTTCTAAGAGGCAATGATTTCAAAACTCCACAGTTGTTTAAACTATAACCTGTTTACCTGGACATTCCTCTTAGCTGGCCTTCTACCTTCTTAGGAGAGTGCCAGAGTGACATATAAACAATTGGTCTTTTTTATTGAGTAACAAAAATGCCTTCAAAGAGAGATCTTGAATTATTTGTTCTGGTTAATTGTATGGATTCTTTTTCCCCAGCTGAAAATAATACTCTCTTTCATTGAGTAATGTGGTTAATGCATTCATTCCAGAAATGGGGCAGTTAAACTGAGTTCCTTCCTCTTCAGGAGACTTAGATCTTGTACTTCTAAACGGAGTGCCTTAAATACACTGCTCTCAGACGAGACCTTGTAAAGCTGTTTCTCTTTGTCTAAACCAAAAGTACATTCATTGAGCAAGGGGCTAGAATCCTCTTGAGTAACTGTTCAAACAACGGAGCTGAAGGTTCATTGCTTCTCCCTTAATGTGCAGCTCAAATGCAAGCTCTGTTCCACTCAAGAACAGAATAAAACCAAACTTGATTTCTACAAAATACCCTATCTAGAAGATGGAGGGATTTTCTGGGGCGAGGTGCTCTTGTTGAGGCTGTTTTACCTGCTTCAATAGCTATGGGGAGGCAAAGATGTGAAAGAAACAACATGTGGCCTTATATGACACAGAGTAAAAGTGCATTTTAAAAAGTGCCCCTTAAAAGGGCAGTTTTATTACTTCTTTTTCCTAAAATGAATGTCCCAAAGTGAAACTTATTGTTTCAGGCTGAAAAGAAAAACATTGTGTTAAATGGACCAGAACTTCTCTCTTATTTCAGTTAGAAAGAGATGACAGAAATAAGTTTAGCTTAATCCAAACCAAACATGGTTTTCTTTTTTCTTTGATTCAACAGCAGAAGTCCCAGTCAAAGGGACCTCTGAATGCTGAAGGCCTTTGACCTGTCATTTCAGGAACACATATATTGCATCTTCGTTACTTAAACACTTTTGTGTGAACAGCTATCAAATCCTGTATTGCTTGAAAGCTGTTCACTCTAATCATATCTTTAACCAATTATAACACTTTATCCATGATTTGTGTGGGAATTATGTTACATGATGTCGTGTCTATTTCTTGATTGTGTAAACAGAAAAAAAAAGAAGAAATTTCTGGATCAAATGTAAATAGAATCATAGAATGGTTTGGGTTGGAAGACACTTAAAGATCATCTAATTCCACCCCCCCCCCCCCCCCGCCCGCCATTAGGTTCCCCTAATACACATACAAGATATAATACCTTTATTATACAAGTATCGTGCAATAGTTGTACCAGATATTAATATACATGAAAAAATTATCATGACTGCATACTGACATCATCAAATAAAAGTCTTACTGGATATTTTTGAAAACAAGCAAGTATAAGCAATGGGATGATAGCCAAATTGTAAGGGATTTGTAAATGTCTCCATGAATAATTTTTCCTACTATTTACCCAGCTCTTCTCTTGTGACTGACTTTACTGAAATGCTTAAATCAGTGTTGAGTATTTTAGGAGTCTACCCAGCTGCATTTCTCTTTTAGCATTCTCTTGTCAGAGTGAAATATTGTGCCAAGAGCTATATCTGTGTAGTTTACAGAATTTAGATAATTATGTAGGAAGACCAAAAATTAATTTAATAAAAATAAAAAATAAAAATGGGGTTTATAAGTATAGAACTGTCAGTAGCTACACAAAAAAATCACCAAAACACAAAAACTAACATGAATCTTCTTACGTAACATTTTATCACTGCTTTGCACAACAAAACATTATAGAGAATCGCTATAAAACTGAAATAGCATAGCAATTATGATGGATGTATTAATCTTTCATTTAGGGGAACTGCAAATGTTTAAAGAAAAGGTCATTGAAACACTAACTAATTATTTTTACTAGAAATTTCTTTCCACCCTTGAAATGTTTCCAAATATTTAAGTGTTGGCCTCATGGTTTTTACCACTTTGGAAGAAAACAAGGAAAGCATTAAACATAAAATGCTGTACAAAAATATGTAATAATTAATATTGCCACCTAGGAATCAGTAACAATGACCTAGTTTTGTTTGTGGCTGTTTTTCTATACTATTCCTGTAAAGCAATGATGTTGTTTGATTGACTTAGTCTATTTACACAAGTATATATTTTATATTGTGAATGTTAGAAGAAATTGGTTTCATAATACAAAAGGTATAGTATAAACACACTGTTAAAACTTGTAAAAAAAAATTATCAGACAACTGATCTACATTTGATAATATACTGAATTGCTGTTTATCGATGTTAGATTGGGCAAAATAAATACAAAGTTCAACCATAACAGATGGGGCTTCAGCAGGTTTTGTAAAATGGGCTACTTCACTGCTGGCAGTCTGGACCTCATTTCAGAGAATGAGAAAAGCAGAATTGAAGAATGGGTAAGAAAAAGAGGTTAAATGTAAGATCTGGAAAACACAGTCCAGAAACCATTTTTTCTTTTTCTTTTTCTTTAATTTTTCCTTTTCTTTTTCTTTTTCTTTCATCTTTAATTTTGTGGTTTTGATGTAATAAGGCATCCCTCTGGGCTGTGGTAGAGGAATTGTGCAAGAGGGCATCTTTATCTTACTTTTAGTACGTAACCTTGGTCTTTTTGCGTGTTTTATATATAAGAGAAGGAAATAAGAAGAAAATAGCATTGTGAAAGTTCAAGCCCTTACATCATTATAGTCATTGCTTCATTAGTGAGTTTATTTCTCTTTCCTTACAAAGTCATTTATTAATTTTTTCAATAAAGGCAGTGGATTAATTTGGTATCCTTTTCAAGAATATGTGGCATTCGGGGAGGCTTGTTTTTAGTGTTTATCTGAATAAAACTATTAGAAATATTGAGAAACAATATTATTAGAATGATATTATTAGACTAGGTAGAGCTTCACCAGGCTTACGGAAAATGCCACTTGTTGTATATGCATACACAGGTTTTCAATATCAGACTAAGAACGGATGTGAGTTAACTACGACCTGTGTTTAAAAACTAATTAATTGCTTCATTTTAATTCATTACTTGTCTTGCTTGCATCAATGGGACTACTCATGCTGAAAGCCTAGATGTGATTTGTGAAAGCAAGGTCTAACTGAATTCACAATTTCTGTGATGAAGGCTTAGCCTTCGATACTAATTGTTAATACAGATGGCCTTTTTTTTTTTTTTTTTTTTTTTTAATAAGAAGCGAGAATACTGACATGATCTCCTTTTAAAAAATCAAGTTAAGTACTTAACTATGTCTTTTCTTCCCACTAAAAGCAATCTTGCTCCTTTTCTCCCAGTTATTTATGGATGTTTTTTCATTAACACCTTTATTTTTTCCTCCCCTCCCTCTCCTGGTCCCTCACCCTCAACAACTGTAGATTCACCTCTGAGGGATCTTTTCCCTTTAAGCACTGCAGGCTTTGCTTTGCATTTGATTTATCTATTTTTGTGGGTGCATCAGGTATTCTTTCATTGCCACTTTTCCTGTTTCCTTAATTTCCTATCTTGTAGACAGGCAGCAGTCTAACCACTGGGTATCAGAAGCTGGTCTTCTGCTGAAAAAAATTGTGAAATTAGCACATGTTTTTAGAAGGAAAGACACGTACTTGATATGTAACAAGCATGTTTTTGTACTTAAACTGTACAAACTGCCTCAAATACATAAAAGATAAATGATTTGTTTTTCCAAATACTCGTGTGGGTTTAATTTATAGCTCCACAATCTTTTTTGCCTAAGGATTTTTTAATTGTTTTAGTCTCATTGGGAAATAGGAAAGCCTGCAGATTTTTTTTTCTAGTTTAGATTATGGCATTACTTAGTTTTTAGTAGTGACTTCTTCATTCTGGTACTGTTGGCTCCTACTGTACCTCAGGGTTAAAGTAACAGAAACCAGGGAACAGATTGACTTGTAATAATCACGAACATGGCTTGCAAACAAATGATCTTGGTAAGTACCAAAAGACACGGTCAATGGGATTAATACTGTACACTTTTGGCTGGGTTTCCTATGAGCTCTAAAGAAATAGACAAAACCCCACATAATGTACTCATGTACTTTCTTGTATAAGTTTAATGTTAAATACAATACGTGAGCTACTATTTATAAAAAGGAAAAAAAAAAAAAAAAAAAGGAAAAAAAAAAAGACCTACTCTGGCTCCTGCCAGGTTATAGTGCCATTTTACCAGAGGGGAAACAGCCAGGGAAGATGGCCTATAAACAGGTAAGAAAGAAAACCCCCTTTTTCTGGCCACTTGGGCTCTGTACATGAGACTATGGGAAAGTGACTAAAGAAGACAAGGATGTAGAATTTGAAAGTTAGGCTGTTGTATGGAAGCTTGGGATGCTTTTGGTAAAAGATGCATACACTCATTAATTATTGTAAATGTCACTGTCTTTTATGTTTAGTTCCTTAAGATTAAAGAGTGCTTTGGTTTAAGAAGACTGAATGAACATTGCATTAACCCCCGGTCCCGATCTTCTGAAGGGAACAAATGCAGGCACCCAAATCTAATTACATCTCTGGGGTTCAACACAGTTGGTTGTGCAGTAGTAGCTGAGCAAACGCTAAATGAGTTCGCATGGGTACAGGAAGCAGTGTAAGTGGCAGCAGCATGAAACTCTGCATGTGCTAATTTTCCCTTTCTTTGCTTCTCATTTAGAGTTAGGTCAGAGATCAAAACAGTACACCACAGCTTGCAGTATAAATGTGATGCAGTCTTCTGGTGGAATTAGTCTTTTGTTTCTAAGGTCTAATCTTGCAAGGTGCTGAGTGCTTCCCACCCTATCAGTTTCAGATGAACTGAGAGTACTTGGCAGTTCCTTTTAAGTTTGGGTTACAAATTCTTAGTTAACAACAAGCACAGGTTGGCGGCAATTGAGGTTTTTATAGCAAGAAAGCATCGGTACCTGATAACAGATGGTGACATGGTGAATCATTTTTACTGTTGCATAAAATGGACTATATGGAATATTTTTAGCAAGGTAAGTATTTTACAGTTTGAGTACTTTCTGGCATGACAATTTGCAATTAAGAAATTGCAATCTGGATATAGGCAACAAAGTGTTTTTTTTAACTATGCATTTGCTCAGCAATTGAGAGATTTGCCAGGTAGCAGGTTCAGCTGTGGTAAATTACACCAGTGATGCTATGGATTTTAGAAATAGTCTGTGTACCCTTGAGCCATTCAATAAACATTATTGCCTGTGACTAAATGTGGATTGGGAGAGACATGCTTACATGCTGCCTGCTCAGTGAATGAAGGCATTAAAGCTCTTGGGAAGGGAATTTAGAATAGATGCAATGCTGGAAAGTAAGCATAGCACACAGCCAAGTGAGAAATGGATCTCAAATTTTGCCTCTCCCCTGGGCTTAGGCGCTTATCTGCACTTGAGATAGGCCTCTTGGTTCTGATTTGGAAACCATTTCTTATGCTCACGCAGGATAATGTACCTTCAGGACTGATCACTGTTTGAGCTCAGGGTGTAATTCTGATAACAGTTAATTGTGGAGACAGTATTGTCAGCCTATGAGTATAAATTCACAGCTCTTATCTCCTAGAGCAATAGCCTAGCTACTGGGCTGCAGAGTAATTGAGATGAAGGCCCCGGCTACTTGCCTTACAGAGCACTACCAGTGTGCAGCCAAACATGCCCATGATTCACAGAAACAATGATGCTGCTGGCAAGAGGCAACTCACTTCAGGAGCTAGTGGGAGGCAGAGGGTTCCCCTTCTGGATTTGCTTGTGATTGACTTCAGAAAGTCGAGGATAAAAGGTTTGGAAATATTCCCACTTGCATCTCTTCAAAAACTCAATTTCTGTGGACAAAATTCCATTATACCCCTCTTCTTTGAGCTGCTCTTGAAGTGACCTGCTAAGAGCAAGATGGAAGAGATGAACTCAATGGGTATGATAGACAGGATCAAGACTTGAAAAGAGAGAGTAATGATGCTTATTAATGGTGTAACAGTAAAGGAAAGGAAGGAAGAAAAGAAAGGAAGAAGAAACAGGAGAAATGAGGGTGGCATGCAGAGACTGGAAGATGAGGTGACATTAGTGAAGGAGAAAAAACATGTTGAAAACATCATTAGAAAATGCAGTGCTAGGAATTACAGTAAACTGTGGTGTTATTTGGGACTCTGATTGCATTATTTATTGAACGTTACTGAGGCCGTTTGTCATGCCAGCAGCCATAGCTTTAGCTATTGTGGGCCTCAGTGGCATCTGGAAGGATGAGTACTCCCATCTTTGATGGAAAGCTAGAGGCCTTTATCAGCAATCCCCACATCTGTGTATAAAACCGACACATTCCTTGGTTTTGTTTGAGGTAACTCTTGCTGCTCTTTAACAGGAGACTTAAATAAATAAATAAATCACTTCAGTTAAATAAATAAATACAATCACATTGGAAATTTCAACACAGATTTAAAAAAGTAAGCCTTGATCCTCTGGTACATCACTTCTGTGCTTCCCTCTCCCCCCCCAACCCCCCCGCTATTATTCTACAATTGCAAATAGAATACTTATCAATAAAATATGCTAGCAGAAGGTTTCTCTTTTCTAGGCTAGATGAGAAGGCTTAAAATCACTTTCAAAAGCTTATGGTGAACTGGACATGTGATAGTTTAAGGTATTGTTTCATAGTGTAATGTAATTAACTCACTACTTCAGTTTTTATCACACAAAAATATTTTATGTTTTTATCTATCATACCAGTATTTTAAGTCATGTTGTTAATTCCATTTTAACTGGCATTCTTTTTTAAAAAGCTATAGCTTTTTATCAATGGACCTGTGCTAACCCACTCCAAACATCAGTTAAAATGTTTTATTCACAGTAAAATTCAATAAATTATGATGTGTACATCACACTCCTGTGTTTTTAATCCAAACCACATCATGCTTAGAGTGCTGACTCAAGAAGCCAATCTATTAATAACCATTTAACAATACCAGAGTGATTTGAATGGCTTTATATCCTTATGAGATGCTCTGGATACCTGTGGACTGTGGCTACCTAGTTTGGCAGTGACTACTTGGATGAACAGCTGAGGGCATTGTTGTAGAAGACAGCTGACTTGAAATCTGTCAAAGAGTAGAACAGGCTTAAAGACAATTAACTGTCAACTCAGCATTTCCTTGATCCATCTTACATCAGAATTCTAAACTGAAACTGCCAATATTAGAATTATGGTGAAAATTACACCAAAGTTTGAAGCAAAACATTATTTTTTTATGCTCTACATCACTTCATTGGGATCAATGAAGTGCTACATCTACATATCTCACAACTGAGCACCTATGTTTTTGGAATTTAATGCCTCAGTACCATTAAAAAATGACTGTGTTATTTTAAGAAAGCTAACTGAAGGATAGTATTGTACTTTCCTGCTGTAAGAATTGAATAGTATTGATCCTTTATGTGTTCCACCTCCAGGAACTCAACGTCTATAGAAGTCAGCAGGCTTTGCCATATTGGTGACTGTCTTGAAATTGGAGAAAAAGCTCAGATTTAGTTTTGTTTTGTACTACAGTTTTGGCTGGTGCATGTAGAAGTCAGGACAGAGCTTATTTTTCTTTGTTTTAGAGGGCTGATGGTGGTTTTATATTTTGTAGGATTTTGGATTCTTTTCAGTGTCCCTGTCCTTTTGAACTCTCTTCCATATTACAAAGACAGCATCCATGCTGAATGCAGGTCACCATATTGCATACAATGGCAAATCTTCATATCTTCATTGTTCTTAAGACTTAAAATATATGTTTAAATGTAAGAGGAACATTTTTAGAAAACAAATAAAGAAAGAAAATACTTCGTGACAGAAAAGTGTGCTTTAATGCTAACTGGTAGATTTCTAACAATTTTACTAATGGATGGAAAGGTGTGTTTTTTCCCCACATAAACTGAAAAAAAATCTGCTTAGTCTAAAGCAGACAGAACCCATCAATGAGCTGAAATTGGCCGAACTGTGCATTTCCTCAATAACTTTGTCAGTCAGTGCTCACACATTATTTCAACGTATTCATTATTTGGTTTCTATCTCCCTGTATTTTTCCCATTATATTTTGAAACAATCTTCTCATAGACATTCCAGTCCTGTAAATCCTCAGATTTCAATTTCTTTTTTCCCATTTTACACCACTATAAATATTATCAGGTTAAGTTCCTGGGAATACAAATATAAAATTTACATTTATTTTATTTAATTGAGGTAATCAGTTCTGTAAAACCTACTGAGCTGAGATGAACTTAAGTTATACCTGACAATGACAAGAACTGATTTTTGAGTCTTGAAAAAGCAATTAGACATACATCAAATTCCCGTAAGCCAAAATCATTATTTCCATGATCAGCTGTCCTATCGTTCATGAAATTACTTGTAAAACTTGTTGGAAAGTTTCTTCAAGGGAGTGGTATAATCTACATCATTATAGGGATTACAGCACACATACAGACATGATTGCAGTACAGTTTAGGTTACATGGATGTCAGCAGCTTGTCAACCTTTACAAATTTAAGAATCATACATACAGTCACAGAATGGTTTGGGTTGGAAGGGACCTTAAAGACCATCAGGTTCTGACCCCCCCAGCTATGGGCAGGGACACCTCCCACCACAGAGGTTGTCCAAAGCCCCATCCAGCCTGGCCCTGAACATTTCCAGGAATGGGGCATCCACAGCTTCTCCGGGCAATCTGTTTTATCTATATACATACATGTATATATCCATATATCCATATATGTATATATATGGATCAATTCTAACTGTAAAGATTCACCTAGATTTTCCAACCTGTTTTTTTTTTTTTAATCCATAGAATGATCTCACTATATATCTAGCTTCTCTTCTCTAAAAGACACCATACAACAGTACTGGAGTCATCAGATAAATCAAAGGCCAAAGTGGCCAAGAATCTAGAAATTTAAAAGCCGCTCACAACAAATAATAATAAATGCTTAACCTGCCATATGTCTATACTTTTCATTCTATTCAGCTGATGCTGTGAAACCAGCCAACAACCATATTAGTTTTCCTCAAGACTGGAGTGTTTCTTTGTGGATGGCTTTTTAATTCACTGTTACTGAGTCTATGGGAAGTCTGACACTTAAAAAGGCAGTCAGGAATTGTGTTAATTGACATGACACTGAGAATAACCCTGTGGTCAGAATCAGCTGTAAGACAAACTGCCAGTATAAATTCCCGGTAAATATCTTTAATATCTCTATCTTAACATAGACCTTCTTCTACAAGGCTTGGGACCAAAAACCCACCAGAATAATCAAGTTCTGATTACATCATCCAATTATGATGAAGTAGAAGGCAGCAAAGACGGCTGCTGATGCTACCTTACCATCGAAAACAGAATGAGCACCCATAGCAAGCAGGTAAAAGCAAAAAGCTGTAACTGCAATATCCAAGAAAAACTCTATAAAAGCATTGCTCGTTGACCATGCTGGCTTAACTTTACAGAATGGCAATGCCTTAGTGTAGCGACAATTTCTATATCCTACCTTGGAAAAGTCATGCTGCAGTAAAAGAGAATTTACTGAACAGCATTGAAAAGTAGTCTGGAAATCTCCTTTCAAAGATAAATTATTTTCTTAGAGGTGGAGAGTTACATAACATGATCAATTTTTGTTTTCTTTAAACACTACCTGGTTTTTATTACAATTTCCCTTCCACTTCCTCCATTAGGCAAGAAATCTTGTCCAGATAGGAACGAATATGGATTCATTTTTTTCTCTTTTTAGCCATTTCCACCTAAGAATGAATAACCAAATAATGATTGTGTTTGCCTCCTGTCCTTGAAATCAACAATACCTGATTAATACAAACTCCCCTAATGAAGACACCGCTAGAACAACTGTGCTCAGTAATGGACAATTGATGGGTGCGGTTGAGAGGTAGGTGAATACACAGAAATTGGATTTTATGAATACTATTTTGAGCTTTGTCATCCAATCTGTCTCCACTGCCTTCACACCCGTTTATGGGTAGGACTGAGCCTGCACTTTGGCCGGTGAGGAAGGCTGGGTTTTGCACAGCTGCCCATCCCCTCCGACTGTCTGTATGCCTGCTGCCACCTGTGCGGCCCCGGGGCGGGCGGCTGGGCGCTTCCCCCACACCCCTGGGGCCCTGGGGCCCGTGAGGCGAGAGATAACAGGAGACCGGAGGGGGGGTTTCGGGTCACGGTGCCCGGCACCGGGTGCCACACGCGGTCGCTCCCTTCCCGCTCCTTCCATGGCAGCGGGGCCCGGCCTCCACCTCCCGCCGCCCGGGGAGGGCCGGGGGGAGCCTCCCCCCGTCCCCCGGCACGGCGGGCGAGCAGGCCCCGCTACCCCGGCACCGCCCGGCCTGCCAGCCGCCCCGCCGGGGCCGGGGCCGGGTGAGGAAGCGAGAGCCGGCGGCCGACGGCTCCATGGAGCCCCGGGGCGGCCCCGCCGCACCCGCCCCTTCCTTCCCCCGCGCCGCCTCCGCCGGGGGAGCCGGCGGGGCCCGTACGTGCCGGGCCGGGAGCGAGGGGAGGCTCTGCGGAGCGGCACGGCCGCCGCAGCGCCAGCCCCGCCGCGCCGCCAGGGACCGGGTGCGGGAGAGGCAGGGATGTGAGCCTTGGCGGCGCTCCCCCCTCCCCAAATACCCCCGAATCCCCAATCCCCCTCTTTTTTCTTTTTTTTTTTCTTTTTTTTTTTTATCCGAAAAGCAGCTACCACAAGGAAAGAAAAAAAAAAGAAAGAAAACCCAAACCACCCCCCCCGAAAGAAAAAAAAAAAATAATAAAAAAAAAAAAAAAAAAAAAAACAACGAGGGCGTGGGGGGTGGGGGGATCCCGTGTCGCCGCCGCCACCCTCCGCTGGATCTATTGTCAGGGAAGGAGGAAATTGGCAGCCGGCGGCAGCGGCGGCACATCTGGGCGGGCACATCTGGGCATGCAACATCGGCTCCCGCCCGCCGCCGCCGTCCTCCAGCCGGCCGAGCGGATCCCTCCGGGGCCCCCGCGGGGCGGCTTCTGCTCGCCAGCCCCGGGGCCCATCTTTCGGGGCTGAATTATTAAACCTGGCAGCGCGGGGGGGCAGAGGGGGCTGGAAATAAAAGCTGCTTTTTTTTTTTTTTTTTTTTTTTTTTCCCCCCTTCTCTCTTTTTTTTTTTTTTTTTTTTTTTTTTTCCTTTCCCCCGGGATCTATTTCATGGGGATGTGTTCAAGGCAAGAGCGGATTCAGAAGGATATTGACGTTGTGATCCAAAAGTGCAAGGCGGAGAAGGACTGCCTGTTTGCAGGTGAGTTCCCCCCACCCGGGCGCCAGCCAGGTCGGCGGTGGGGAGCCTGCCGCGGAGCCCGGTGCCCTTCGCTGCCGTTCCCCCCAGCGGGGCCGCCGCGGAGCCCCCTTCCTCCTCCTCCTCCTCCTCCTCTCCTTCCGAGGGCATGTGAGGGCAGAGGAGGCCAGGAGCCGGCTGGGAAAGGGGGGGCATCCCGAGCCGGGGAGCGTGTGCGTGCGGCCGTGCCCCCCCTCTCCCACCGCCTGGCGCGGAGCCCCCGTGCTTTCCCTCCGTGGATGTTTCACCGATTATTATTTTTTTAAGTGGGGGGTGGTCGCAGGGGGTGGCCGAAGCCCCGTGTCCCCCCCAAACCCGCCTGCAGGGCCGGGGGCACGGCGGGTCCCCGCCGGTGCCCGGCGGCGGGGGCTCGGGCACGGCGGGCGGCTGCCTGTTGCCGATGCCAGCGGTGGAAATTCCTCGCCGTTGTTGCCATAGCACCGGGCACTTGTTGCAGGGGGCCGGGGGACTTGGTGCATTTCCCCCCGGTGCCCGCAGGAATCCACGCCCCAACCCCGTTCCCAGCTCCCCGCGTCGGTATCAGAGCGCCGGGCTGCGAAACCGCGGCGATTTCGGCCGAAATGAGGGGCGAGCGGGATGCCAAGTTGTCATAACGCAGCGCTTTGTGTTTCAGATTTCAGGTACTCAGACTCCACCTTTACCTTCACCTACACTGGAGGCTCCAAAAGGTACTCCTTTCCACAGTCGCGACACCCTTCTTTTCCTGCTCTCAGGGAGCTCCCTTGCTCCGCTGCCCTGGCAGGCTTTTTTTCCTTCCTATTGTGAGGAGGATCTATCTGTAAGTCATTTGCCTTCTCACAAACGTGAACCGAGCAGGAAGCGCGGAGGGAGGTGATCAGAAAGGTGATCCCAGCTGTCGGAGGCTCCTTCGCCTGGGTGCTGCTCCCTGGCGCTCCTCCGCTGCTTCAGGCTTTTCGTTCCCGTCCCTAGAATTTCTGCCATTCGTAAGCTTAACTGAAGTGCAGCAAAGGCATCAGTGTATTTGATACAAAGTTAATGCATCCTAAAAAAACATATGAAAAAGGTATGATTTTATTAAAAAATAGACCAAATTTCAATTGGCACCGTATTCTCTGTCATTTGAGAGCCATGTTTAGTCCCTTGACAGATGCAAGACTGTCTGCAATTGACCAAATTAAACTACTGAGACGCTAAGTGAAATGTCAGTATAGCTTATAAGGTTATAAAATTGTCTTAAGTGAATGGTGGCTTAAATATCATTTCTAAATGGATATGAGGTTTTGGTTATAAACCTGATTGTGCATGTATAAATTTATTTGAATCTGTCACCATTTATTGTGTTCATCTGTTTTCAAAAGGAAATATCAGATGAATAGTCAAAAGCCCATGTAAGTTGAACACGTCATTTTTGTCTCCCTAGACCTTAGTTACCTTGTACTTGATAGGGTAATTATAGTACATGCCAGGTCGTCATCTTATCTTTTAGCTGAATTTTATCAGATTTGGCAAGATGTCTTGGTTTTATTATTTCTTTTTTAATTTTCCGAGTTTGGTGATTGTTTTTCCTTCCCAGGGTGTGCCAGGTTAAAGTACTGTGCTCTGGAGTCTGCTCTTTGCAAGCGAGCCCTTTGGTGCAGGCAGCATTCCTGCACCATCAGTTCTGCTCGCTGTGTGCATCGGGCCCTGGCTGCAGGGTCAGGATCCCAGATGGGCTCCAGGCTGGTAGGCTGCTCAGGAAAATGTGTTCCCCACTCAGGATCCTGCCCTTCCCCACTGAAGGAAAGACAACTTAGGCCGTGTTCAGTGCAGTAGATTAGTTCCACTAGTAGCTGAAGATCAGATGTGTTTCTGGGTTGCTTGAAGCATACTCTTTTATTTAGGGTTTTAGTATACGTTTGTTTTGGTCTTGTTTTAAAAGGTAGTTTTGAAGGTCTTGGTACAATAAAAATTATCTTACAGAAAGTATTATTGTTTAGTTAAAACGATTGAATTTGAAAGTTACTTAGCACTGATCTCTAAACCAAATATTGCAGCAAGCAACCAGGAAGTGAAACCTGTCTATTGTTTCTCTTTTCCAAGCTGAATAACGTAAAAAGCCTAAGGGCATAGGTGATGGAAAACAAACTGGTTTATAAATGCTGGAACAAAATGTTGTCACTTCTCCAACAAGAGATGGAAGATGGCTGTGCATCCCGCAGCCTTGAATTTTAACTGGGGTCAACAGTTGCTTAGGAAATTGTTGATTGGAAACTAGTCACAAGATCTTGAAAATTCAGAAGTTATGCTTACAGAAATTGGTGAGAGTGGGTTGTTACATAAAGAGTACCCAAGTTTCACTTTCCTTTGGACATTTTAAGGACATTTTAAAAAGCATACTTTGGGCTACAGGTTTCAGGTTCTCTGCTCCTTTTTATGTTTATTTGGAAAGGTGTTTTATAATCTTCTTAGCGTACAGTGGCATACTGAGTGGCCAGGTTGTGAAGTACATAAAAATGAAAGCTCCAAGCTTTGACCATCAAAGGCCAAGCTTTTATTTCTCACATCAAAGATGAGTTAGTGGTTTCGTCTTAGAGGAGGTGCTGGCCAAACACCAGCTACCCTGTACTTTTGTGTTATTCAGGACTCCAGCAAGGAATCAGGGAGGGTCCGCGGTGGTGACTTACCCATGGTATCCCATTAGGAGGGCACAAGGCTATTTAAGGATCTTTTTTCATGCATTTGTCCATGACTTTTTTCCTACTGACATTGCTGTAGCCCTGGACTTTTGAGCAGTGATGCTGTTTATGAAGCGTTGCATTCCAGAATTGTCCCTAAGTGACAAAACCTCTATTAGCTTGTGACCACAGACTGGGGATCAGCTGATAGGTCTAGTCCTGTTGCTTCAGATATTTAGTCTGATGACTTTGTTCTGCAAAATGACAAAAACACGGGTTTTCAAGTGGTTGGCAAAGGGTATATACTGGGTTTGCAAACTGAGAGAGAGATTTATACGAGTAAGAATGGTGTCTAAGGTAGATTACAGTATTTTAGCACTCTCTTGTTTTGCTTTGAACTAAGTCCTTTCCATGCTTCGTTTCCTCTGGATGTTCCTTAGGTCTGTGTGTGCTGTGGCTTTTTTTTATCCATAGTGCTTAGATACCAGAGCAGAACCCCCCCAAAAAGCCGATGTGTTTTCTTTTTGAGAAGAATTCTTGGCTTTACTCTGCATATAGGTAGGTTGCAACAGTGCCAAGTTCGATATCGCTAAGGGTTTTCATCTTCATCCTGTAGCTACCTCAAGTACACATTAAGTCCAGTTGTCTGTGGTCTTAACATACTCAGAGCCAGATTCTTGGTAAATTAGTGTAAGCCTGTGGAAGTCAATGCACCAGTATTGTTTCAGTATATGAAGGACGAAGGACTTCTGTGTTCAGTAAACTGTTAAGTTTATACCTGTGAGATTTTTCTTCCTGGGCCCAGCTTCTCTGCCTTTACCTGATTTTCCCTGTTGCTCATATTGATTGCATGGACCCCTCCTGGGTTAGTTCTGTTCAAACACTGAGTACATAACCACCTTGCAGATCACACCAGGTAGATAGACCTGATCCAGAGCATATTCATTGTAGCTTCAGTAGAGTTAATTTGTATTCCCACAGGACAGTCCTGAACCAAATGTTGAGGGCATGACTTAGCTTTTGTTCAAGAATAGAGGTGCCAGGGAAACAAACTGAGAACTATTATTTTATTCATTATATAGACTCGTTCCAGCATTTGACCTTTAGATCGTATTAAGCTACTATATATTGTGTAAATAACATATGTGTAAATGATCACTGCATTGGCATAAGTACACCTAAAGGAAGTCGATTGTACATCTGCAGGATTTTTCTTGAAAAGTTAGGAGGAAAGAATATCTGTAAGTGCAAACATATTTTTATTGCATGAATTGTCATGAATAATCTCTTACCTGTGTAGTTTGATTAATTTTTTTTGGACAGTACTTCATGTTCAGACATATTTTTTTTTTTAATGCACTGTGCTCACACTTCCAAATTATTAGAGATGTTGCACACTGTGGAGATGCTTCCTAATTTGGGGAGATTGTAGTTAGTAATTTTTAGTGAAGCATGTCTTTGTACGTAATACGGGCAGTAAACATGAAGCAAATTGTTATCAATTTGATTATTTTTAATTTCACTGTCAGAAAGGGATAGATACCGTATAAAGTGAGGTGTTCATTTGGGTGCTGTGACTGTGCAAGATTTACTTTTCTTTAACTACAGCTGGCAGAATATCAGAAATGGCTGGATTCCTTATGATTTTTACCGCAGGATCTAAAAAGGATATTAAAGTGTGAACACGTTGAGGTGTTTTTTTTTTTTTAAAGAATCTCTCATTTCCTTTGTCCTATTATCTGCCCCTGAATGAAACACTGCTTCTTCAGAAACCCTGCAGACTGAACAGAATTGTGGTCTGTCATCTTTGAAATAAAAATGCATGATGCCCTGAAGTTGTTTTCACTTTATGTGTCATTTGACATGGTTTACATAAAAGCAGTGCTCAGTTGTGCTGAAGAAAAGATGTTTCATTTTCTTAGTGTTTTCTCACCTCCACTTTTTTTTTTTTGAGGCTAACCAAGGACATCATATCAGTCTTGAAATATCTCTTTATTCAAATATGTACTTAACTATCATTGGCAGTGAGGGACAGTGACAGTAAGCTTCGCATGAGAACAGGTCTTATACTGCAGCATGTTGTTAAGAAACTAAATAACACACATAAGAACTAAACACAAAAGCTAATTAGTTCACATCTCTCATTTGCACAGTGGGTTCTTGTTGTCTGCTTTCTCTACATAAGCAGGATGATCATACTAATGGCAGTTCTGCAGATGCAAGGGGAGTTAAATGTTGGTCTAAGATAATTGTTTATTTTTACTTAAAACAACAACAAATTGCTAGCTTGCATTGTTTTGATTTTGAATATTTCTCTTTTTGTTTTCTGTTCGAGGGTGTACACATAATGCTTAATACTGCAACATCAGAGATTGTGATGTAAACTGATGATTTAACTCCCACCTCAATATAGCAGTGAAATATTTGTGGCTATCTAGGGCTAGAGACAAAACCCATGTATCTGAAGTTGTGGCACATTATATGTCCACTACGTGTTTGAACCACTCGTTGATAAATAGATTAATATGATTGTTTTTTCCCCTTCAGTGGCATGCCCTTTGAGTTTTTAGGTTCATACTCTAGTGTTACTTACTTGAGTTTAATAAAATTCTGTCTACATCAGACTTTCCATTTGTTGAATAGTTCTGAAATTCTGATGTCACTCTGGTAATGCTGAAAGTCAAGACAAAAAAAAAAAGTGAATAAAGTAGGAAGGGAGCTATGTAATGGCAGGGAAGAAGCTGTTGGAATGTTCCTTTTAGAAGCTGTGGTGGCTTGCATCAGATGCAACTGTTGCTGGAAGTATGACTTAAGACAAGGAAATGGTTTTGGTGGAATCCATTGCTCTGAATAGTTTTAGTTTAGGTGGAATCATTTTTATAGAGGCCTTAGGAAGGGCTGATGCAAAGGCTGATGCAAGTACGGTTCATCTTCTGTTGCTGATGGCTGCACTTAACTTTGTGTTCAGGTTATTAAATATGCAACTGTATTCCTAAAATCTGTCCCTGCTATAGTAAGATGGATATGAAAAGTAGATACGCACCTTGTACTTAATTCTGTTTATTACTGTTTCAAAATAGATGGAATATTGTACACCGTCTTTCAATTTGAACTTTCTTATCAAATGTGACTTAACATCTTGGTTAGGACTGCACCATTTCCTGGGAGATAAATCTGTGATATGAGATGGAAATCTAGTTTAGATATAACATGGCATGCATTGAGATTTTCATTTCTTCCTTAGGGATTCTGTATCACAGAATCATCTGGGTTGGAAGAGACCTCCAAGATCACTGAGTCCAACCTCTGACCCAACACTAACAAGTCCTCCACTAAACCATATCACTAAGCTCTAAATCTAAACGTTTTTTAAAGACCTCCAGGGATGGATGCAGTAATGTTGAAGACTGCCATGGGTACTTTTAAAAAACACTTTTGTGTCAAGTATTAATTAAGTTTCGGTTTTAAAATCTCTCTTTAAGACAAGCCACTCTGTGAATTCCAGCTAAACAACCTATTCTGATACTATACAGTCTTCTAATATTGGCTGTGTAGTACATACATGAAACTTAGCCATATATTCCTATAGATAGCTTTTTGATAGATAATACTACAAGAGGTTCAGTAGGTGTAACTTAACAAATGATTCATCCTAAAAAGATATCTAGTAGAATGCTGTAGTAAAAAAAAATATGATTAAATGCATTGTTGAGGGTTTGTGAAAAGCAAAATCAAATCCATTCTACTCATGGTCTCATTGAGCTTGTCTTTGTTTGTTGATCTTGTTTCTGACAGATTTTTCTTGCCTTGCTGTTAAAAAATCAGTAGCCTCTGAAGTGAACCATCTCTGCGTCTGGTAAAAATGACATTCTTCAGGGATTGTGGTCCCGTGGAGATCTCAGACTAGTCTGTTGAAGTGAAGGGCTACCCTCTCTCTGCTACATGCTGTACTGATACTAAGAACAATACATTCAAATCATCAATATCTATTTTTTTGTCAGAAAAAATGTGTTTTCAGGCATGTAAATGGCCTAATTTTCAGGAGTGCTGAACTCCCACACTACATAGTGGTCTCAGTATTACCATGCACTGCGTGGCACTTTTCAAAAGCTTTGGGTTCTTTATGCAGGTGTATTTGTATGCACTGGTGTTTCAGTGTTTCAGTAGCACAGAGCTGGGAAAAGTGCTTGAAGGTTTCTACAGAAAACATTTTCAGTAACTTCTTCTTTCTCTGCTTTCATCACATATTTTAACATATTAAGTACCTAAAAATAAACCTGTAGGCTGTCATTGTTAGTCTTAATGTGATAGGACAAATAATTTTAAAAGTGGAGTTCACTGTGACAAAATAAATTTAGATCACTTTTGTCTGTATTGGGACCAATGCCATTTCTGATTTTTCATGCTAGTCCCTAATAATTACCCATATTTTTCATCACTCATAAATAACGAGCTGAAGATACCTGTTGGCATCTTTCTTCCATGGACTACTTACTGTGCAGAATGTGAATTCTTATTTGAGTCAGAGTCAAATCACTTTGAGCCAAAACACCTACTTTAATAAGCTTGAGCAGCTGGAGGGAAAGCAAATTTTAAACTGCTGGGAGAGTTTAGTTTAGTTACAGATAAAACAGTTAGTTTAGTTACAGCTAAAAACGGGATGAAATGTGAATAAATCTAGAAAATGTCCAATATGCAGCTCCACCTTGGCATTAAATAAATCACACTTATGAGTACAGCTTTTAAGAATTAATGTCCTCCTTGATACAGGAGGTTGAAAAATTTTACGGATGTTTCATTTTAACTTGCCTCGTCTGAGGAAAAGGAGCTCCTTTTAACAGAGTAAAATTGACTCATAAAGATAAGCCTGCTATCCTGTGTAGCAGAAGCTAGAAAAGTCTCACTGAAAGAAGAGGGACTAAACAAGGTACAGAAATACATCTCCTTCCCATGCCTACCCCTGACAGAGCCTTCTGTGTGCTCCAGATCTAAATGCCAGATTGTGTCCAGCCTATTTCTATGGGAGGAAGAGCAGGAAAGAGCCTTGCATCAGGACTGGGAACAATTGTTGCTTTTATGAGTCAGGCTTCTCCTGGGAGGACCCATTATATCGAGGGAGCTTTATATCAGACACTGTGTTCCCATACTACAGGGGTTAAACAACATCATAAATGCTTTTGGCATTGTCTAATCCAGTGGGAGTAAGTCACAGTCTTGTACATACTCACATAGGGTTAGTTCTCAAGGAGGAAACAATCATGGGTGGAGGCTGCAGCCTGAGCATCTTTCCATGAAGGCAGAGTACTGTTGTGAGCCGTGCAGAAAGGCTTTGGCTTTTCTTGGCTGTTGTAGAAGACCACAGCCCATCCTAGCAATCAGTACTGAGCTGAATCCCTTTGATGGAGTTCTTTCCAGGGAGACTCGTGTAGTGCTTAGCAGGAGCCCATCTGGAGCAAAGAATTGAGGGCAAAGAGGAAGCTCAGGGAAACAAGCAAGCCCTCTAGATGTCTTCTTCCAGCCCCAAGGCAGTGATCAGAAATAAAAGAAGAAACAGCATGCCTCCTGTGTAATGAAATGTACTGTTTGCCAAAAAGGAGTGCAAAAAAATGGTGATACACCATCTGTAAAAAGAAGTATATAGTTGACAAATAAGTTCCTTTCAAACTGTGTAGCATTCTGCATTTTTCTCCTGTATTACATGTTGCCATCTTGAAATCTTGTTGCTTTAAATGAATGTTCCACTTTATGTTTCTAGGTAAGAATTTTTCATATTTCAAGAGCAAAGCTAGAAGGCAGGATGATTTTGCACTGCTCAACTGCGTGGTTTCTACCCAATAAGGTGTTTGTAACAGCATTTTCTCTCAAGTAGGAAAAATAGCCCATGGGTTAGACATGGTATTCCAGGTCATTAGCTTTTCTACAAATGATAGAATGCTTTATTTTAGGGTTGTTATTTTGTTTATTTGTTTTGTAGTTTTGCTCATTCTTATTCATTCATTTTTCTTAATGTTTAAAAATTCATTTTTAATGTGAATTCTCACCCAATAATAATCATATCATTATGAAAGATAGGAAAATAATTAGGATGCTCTTCTGTTGGAATAGGACCTGTGGTTCATACAGGTGTTAAGACCAGGAAGCACTTCCTTGTCTCAAATGTACTTGGTCAACTGCTTGATCTCTATTACAGCAGGGTAAATCCAGAGTAATTCCTCTCATGTGATGGGGCTCACTTGGGTCCACAGCGATACTGCCAAATTATTTATTTGTTCTTGATGATACGCCTAGTGAGCAGGAGTCCAGGTGACTTTTCAACTGGGGTGTCAGAAAGATCAGAGTTCTGTTTTAACACCGGTATCCTTGCAGGTGTTCTCTCTCATATTTGAATACCTTCCTGGATGGTGGGAGAGTTGCAGTTTATCCAAGGAAACAAAGCTTTCTTTCATACATTCTTGTCAAGCCACTTGCATGGCAAAATGCAAAGATAGAAGGCCAGTTGTCAAAACTATGCTGTTCTGTATCCTTTTCAGCTTTAGCATCTGAAAACCAGGTTGTCACAGTCCATCCTCAAGAATGTAATTTGCTAGGCCACATGAAAATCTCTTTACCTGTCACTCATTCAGAATGATTAATAGATCTTAAACCGAATCCCAAAATGTTTTCAGAGCTTTTTGTACACATAACCATTAGTTGAAACAGTTGCTGATTTCTTAAAGAGAACTGTTCTGTGATTGTATTAACTTAATCTACATTAAAAATGTGCGAAATTACAAGTGTGAAAACTGGTCATTTCACTATATATTTGTTCAAAACAGTGGAAACATTAAAAAAAAAAAGTTTTACCATACTTCAGACAAAAAAAAAAGACAACCTGCAAGTGTTAAAAACTTCTGGAAAACACACATTCAGTTAATGCTTTATAGCAGTTATGGTTACTATCAGTAGTCTTACTGTATGGATAGATAGTTACAAAAATTAATGTTTTCTACAGGTTGAATATGGTTCTATGAACATTACATCAAATCTTTGTACTTTGCCGTAGTTCTAATGAAGTTCCAACTGAAAACTGAGCTTACTAATTCTAGTCTTTTAAGAAGTTGTAAAGTTAGAGAATTATTTTCCTATGAAGATTTAACTGTCCTATACAGCAAGGCTTGTTAAGCTTGGTGTAAAATTTCATTAAGATTTTGTAGGCTTGAATGTTGAAAAAGGACTCATGTTTTATCAGTGGATGATGAGTAGACTGAAACTCATCATATTTAGGTGGCAACAGGGGCAATGTAACCCTCTGTGAGAATCTCCTTGGACGTGTACTAGTTTTGTTAACTCAGGCCAATAGAATTTTTAAAGTAGTTTACTGGTGGTCTCTAGAGTATGAAGTGAAGAGTCACCATCATTAGCTTACAAAAGATGCAGTCTCTTGCCTTTAGCTGGCTTGTGTGCACTTGCTTTTTAAAATTTTTTATTATTATTTAACTTTTATTTACAAGTATCTGTATAACATGAGAGCAGCAGAACATTGGGCATATAGTTGTGCTTCCTAAATGTTCCCCATGCTAAATTTAGCTATTGAAGGAACTTTCACAGCAAAGTTCAGCCTTCGTTAAATGTGCTCTGCCTTTGTTACTGAAATAAAATTACATGGGATTAGCAGCCACCAGCTTAGTTCTTGTTAAGGTATTTTACTAGCTAATCTGTATCTGAAAGGACATCTACAATTCCATGTTTTGGATATTACATTTTGTTTGTTTCTTTGAATGTTTGTGTTTAGTATTCTTGCTCTTTGTACCAATTCATATATTTATTTTGTGTTTAACTAGAATAGTGAATCAAAAGAAGTACATCCTCCCTATGTACAACACTATAGGGAGTAGATGAATAGAAGACTTAAGGCTATTTCTGTATCTGAATTTATATTGTACTGATAAACTTTTATTTGTTTTACGTCATTCCTCTTGTTATATTGTTTCTGTGTTTAAACGACAATAAATAGATAGTTAAAATACTGCTTCATAAAGGTATTACCATTTATTTAAGGCATAAAGAATTATATTCATCCTGTAGTTCATCTAAAACCTGACCTTTGTCAAGGACAACAAACTCACATATATATGGAGTGTTATCAACAGATATGAAGTGTAAATACCTTTTACATATAGCACTGCCTCGCTTCAAATCAGACATGGATGTGCAGAAGGTACTGGCCTCCTAGTGTGCTAGTAAAGATTAGGCATTTGTTGTCTGTGAAGTGAGCAGGAATTGCAGCTACTTGAGTAAGGATAAACATTTCAAAGGCTATCAATTTTACTTGTGGAGGACATAAACTGATCATCATTTAGGGTCAAGAAAAGCTTTTACCCTGGCTACTAAGTCTTTCCCCACATCCTCTGTTAATAATGGCATCATCAGGCAAGAGCAGTGGGTCAGTTCTTTGACTAACTATCAAAGAAGGGCTCTGTGAAAAAATGGCATGTCTTCTGTGGCTTGGCAATTTCTAAAGCATGTCTCCAGCAAATTTCAGAGTATGTTACAGTTGTAGAGCTTTTGAGATCAGTTCTGAGAAAATTGTCATAAATTGCTGGCATTAATGAGCATTTTGTGATTGCTGTGGTTGCTTACAGCATATTCCCATCTGTATTTTGTCCCAAGTTATTCCTCTGTTGTACTTTACGTGATGTAACATTATACATATTCTCAGCTAATTTAAATTGACAAATTGCCATGGAATTCAGTAAAGTCATGCCAACTTACAGCAATGAGGAGCTGTCTAATTATATTCATCTTGTTAAAGAATCTTAAATAGAGCAAAGTGGGGCAGATATGCCTGAACTGATAAAGAAGTTTACCACATGGTAAACACGTGTTCTCAGCAGTGTGGCATTAGAGCCGTAGGTCTGCGTGTGGTGTGACTGCATCAGCAAAAGCGCTGGCCAAGACTTTCCACTTGCAGTGCTAGGATGAGCTTGACAGAGCCCTTGCTGGTCTGTTTGCAATGAAATCATTCCCACATGATCACTTTGTTCCAAGGAAAAGTCCTTTTCCCCAGAAAATACCATCTCTGCACTCCATCTTGAGAGATAATGATGACTTGAAACTGCGGAAGTTGGAGGTTTCACGCCAGTTCTGGCCATGTCATTTCCATTTTGGCTGTGCCACTGGCGAGCAGGGGCTCTATGCAGTTGTCTTCGCATTGCTTCCCAACTTGCCATTTTCCTCCCTTCTGTCTGCTAGCTTTTTGTTTTCCAGAGTTGCTTTGCATGTTGATTTATTCTGACAATAACCATATCCATTGTGATCATATCGTTGGAGCAGAAAGATATGAATTAGTTGGTATTATTAACAGTACTAAGAAAGTTAACACAGAGCAGCTATAGATCTCATATCTTTCACTTCTCTTTATATTGTATATATCCTGAGATGCTTGTTTTGGTTCTTAGGAAGTTTCACCAGAATAATGAAGGATAAGACTGTTAACCAGAGAGATCACGTATTCATTGCTGTTCATTATTCTGGCTTTTGTCTCTAATATGTGGGTGGATAGGATAAAAAAATCGGTTGAAATAATTGCAGCTGCAGCTTGAGTAGTTGGCCGATTTTGATTTAAAAACCTTTCTAACTATGATTTCTGTTGTACCCAAGTAAGACTCAACAGAGATGTTTAGAAATAGTATGCATTTCAGGTCTTTCACTGTAGATGCTGCACACATATAAGAATGTATTTTAGCTTGAATCAGTAATTGCTCTATGCTCTTAGGCATATTAGAAAAGGTTTTAAATAGGACTGCAGAGTAAATAAAATAGGTGTTGCTTTACTCTGTGTCCTTTTCCTAAGTTTCCAGGCTACTTTTTAAAAAGCACTCTTTCCGGACCTTTGAGATTATTTCTCCACTAACTTCTCTTTCAGTTCAGTCTCCCTTGGATATATTCTGATACTTCCATCAGTAACACCACACAATTTGTTAGGTACATGGTGCTGTTGTCACTCTGAACTTCCAGGGTGTTGAGTACTTGCTTTGGGAATCATTAAAACCTTCCTTTAATGCATTCATCCAGTAATGTAACTGATGTAGGGCAACTGTTTGCCCTCTGTGATGCTTTTTGAAGTTTTCCCTGGTTGGCTTCTGCTTTGTTCTGTACTGATTTATGTGACAGGTGAAAGCTGGTCCCTTTTCATGTCGCAGGCCAGTTGGCGGAGTTTCACCGGTGCGAGCCAGGCTCCTTGGGTATGTCGATGCTTTTTGAAAGGTGAGGCTTGAAGACCAGGTGTGCCTATTGGCACTGGGCCACTGCGGCCTGCACCACTGCACGTCCGAGCGACTGTTCTCTGCTGGTGCCAGCGCAAGCGCGACGTGTGACGGGCTGACAGATAGCCCAGTTCCTCGGCCCCGTGTGGTGGGAGTCAGCCAGGGGAAATAAATTGTGAAATACTTCAGTGAAGTAATGGCAGGGGGAAGAACACCCTTTCCTTGCCAGCTAGAGGACCGTCAGGCAAGCGGAAGCAGTTCTGTGAATTCACTATCTGTGAAATTTGGAAAAAAATAGGTTAAAGGTGGATCGCAGGCCTTACTTAGCGCTTTCCGGCGAGCTCTGAGTTCTTCAGGTTGAGCATAAAATATTTGCTGCTGGAGAGGAGCTAAGCAGAGAGTATTTCTTTTCCATTACCAATTTCATATCTTGTATGCAAACCTGCAGCATATGCAGCCACTCCAGACCATATCAAAAATGTGCATGCACGTTGGTTTTAGACGTTGCCAGCTCCCTCTTTAGCATTCTGCCCCTTCTCAGAGGTTTTATAGCCCAGAATACTACATCAGTTGCGCTCCATAATAAGAATTTTCTTTTTCTTTCATTCTTTGAGTCAAATCTGTGCGCATTTTTATATGTACATGCAAATGAGTTTAACCCCTCAGGTTCCTGGTAAGTTGCCACAATGGCCAGAAGCGTGGCAGAGGTTCTGCACCATCGCCTCGGGGAGCACTAATGTGTGACCATACACAGCAGAGCCTTGTAACAGGAAGGGGTTTGCTGTTTCCTTTTCGTTGTCACTGTTGTTGCATGAAGGACTATAGAAGAGAAATCCGGAGGGAGTGGTAAGAAGAAAAAAAAAAAAAGGCAGGGGTTTGGATTCAGCCAGATTACAATGGTGCAAAGTAGAAGCAATGTCATAAATCTCTGTCGGGCTGTGGATGGAAAGGCATCATTACTAAAGAGATTACGAGTCAAACAGTGAGGACAGGATAAGATGCTGTTTGTTGCCATCCATCTACTTTCACCTATAATTAAAATACTTAAGAAGGCAACAAGCACAATGTAAATAGCAGCCTCTTTTCATTATTTGTTTGCCTCTCTTTTGTCTGAGAGTTGTTAATAATTTATTTTTAATGCTAATGAATAATTCTTTAAAGAAGTTGAAGCTGGGTGTGTTAAATATTATGGTAGTGTTACTTCCTTCAAAGATGCGTTGCCAGGTTTTGTTTCATTTTATTTTTAAGAGCTGAGGCTGATCAGTATCATGTCTTGTTCTAATATATATATGTTTTTAATTAATTAATTTACATATCTGGCTGACATGTATTCAAGGCTTAGGTGGATAAAACAGTGGTGCTGTTCTGTCTCTAGTATTTTGAAGTTCCTTGTTGGATTGCTACACATGGCTCTACAGTGGTAGTAAGTTAACAGGGGACATTTGCAGCTACTAAATGAGAATCCTTTACTGCTCTCAAACTTCAGTGATTTCAGTGTCTAATGATACAATATGCTTGTGATCAACTAGATAATGTTCTCTAGTGAGAAATTATTAAATTGTGAGATGAAGGCTGAGTGGCCTGGGGTGATTTTGAGACTTTCCTGCGTAGATTATTTTTACTTCCAAGTCAATTGGTCAGAACTGCTGAATTTTTTATTGTTGTACTTGGCAAGTTTCAGTAGATTATTGCATAAACATTTTCGTTTTGTTGCTGATTTGTATTCTGACTGAAATTACATACAATAAAGGTTTCTACATTTAGTCTGTTCCTCTTCACCTCAAGACTATGTAAATTGATGAGATGACATAAGCCTAATTAAAGAGAAAGTGCAGTATAAATTCCTTTATATGGTTGTATTTTGCAAGTATCATTCCACTATTTTCAGTTAGAGACGATTGGATTAACTGAGGCCAATATTTACATATTTGACCAAATTTCATTTGGAAATAATTCCATTTATGCTTTAAATTGCTTCGATTTGTTTTGCTATCTTAATACCTGTAGCTCCTGTCATCTTCATAAAGTTAAAGCTATGATACTGGTTTTATTTACAAATGAAGAACTTAAGCCCATGTATCTCTCTGGCCATCTGTCTAGCTAACAGAGTCTTTAAACACTCCTCATACTTGCATTTTGTTTCCTTTTTAATGTAACTTGCATCAACATTGACCATTTCACATGGTCAGTGCCACAGTCAATAGAATTTTGAAAGAAGAATAGATGATCAGCAGACTGTCCATTGATTAGACTTGTGAGGGATTCTGCTTTTTCTGAGATTTTCTTCAGGATTCTCCAACACATACTATGCAATGTTTATCTTGCTGGCATTAGCATATGTTCATAGTTATGATGGGACATTGTGTCACTGTACTTTCAGCTTTCATTATTTCCTAACCAACTACTGCACAGTTAAAATAATAAAATAACAAATGATACTGCAGAGGTGTCCTGAGAAACAGTTTGGTGAAAACACTCATCTTTAAGAATAAAATCTAAGAATTTGATCTAGTGGGTGGCATCCCTGCCTATGGCAGGGGGGTTGGAACTAGATGATCTTCTAGCCCAAACCATTCTGTGATTCTATGAACTTTACTTTCTGTTGAAAGTGAAGATAGATGAACACACTGAGTGAATACCAGTGTACTAGTAAGAGCGCAGTGTGGCGTTTCTATCAGAGAAGCCTATGCTTTTTGACCTTTTGAGCCATTCTCAAAATATCTGTGGAATGAAGTTTATTCATTTCTTATAGCACATGCATCACAACATGTACTTGGCTTTGTGTCTGGTTTCCTGTGTATTGGAGCTGCCAGTGTTGAGAGCCAGCTCCAAGGATGCTGAGAGTAGGCTTTTTCAAGCCTCAGCAAATGAAGAGGATATGTCCTAAGGTAGCTAGCTCATAAAAGAAGCTACCAGGCTTATGATGGGACATGCAGTCTCAGGGAATTTAGGTACTTACTTGCTGTCTGGAGTCGTGAAGCATTAGGTATCTGCACTAGCCTTTTCATTCCAAAATGTCACTAAATGTTTGGTGGCAGTGGTTCCCTTTCCTTTGCAGCATTGGTGGGGCAGAACCCCTCTGGGACCACGTTGCTGGTCTCATGCCCAAGGTAGCAGTACTACCAGGATGCTCAGCTGTGAGACTTGACAGACCCTCCAGCCCTGCCGTTAGGCTGCTCTGGCCTAAAACCAGAGCCAGGGCCGCTGGAGGAACCTGGTGCCTAAAGGTTCCTTAAAACCTGTGCGTTGTCCAAGACCCATTTTGTTTGCTGTTTTATCTCTAAAGGTTTCTGAAGTTTTGTCTCATGAGCCCTAATTCTTTCTGTATGGCCATGACTAATTGTGTAAGGCTGCTTGAACGCAGGCAGCTCTGGTCAGGTTCTGGAGCAGAAATGTAGGTGCTTAGGAGACACGGCTGGTTAGCAACATAGATATCAAAAGACTTTTTAATGAGCATTCAATTTTCTGTCTCCTGGGTCAGCTAATGAGTTCCTTTTGTGAAGTGAAACTCATCTGATGTCAGTTGACACAGCTTCATGTATTTTTCAATGGAATTTTCCTCTATATCCATCTTTTAATACAAAGCAGTTGTAAGATTCTTGCTTCGCTGTGGTCTTTTGAGTAAAGTGACAGCTGCAGTTCCAGCATACCGTCTGTGTGAGATTTGGGAGCCACTGAATTGTGAAGGATACATCAGGCCCCTGACATCTAGGATATATTCCACCAGTAAAAAGAAATAACGGCTTATTTTGTTTCACTGGTAAAGTCAGTGTATTCTGATCTGTAAATAAACACATCTCAGTCTTACAACTTAACCTCAAACTGCCTTGGTGCAACATGTTTTTTTAACCTATTTCTACTGTCCCATGTTCTCCTTCTTGAGTTGATAGTCTCAAAAGAAGTTAGTGATAATAGGGTACTAGCTTTAGATTATCTTTCACAGATGGGCATATGAAATGGTATATGGTTGTATGAGATGGGTATATGAAATAATCTAATCCAGTCATGAGCTTAGGAATTGTACAGTATGAATGAATGTACTTGCATTCAGGTATTTGAAGTCGTGTTCAAGGTATTTATGGCATAGTGTGAAGTGACATATAGTTGTATCAGTGCAGACATCTGCAGATTTAAAAAATGAGAAATTCTGTTAGGTCAGTTTTAAAACAATATGATCATGCAAATCCTGCCCTAATGTACCTTTGGTATTGTCTCACAACTAAAGGAATGCTGTTGTCACATTTCATTATGAAGTCTAAAATTCAGAAGTTTAGTGACATTAGAAGATGTCACTGGCTTCATGGGAGTGCTCTGGGGCACTGTGGGAATAATGCTCTCCCACTGTCCCACGTCCAGCTTCATGCCTTCCGGTAGCTGACTCAGGCCATAGATCACCCTGAATACATGAAAACCTGTATCCTCAGATGGATGTGCTGCACTTTTTGCTTGCAGTCAGAGCCAGAAATGGTGTAGAGAAGGGCATGATAAGAAGAGACAGAGGTGGAGAAACTGTTGGAGAATGGGGAGCAGAAGATGGCTGGGAGCTGATAGAAGGACAATGGGAGCAACAAAGAGATGCCCACATGTGTGTTTGGAAGGGGAAATGGAAAGACAGGTGTGAGAGCTAGAGTCAGAAAGAAAGCACTGACATTAAGAACATGTGAGAAAAGGTCTGAAAAAAAGAAACCCTCTTGAGAAAGATGGAAAGGATTTTAAAATGCGTTATATTTTGTATAAATGTACCATTCCATATCAGAATAGTTAAAAGAGGTTAGGAAGGGGAGTAAAAGGAAAAGCACATTTTGTTGCTGTATTCATAGGGATGAAATAGACTACAGGAAAACAAAACAAAACAAACAAACAAACAAAAAACTTAAACCCCTTAGAGCAGTATTTAACTGCATATGTATTCTGTGCAGCTGTGTGGAATAAGGCAGGTTTTCTCAGTGTGCGTTATGGACAAAAGTCTATATGCATGTCTATTATCTATATGTAATAAGATAATGTTGGTACGAAGGCCTCTTTCTTGCCAAAAGGTTCAAGAACCATTAAGTTCTTGATCTCAAGCATCATGCCTTCAGGTCTTACAGAAGACATGTATGCTCTTTTGATACGGGTAGAGAGCATATTTTCTCTTAGTCTTAGAAATAATTGGCCCATTTAAGATTTTACTTAAAAAAAAAAAAGGGATAGATACCCTGTTTGTGAAACTGCCTCTAAAACAGCACAGTTTGACAGAATTGTAGGACATTCTTAATAGTGTCTGTAAGATGTAGCATGATCAGATTAAAATTTGGCTTTAAACTCATTTGTGTCTCTGTAACCTATGAGTTTGATTGCAAACTGTAACAGCAATCATTAGATCTAACTTCTGGCAGAACTAGCATTTTTATTTCAGACAAACAAATTAAAACTGTGTTAAGTATGGAATACTTTTTGGATGTGTATGACCTAAGTTTCTTATTAAAATACTTCTGTCTGCAGTCTGGAAACTAAATATGTACGCACTTGTATGCATCAAGGTGGAGAGGTTTGTAACATCTGTCTAATTGTCAGTGGGATTTTAAATATGGATTGCAATCCTGATTCACATAAATTTACTCATAAAAAAGTTACAGGAGAGGATACTGAGATGGAATCAAAATGAAGCCTGCAGAAGTACATGGGGATAGTGGTAGATGCAGTTATTGGCAGGAGCAGCAATGAGGCATGGATCTGGTGCTGGTAGTTCCACATTTTCAAAGCAGCTCTCATGATATTCCAAAAGCAAAAACTCCAGACAAGACTTGGCATCATCAGCTAAAATCCTCAATGCTCTTCAAAGTTCCTTTTAAACTAGAGAAGTACAGTATTGTTGGGACATGCATGAGTTAAAATGGAGAAGAGAGAGAAGAAAAGTGTAATCTGGATGGATTTGAAGATTTACAGAAATGTTTGAAGTCGTATTGCTACAAGGAATCAAAGTGCACAGCAAGAAGTGAAAGCTCCCAGGGTAGACTGTTATGACCTGAGTCAAAACATTGTACCATGCTTTCATACTGGTAACTCAAGAAATATCTAACATATAGTGTATGAGAATGTGTCAGTCTGCATTGACATTGGTATTTATGTGATTTTTTTCCCCCAAAGAAAGAAGGAAATAAGTTGCTAATTATTTTGCAGCTCAGCAAGTTCCTTTCTCCCCTCAGTAATGGCCTTTAAATAGCGAACAATTTCCTTTGAAATTAATAAAGTTTGATGGAAGTATAACCAAGGAAAAAAAGAAGAAACTCATTCTCTTTTAATTTTCCTGTATGCTTCCTTTCCCACATCTTAGACTGTAGATCACTTTGATCCTAAGTTATAACAATTCTTACCTACCTGGATTTGCATAAAATCTGTAAAAATGTTTTCAAGTGTGATTGAAGCATGTTAAATATTTGTATACATTCTTAAGATTGCCTTAATTACCTCGTGCTTTGCATAGGTGTAGCCACTAAATCTGAATGAAACAAAGGTCACCTGTGGGAAAGCAACAGAAATCAGAGGTACTTTTCATGGTTCAGGGAAATGAAGTCAGGTCAGGATAGCACTCTGCACTTTATTATTTAAAGGGTTTATTTATCTGGCCAAAAGCTATTTTGCCTTCACTGATTCACTTTAAAATAAACCTTCAAGCATGTCTGTTTGACAGACGTGGAGAAAATATGTCTGAGGGAGAATCTGATTTAATTCAAATCTTCCTTTTTAATTTAAGACTTCTGGTAGCAATGGGAACTCAGAAATATTCAATGGACCTGAAAGAAAGATGAATGACATTTTTATGGTGCCGTTTATTTAATCCATCAGTGCTGAGACACTTTAAAATTAAAATATATAGTCCCATTAACTGTTTTTTACTATATACATTCTTTAAAGAAGAGTGTCTGATGCATGCTTTTAGAGCATCACGGGGCTGTGGGTTACAGCCTGTCATCTGTGTGCTCTCTGGAGACGGCATTGCGAACATCAGCTGTCTAACTCCCATTCTGTGAAGAGTTTCCTCTTTTCTGAAAGAGGAGTAATATTTATGCACATGGCTGCTGCCAATGCTGTTTCTTAACAGCATATCTCCAAAGTGTTTCATTAAGATCTGCTGAACCTGCATGACTGCCCATGTCTGTAAGGAGTCACATGTGGAGGCAGAGCAGCTGCTCTGTTTCTGCTATGCAGATCTGATGTATCTGCATGGTGGGATTTACTCAGGTTCGTAAGACTCTTTGTTGTCTTGCACAGAAGCCCATATGTGTAACCAAATACTCTTTGTATCAAAGTTTAGACTCTCCTAGTTTTGCTCCCATTTGAGCATAAGGCCTCAGATTTTGCTGTGAAGTGACCTCAGTTTAACTGTGATTATGTAATTTCTGTAGATATATAACACAATAATCTGTAGATATTTTTCTAAGGAACACATGGCTCTTCCATACAATGTAGCCCTTGATAATGAATAGTCCCCCCCTTGTGAGAAGTTTTTCTGCTCCCCTGCCTTTTGCATAGAAGGCATTTTGTGTTGTGAGTGTTCTTTTGGGTGTGTTAGGAGTGCCTTGTCTGACAGAAAGGGGTTACCAACTATCCTAAAGACACTCTGAGTGTGAATTCAGTTTACCTGCCCTAGGGAAGTTAGATCTTCCCAGGTGACTGTTTTGTCCTTGGCTTTGATGTAGATCTCAACCTGGCAATTTGTGTTTTTTTTTGACACAGCACTGTTGTCAGAGCAGTGACTAATAGGTCTCTGCAGCTAGATCCCAATCTTTCAGAGAACCAAAGCAGTTCCTGGGGGAATGCAAGTTTTGGGGAATGCACTTTGTATCATTAGAGGCTTTTTAAAAGCAGGTCAGGCTCACCGCCTTGATCCCCTGGCAGATGTGGGTCCTCCCCCAGACATGAAGCAGTGGGGGCGGCAGTGAGGGAAGGGTGAAGGGTGGAAGACACAGCAAGCTGAGCTGCAGGGCCGTGGTTACCCCTGCCTCCTCCTGGGGGGGTGAGCCCTCTGTGCTCAGCAGGTTTGGGCCATGTAAACTACAGCTTCCACGTTTCATTGAGTTTTGTAGAGGCTAATGTTTTTTTCCTCAGTGTGTTCTCTGAGTATAGGTGCCCTGTTGTTAACCTTCCAGGCCAGGGACCGTGTCCCCTGCAGGCCCCAGGCCTAAGGTTCTGTGCTGCTTTATACTGTTTTTTTTTTTTCCCAGAGCTTCACCTCCAAGATGGATTGATGCTTTAACAAGTACCTATTGATTGAGAGGTAAAGTAAACAAGTAGAAGGGTAGGTTCAACATGGGTTTCTTGTCTCAGTTTTGCATAATTTAGCCTATATTACAAATGTAGGTTCCCCGGTTTATTTTTTTTGCTGCTGTGGCACATCCTATGACCATGCGTCATGGACTCTGTGCTGACTCTTGTCTGTGTAAACCACTTCCCAAGAACCCAGGTTAATTCCCAAATCTGAGGTTTTCCTGCCTGCTAGGAAAGCCCCATCTCTCAGGATGTCTTCAGCTTGGCACTGCTGTCTGTATGTCTTTCCCCTCAGCCCTCCAATGACTGCAAAAGGCAGCATTAGGGCCTGGACTCCTTTTCTGTTGCTGTGGAAGTGATTGATCTCCAAACTTAACACAGAAAAGCCATTATTGTGCTGAAGTAACTGTACTCATTACTTGCTTGCTCTTAGTTTTTTTTTTTTTTTGTGTGTGTATCTTTACCTGACAAATCACTAGTTGTTATTGCTCTTCTTTTTAATGGAAGGAACACAGCTCAATATACCATGAGAGTGAAAAGCAGCTGTTAAACACAAAAATAGAGGGAGTTCATAAAAGCAAAACAGAATTAATGTTTTGTGTATACAGATTCACCCACGACAATACAGATAGCATTTTCAAGTTTTGCTTGTGCTATTTCCTTCTTCTCTCTGTATTGATCATTCTTAACAAAGTTTGAACACTGCTGTAAATTTTTTTGTCATGCTTTTAGTTGTATGTGCATGTTTATCTGCAAAAAATACATGTTTCAGGTGCCTGAGGCAAATAGTCTTTTGTTCTAAGTCCTTCCTCTCTTGCATGTCACTTTCTGCTGTCCTTAATTATAACATAAGTATTTTATTTTTTTTTGTCCCTGAATGTGGACTTGAAATCTGGAGTGGAAAGGGGGAGAATGCATCTAGTATTATGCAATTTTCATCTCCTCCAATTGTAATGGCAGCCATCTCACACAGCAAACCCTGCACAGAATAATCACACAGTCTCTATGTGTGAAGGCAAGAAAGGAAGTCTGACATACTTGAGAGGGAAGATGCTACATCTATATGCTCATCGCACTTTTGGAGAAGAAAATGATGAATTTTAGAGGAATTACTGCATGGATAGGACCTCCTCGTATGTTGCCAGAACTAATCTGATAAGCATAGAAGGTCTTTTGAAAGGCTTCTTTTTTTTATATGCATAATTGTTTGCATAGTGACTTCACAATAGAGATTTGGCAGGAAGGTTAATGTGTTTTAAGCACTCTTTTGTGTTATATAGTATTCAACTGTGTGCAAAACCTGAAAATGCTAGGTTATTTTTCATTTTTTTGTGCTTCTCAGCTGTCATGTTCTTAATCTTTATACGGGCATAGAAAAAAATGATCAATGTGGTGAGTTCAGCTTGCTGCAGTACGTATGTATGACTTCTGTGCCTATGAAAGCAAGTCTACAGTATACATCTGAAATTCAGAAAGCATTGTTTGAACTAGTCTTCTAGTATCTCCATTTCAACACTATTTCATGGGAATAATGTAATTTCACTTCATAGCGGTATTCTGATATTAATTAGTTCGTAGTGCTTTATCAATACTAAATCAGAACTGTCAAATCATCATTCCATATCCAAAGTTCAGGCAGCAGGAGCACTAGCAGTTTCAACACCGGATGATCTCTGATCCCACTGCTGAACTGTGTGTGCTTGTTTGCTAAGGCTAACATGAAAACTATACAGTAAACCATTTATCTGCCTAGCAAACTTCATGGTGTTTTTTTTTTTTCTTTTTTTTTTTTTTTCTTTTTTTCTTTTATTGCCTTTGCTTGTACAACATTTACATTTCCTTTTTCCTTGAACTACATATGCAGTTGGTACTTTAAATCTTTGTGTATATATACCTGAGGACTTAACATTTCAGTGCTTAGCTTTTGCATGATATGCAAGAAGAGAATTTCACAGTTTATGCTTTTGGCCATGCTAGTTATTTCCTTGGGAGCTTTGACATCCCTTGATATATCTGACAGCTTTTCATTATAGTTTTGGGACTAAATGAGGAAAATGTCTTAATAACCAGTATGGTCTCTCATGTGTACAACCATCCAGATCTGAAAATTTAAGTCAGATGATACAAATTCAAGGGTGAAATGAGTGAAACATGCAGCTGCTCAGTTCCAGAGTGTAGTTCCTCATTGTACTTAATGTAATCTAGCCGCAGACTGTTGCCCAAAGGCAGCTTTTTGATTGCCCTCTGGTAAAGCAGGATATGTGGCTATATTAATATGTCCTCCCTTACATCAGTGAGTTGATTTCTTAGAAGACAGATGGTTATGGCTTGCACAATCTTTAGATGCAGCACAGGTGAGAGAGTGCAGTGGGTTGCTGAATTTTTTTGGGGGGGGGGGGGGGGGGGGGGGGGAAGAAAGGGATGTAATTCTTTTTTTGGTGGCAGTCCAGGCTTCAGGTCGAATTAAACACAATATAAAGCTTCTCTCTTGGGGGTCTAATATTTAGCTACATTAAGCTCTTTTAGCACTCCTGTAGCTAACCATCCTTGTTCCTGCGTATCTCCTCTGCCAGTCAGAATATTTCACTCCCCTCTGGTTGTAGGTTGTTTTGCTTCATCCCTTGTAATTATACATTTATCATCTCAGACGTATCTCTATGCCATACACATTCTGATAGAGCAAGGCATAAGCATCTCGCCATGTTCCCCTGTGGTCTGGTTTGGATTTCTTTAGGATTACACGTCTAGTGTTTCGTTCCTCTAAGAGGTGATGCATGCTGTAACGTTTGCTCCTTCAGATTCCTGTTTTTATGCAGAGTGCACATTGAGAAAATCTCTTGCGGTCTTGCTGCAGCGGCAGGAACAGGCACATCCTTACTGCATGCAGACTGTTTAAGCATTCAGGAGAGGTTTTGCTCACACTAGGCTCTGGTTATAGCTGGCAGGTTGAGAATTAACTATCAGAAAATTTCCGTAGCTTTAATATTAATCACTGTAGAGCAGTGATAGAATGACTTCTAACTATATGTATCTGCTAAAGCAGATAATTGTGATAACTACGCAGCCGCTTCCACAGACATGAAGATAAGAGCTGGGAAAGGGGTGAGCATGTGTAAAACATCAGGCTGTGGGGTTTTCCTACCTAATAATGTAGATGAGAATGAGGTGGACTTAGTGAGGATGGTGTATGCTGGTGAGAGACCTGCCTGAAGCTTTGAATATAAAATTGATAGATTCTGTAGCACTGAATAGCACAAGTTATTTCTAGGTGACCCTGTCATGGAATCTACTTAGTAGATATATAATGCGCCATATAAGGCAGATTAATTACATTGAGACACACATTCAGACACCTTTCTTTTGATTATTAGAAACTCTTCCCATTTCTGACCTAAGAGTAGGTAATGAACCAGTACCCACACTGTTGTTATCAAATGAACACTTTTCCTTTTCTTTGAATAGTTGCTCTTTCTTTTCTCTTGTAACTGCATCAGAAACATGTCACACTCAGCTCAGCTTTGTTTTTTCTTGGCGTCATGTAACGATGATTCTCCCTCTGCCCAATCATTCAGCTTGGGAACAACTGCCAAAAACCTGTGAGATGAGGTTTGATTTCAGATCACAAAATAAATTTCCATCCTTTTTTTTTTTTTTTTTTTTTTCTGCAGTTCAGCTTTTTGTGTTAGGTGGAGCCTATTAAATCTGTACAGAATGTTTATTAGCTGCACCACCTTTGACAAGTGCATATGATTAAAAGAAAGAGAATTCTAAATTAGAGTTTTCTAACTGAACACCATAGCTTGCTGAGGAATCCTCAACATGCGTAGAGCTGTGTTTCTTTTATTCTGCTCAGCTGAAAAAGTTCAGCAACTGAATAAGTGGCAGCCATTAAGCTGGCATCTCATAAGGGAATGTTTGCATTCCCTTTTGAACCATCTGTTCTTATTAAAAGACAATAGTGTAAATTAAGGGACTTGGTGTTCCCTAGTATTGTCTAACAATCTTATTTGTTAGACTTGGGTGTTCCGTCATAAAAACATACGGTGTAGTTTAATAAGCTGTGGACTCACAAATGACAGAGGTGGAAGGAAGACCCTGTGAATAAGTTCCTCAGGACTTTACTGCAAGCAAGTTGCAGAGAATTCTGCTACTAAAATGTGTATCTGGAAAATCTATCCTAGTTGTTAATGAGATGGCTGTAACTTTCTTTTTCCTTTTATATTAAAAAGAGAAATGTTAGGATAAACTTAAGGCAAGTTCCTGTATATGTGTATATGCATGCATGTGTGTGTGTATATACGCATATATATGTGTATATATATGAGTATGAGTACATTGTATTTTACATAGCTTTCTGATCTTGATGCAGTCTCAATACATGGCATACAGACATATCTCAGAAATGACTGTAGAAGTAAATTTGTTCTCCTTAGCGAAGGGCTAAAAAAATAAAAGCTCCACCATGATTTTTTCATTGGTTATGTGTTTCATACTTGTTCCTGATGCACTATACGACAAAATAAACTTGAATTCATATTTACAGGTTGCAAGCTTCTACTGTGCATATTAAGGATGGGATTATTCATGCCATACGCTAGTTCTGCATGCTTCACTAGAGCCACACCAATGTATGAGCTCCAGGTTGGGCCCTCAGCCAAGATTACTTTCATACATGTTATTTTTGTGCAAGAGCCTTGCTTTCATTTTTCAATGGGTTTCTTGGCATTCAGATATATGCCACCTAACTTTAGGTACTTACCTGGAACTTCTGCTCTAATAGGTGGGATTAAAGCAGAGAGTGTATTATTTAATATAACTCTTTAACTCTTTCTTGCATTAATATATTTGGCTTTTGGCTTTGGATATGTGATTCTGTGATGTTTGTATGATGTTTGATATGGGAAGGGTGAATGATCAAAATAAGCTGTTTTTCTTCATGCATTCTCTCTTCAGCTGTTCTGTTTTCCTCAAGGAAAAAATCTATTTCCCTATCTTCCTGAATTTCAGAGAAGTCAAGGAGTTACAAATCTCTCTTTTTGTGTAAACCTGTTGGATTCCTGTATTAAATCAATAGGTGCTCTTCTTTTTGAAATCCTTGATTTCTAGACTTACTTACTGGAGTGGGACCATTTAGCCTGTCATGCTGTATTAAATGATGCAGTGCTGTAGCTTTTGTTTCCATTCTGCATTGCTGTGTAATGAAGATAATTTAGCATTCCTGACATAGTATATACTTGTGTTTGAGTTGTGTCAATAATGTATTTCCATGGGTGGAAAGATTCATTAAGAAAGTAATTTTAATAATGCATGAGGAAGGTAGGAGTTCTGCTAATGAACAGACTCCAAAGTAACCAAAACAATAATTTAGCTAGGATCTGTTTTAATGTATTTGTAAGTAGGCAAAATGTGAAACACTTGTTTGGAACTCTAGGAGGATCATATTAAATGGTCTTAATAGCTTTGCACAAAATATTATAATTTAGTCATTATGGGGACAGTGGGATTTGGGTTTTGTGCTTTATTTCCTTACTTGACCAATATAGCCTATGTGGCAAATGTCAAGGGAATAATAAATATACCTTCTATACTCTGTGGATAGTTTCCTGTGCTTGCACTAGCATTATTTTTTTTTATTATTTATTACTGTTGCCACTTAGATGACAGTTGCTCATTCTGTGTCCTAATATGAATGGGGGAAAGACGAGAATATTAGTTTAATGCAGAAGTCTGTGTATTCTCTAATGAGACTCATGCATCTCACCCCCTTTAGTGCTTTTGAGTAAATACTCTATATACTCTAAATACTCAGAAGTATAGCTCAGGGAGGATTTTAATTGTGAAGTGCTATTTTCAGCTGATTTTTTTTTTCTCTCCCACTAAGGGGCAAAAAATGTCCTTGTCTAGTGAAAGAGGTGCTGGGAAAAGTTTTCTCAAGTTTTGAATAACTGGAGGGAAGGAGTGGTACTGGGCCTCCTTGACAGCTTTTGTCTAACTTGATTTGTAATGTCTTGTTTCTCAGTCGTGGCATCTACTAAGAACTGTGAGAGAACTGGTCCAAGTTGCACAGTATTTTTTATTAAGTACAAAAAAAACCTCACTGAAAGCTATTACACTGCTTTCACTGCTTAGTCTCCTAAGCAGTATTAATTACTGCGGTGAGGATTTATCGGTGGCTGTCTGCATGAGTTTGGTAAGATCATCTTAGTGCCTCCTGTCAGTGAACACGATCTCACTACTGCGCTTTATGGTTGTCACTGTCAAGTCATCTATCCTGGTAGGCATGAAAATAATTAGAATGTCTAGGTTTGTACAACATACACAGGCAAACGTATGTTAAATGTCGCATTGTCTTATGCATTATGTATTTGCAGAGCCTTGGTGTGAAAACTCTCTCCCAGCTTATATGCAGGATCTTACATCTAAATCATGACTTTTAGCCCAGATTTGCTGTGTATTTGTGTTTCTGTAGCATGAGACCACAAAGGCTCAACTGAAATGAGATTGTAGATTTACTTGTATAGGTTCTCTGTTAATATATCTGAAAAAGAAAGAGACTTTTTAAAAGTCTCTTTTAACATATTCTCTCTCTTAATATATCTTCAAGGCACAGGGGGCAGCACTTTTGCTTGAAATTTGGGATGTTAATGTTGTACAAGTAATTGATTTAAGCTGTTCTTAAAGTGATTTTTTTTTTCTTAATAAGTCATCTAATTGTAAAAGTTTACAAACATGTCAACTTAGATACTGGTTTAACATTACTTCTTGTCTTCATTATTGTGTTATTGGCAAGGAAACTGCAAAACAAACAAGCGCTGCTGTTCCTTGTGACCCCTGGGCTGTTGTTGCTGCATTCTTTGTGCTTGTGTTATCTGGCAGCTCAATGAGCAAAGTTGCTGCAGAGTAAACTTCTTGCTACAACCCAAGACATTCTGTACGTTGGCTCCCATGGAGCTTATGCTTTGGTTTTCCTTCTGGAGTTACTTTTAATATCCCTTTGCAATGAAATATGTGTTTGTTTGGTTGGGTATTTGCCTTCGGTGATAGATCAAGTGCAAGAGGTTCTGCCACAGTATTAAATAATGGGACGCTTACTGTGTTGAGGCTACTGAGGACACAAGGTTCCACAACTACAATTTCCAAAATGCTCTGAGGCCATGTAAAAATGTTTCACTTGGAAGTTGTTTAGCATTTTGATTAAAAACTCATCTATAGGAAGCATGTGCTTCGCATGGATTTTTTTTTTTTTCTTTTAGCAAAGACACCATTTTCAGTGTTTAAATAAATAATGACAAATTTTTAAACCCTTTCCATTTGGCATAATGAATTATAGCCATTTTAGAACTCTATGTGAAGAAAGAAAGGAGCAATGGATGTGAAGAGGAGATGAAAAAACAAAATGTAAAACACAATTGAGAAGGAAGAAAAGGACCTTGTAGGTAAATTGGGAAGGAAAGGTCTCTTAGGGAAGAGAGGCGATCAAGGCATTGACTTGTGCCTTACGTGAGAATGAATTGAGGTTTATCTGTACTAGCAAGTGTTGAGAAAACAGAACAAAGAGAAAAGTTATCCTTTCAGTAACTTCAAGGCAATGAAACCTGAAGTGCAGGAATAATTACTAAAAATCTTTTTAATAGTTTCTTTCAAAAATAAGTGTACACTTTAAAATTGTAAATATAAACTATTAAAAAAAAAAAAGCTTTGGAAATGTTAGTGGTCCACAGAACCTGCAGATTTTAGAAACTGTCAAATTAATGAAACCAGATTTTATTCATATGCTGAAAATATAATAACACACACATTTTTAACTTAAAAATAGTTCTGAACTTATTGTTACTTAGATTTTTCTGCAGGGTATGAAAGCAAGTTGGTACGTATTATGAAATTCAGGCAGCTCAGTCCTAGGAGTTAGATTAGGTGGGAATGTGGAAAAAAAGAGTTCTTCCTTCCTACAGGCGGTGAGTGTCAGAGCCCCATGTCCTCTCAGCAGAACTCAGGTGACATTCTTCTCAGAAAGTCAAGTGTTGTTCATATTCTAAACAAAATGTTGTGTATGGGGGCAGAGGGACAAAGTTATGTTCTAGAAAATAATCTATGACACCCTACAGTATTGTTTGTCATACTTGCCATTGGATTTTTTCCATTTTTATTCCAATGCTTTTTGTTTCCTTTCTGTTTCTTATAGTGATCACTGTGAAACACTTATTAGCAGAGAGATTTCTGCCAGACTTCTGACCTCAGTGTATCTAAAGAAAGTGCCAAGGGTGAAAAGTTTATCTCTCTGTGAAGGAGGTAGTATGCTATTGCTTAAAGTACAAGATTGTCATCTAGATGAGTCTGAAATTGAGGGAAAGAGAACTAAACCATTCTCCATTCTTGTTTGTGTTAGGCTGTAGGATGTGAATGGATTGAAAAATCCTCTGAGCTTAGCATTTGCAGATCTTTCATGTTTTGCCTGAGGGCTATGTTCTGACCTGTGCTTAAAAGAAATGAAGTATAATACAAGTACCTTGAAAGACAGCTGAATCTTTGAGCCCTGTGAGGACAACTCCAGTGTTACATTGCTTTGGAGGTTCACAGCTAAGGAGAGGTTTGATAAGCCTGCAGATGCCTTAGATGAATTATGACTACTCATGACTAACTTGGAATTTTAATCTTGAGTGAAGATGGTAGTCTTGGACAACTGTCCAGTGAAACCTGAGCTCTCTGAAGTTCTGCAGGTCTTCAGGAAAGCTCTCTCTTCTCTTTTGGCAGGTGATTTGTGTTTATCTAGTATTTTTGTAGCGCAGTCTCAGACAGATATGGACAGCATATAGCCTATGTTCATGATTGTAGGCTTAAATGGGAAATGTATGCTGTTTGTTGTTGCTATATCCCTAACCCTGGAAAATGTGTCTAGAGTAGTTTCCTCACTGGGCTCAATATTGTGTAGTCATGCATACTAGATTTCCTTACTAGATTCTGTTTTCCATACTAGATTCTAGTCCCTGCGTGTGTCAAGGTTTCATAAGTGAAAAGTTTCACCAAGAGAAATAACCACCCATATATGACAGCCGTCATCTCTTTGCATTGGCAGGTTTGAAGAAAACTACCTCATATTTGAGTTGGAAATGCAGTAAACATAAAACCGTAGTGCCTCATACCTCAGTTTTTCATTTTTCATTGCTTCATCATATAATACAGACATTATTGAATCTGATCGGTGTTTCCCGCCTCTGGATCTGAGGTCAGTAAAAAATGCCTGGGTTAAAGTCTCTATTCTTATGTTGGGAAATTGGAGAAGTAAACCTGTAGATGTTTATTTGGTACTGACTTGATCAATGAAGGGTGTAAAAAGGCTTCTTCAAATCTGCTCTCAGATAAACATCTGTTGGGTTGAGGATTTTATACCCACAGGTGACTGGTTGTTCTGTCTGTATCTTTAGGGCTGCTCGCACTAATGCTCTCAAAGCACAACCTTTTTGAGTGTAACTGTGGTTGCTTGTGAAATTTTTCTGCTGCCTGAAAGCAGCTTTCCTCTCTCATTGCATGAATAAACTTTGATCCTTTCCCCTTATAAATGTACAATCAAAGCAAGATTGTATTATCTCAGATGGAGATCTATGAAGCATGTCAAATATTTGTTATTGAATGGGTTTAGCTGAACACCTGCATTTTTAACTGGCTGAGCATGTACCTGGCGCTCTGCGATGTTTAAACCTGAATAAATAAGTTTATCTAGCAAATAGGAAAAGAGCATGAGAAGGGATTCTTGAGTTGTCACAGGCAACCTTATAATCTAATGGCTTTTGCAACATAGCAAAGCATTAGAGAAAATGGTCTTAACAAGAGATAGTTAAGTTTCAACTTATACACAGTGATATTTCACTGAAATCTGAGTAGAAGTGCCTTTTGTCTTAAGCTAAGAAGAAGACAACTCTTGATTTACCTTTAGATGCAGAACATAGGACTTGTTGGGGCAATCTGCATTTCATTTGCTTCCTGTGTAGAGTGTTTTCTGCCTCCTTCCCCATACAAAGATCAAGGTGTGCTGGCCTTGGCTGGCTGTAGCTAGGCCTGGCTTCTCCCCATCTTGGCAGTGGGTTGGGCACGTGAGGGTAAAGGGAAGCATGGGTAGGCCATGCTGTGGGGCAGAATGGCTCTTTGGTCTGCAGGAGACACGTGAATGGGAGACCCTGCCTCTCTTCTGGAGGTATTTAAGGCAGTGTGAGAGACCAGACGGCAAGAGCTGCCCACTCCTTACTGCCTGACCAGAGCTTTCTAAGCACACTTGAGACTAGCTCCTCCAATCCCCTTGCTTTTCCAAACCCCCACATTTTCTGTCATCTCAATTTCAACCCTCTGGAGTTTAGTTTCCAACACACCAGGATGCTTGCTCTGTCTTTACTGGGAAAGACTTGGAGTGCCCGTGCTGCTCAGAAACCATGAGTCAGCTTACTCAAGGGAAGGAGGAGGAGGCGAGGAAATCTCCTTTTTATGATGTCTTCCCACACTTCCTGGTATTTCTGTTTTGGGCATGCTGACTCCAGAAGCTGTGGGCTGTGTTTTGCCCAGCTTCAGTGTGTGTGAAAATTGTTTCTCCCATCTAAGGATGCAGGGATCACCTACTTCTCCTGATAGTAGGTGTCAGTATCCCAGGTGCCTTTACCCATCTGTAACAAAGGGCTGATGTTATCATTTCCACTTCGAGTGAATTGTAGTAGGGGGGCACTGGGGCAGGAGGCAGAAAGCCTTTGCTCAGTTCTGCAGATGTCAAGACCAGCTTGGTTATAGGGGTTTTCCGAGGCATTCCTTACTCCAAGAGACTAGTGGGTAGAGTATAACCCTTGGGGATAAATAGAATTGTAATTAAATTCATAGGAACTGTGGTCCTAACTTAACTGAAACATAACTGGACTCACAACAGTGAGTGAGTAAGCTTTTGCAAATAACACACTATCAATTTGAGCAGTTTGTACAATAAAAAACGCACTTCTACCTCTGTGTTTGGAAGGTAATATTCAGAGGGTCAGCATAACAGTGCTGAAATGATTCAGATATATTAGGCGTCTAGATAAAAATGATGACAGGAGAGGTATAAAATAGTGCTGCTCAGTTCACTTGCTGAAAACATCTTGCAAGTGCTTCATTTATATTTCACGCTGGAGTTAAGAACTGCTACAATAGTGCCAGGAGGAAAAAAATAGAATTGCCTCAGCTCTGTTCTTACACCCACAGACGTTCTTTAGTGTGGAAAATGAGTCATCAAGAAAAGATATTTTTACTTTGCAACAGACATTAGAGAAATGTTGATCTTCAAACAAACTGTGTGTCAATTGATTTACCAGTCAAAAGGTTCGATCCTGCTTGCATTCTCTTACACAGATCTTCTTTTCTTTGAAACCACTGGAAAGTCACAACTACAAGTGACCAACCTGAGCTGCCCAGAATTCACAAACAGCTCAGATGCAGTCCCCACTTCAGTAGTTTTGTGACACGACTGACAGGAGAGGTCTGCTGGGCTATCTAAGTCTCTGCGTTTGCAAGAAAGTGGCTCAGAGATTAATTGTCCTGGTCTCTTTTGCCACCCATCCTCTGGCAGCTTGGTAGGGCTACCAGCATGGGGCTTGCTCACCAGCTCTGCCACTGCTCCATGGGATGCAACCAGGGACATTAGGAGGTGGAGGCTTTAACATATCTCAGCTTTGCAAACCTCTTTGGAAAAATTTCCTGTTAATGGTGAAAATTAAGTAAGAATTGATTTGTAATTTTTCCTCTTGGTTTGAGAAAACTGAGAGCCAGGAATGGAGGGAGCCTGCTGTTTACTATCTGAGAATTTGGCCATTAATTCATCTTTAGTTTGTATTTGGGATTACAAGTCTTTGCTATTATGTGCAATAAAGATACGCTTTTCATCTGTAGTTTTCAAAGCATTTTGCCGAGGGAAACAGGAAGCACGATCCTCAAAGCCATGTAAAGGAGTTTATTACTTGCCAGGTGCAAAGTTTAAAACTCAATTAATTATTTTTTTTTTTACTGGACTATGCTTCTATCAGTGTCAATTGTTCAAAGATGCTAGTGGCTCAACTGAATATAAAGCTACAAACCTACAACCACAAGCCCTTATTTATCACCCCAGGCTTGTTTTCTGGCAAGATAACGTGATTTTTGTGTTAGTATTTAATGTTAATATTATTATACCTGTTATTCAATTGGCTAGTATTTATTCTTAGATTTCCAGATGTTCCCCCTGTGCAAATTTGCAAACTTGCTGTATTGTTCTGTGATAATTGATTGTTGGAAGTTTGTGTGCTGTGAGGATTATTTTTAGGCTATCCTTAAACATACTTGGTGGGTATATAATTCTTCCTATTTGGAAATCAAATGAAGAGTTGGCAGTTAATTGTGCAAATCCTGCACACAGGTGCTCCCTGCTAGGAGCTGCTGTCCCCAGCTGCATGCCAGCAGTGAGCCTGCCAGAGCCCCAAGTCCAGCCGATGGCGAGGCTGAGCATGTGTTCCCACTGGGCTCAATAAGCAGCAGCACTTTGTTACCCTAGTGGTACAAACAGCCTAATCCTGTCCCTCTTTCCCTGGCAGTTCAGGCTGAAGGTCTGTTAATGGGAAACATGTACTCTGTGGTCACTCTGGTAGCTGGGCTCAGGCTTGCCTCTGCCTGTGTACTGGGTCTGGCCTGCCACTGTGCCTCTGTGTGCCTGGAGATGCGCCTTTAATCCCCTCACCTAACTCTAACCCCCATGAAACATGAAGTATCCCCATTTTTTGCTACAGCTGTTCAGCATCTCCCCCTGCCAGCTCCAGAGGCTTTCTGCTGCCGGTGCCTTCAGCTGTAGGCCTTGCTGTCGCAGGCACCCAGTGTGCGTGAAGGCCATGGAGATCTCCTTCAGTTGCTGTGCTGTACTGACTCATCAGGCTCTTTCCGGAAGGCTTTAGCTGTCTATTAATAAACTGACTTGCATTACTTTCGCTTGTGCCTAGGCAGACATGAACTTCTTGAACCCTTTTGTCTGTTTATTTAAGTTAAATATGATTTGAGAGCACAATGATTTGGACAAATAATCCTTTTTTCTCTTTTTTTTTTTTTATTTATTCCCTCTATATGTCTGAACGTCTTGATGGGACATAAAGAGCCAGTTCATTTCCACCTCTCAGACTGGATAGTCACGTACCGAAACATCCACTTGCCTGCTTCGGCATGAAGCTTTTTAAATGCAGGAAAGCAGTTCTTCTGTGGAAATAGGTGTTGGGGCTCCTACTTGTTTTAGCAGCAGTTTAATTTAGAAATGTAATTGACAAGTATTCACAGTGCTTGTCACTTTCATCATCTTTACAGCCTCACACACTCTTTGGGTTAAAAAATCCTTGCCTCTCTCTTTCCCTGGCCTCTCCTGTAAAAGAGGGGCTGTCAGGTTGTTTTCAGTTCTTAGAGAAGGAACGAGGTTAGTTTCTGTGCCTATGGATTTGAAGGAAGAGACTCTAAAAGGAGAGGCCAACAACCTTTGGCTTAGAATTTTGTTTTTCTGATGGTGTAAGATTCACCAAGGTCAATAGGGGGGTTGCATGACCTTAAAAAGAAGAATAGACTCCTAAATTAAACATTTTGCATTCTGAGACTTCTAATTACCTGAACGTGCTATACCTGCATTTATATAATTATGTATTTTATGTTTTTTGTTTATTTTAGTTTTTGTTTGTTTGTTTGTTTTTAGCTCAAGATTGTATCTTCTGCTTGCATAAATACTTTGAAAACACATAGAGCTTACTGGAATTACATTGTATAAGTTGTTGATGCCTACATTTGCTTACTTTATCAAACACATTTGCAGTATACTGCTGCATTTCCGCTTCTCTCCTGATCTAATAAAGTAAATATAGTACATCAAATGAAATTAGCTTCATTTCACACTTACTTAGCAGTTGATCCAGTGTCCTGCAGGATCTGCTTTTTATTTTTAAAACAAATCAAACAAAATGTAGTTATTTCTCTGTAACTTCATTTCTTTCTAATTACCATCTTGGGAGGCAAGTGGTTTTGATGTTAGGAAGATGTAGGATACATTACGCTGATGTTCATTAAGTTAGAATGACATGGTGAATTCACAGAAGGTGAGGGACAACAAATTGCTTAAGAGATTGAATTTGAATTATCCTAAATTCTTATTATAGTTAAGATTCATTAGTTGTGTGAAGCATCTTGTACAAGAGGAGTTTTCTTTCCCAAGTTTCAAGCGGAATAGTACTCCAATGGTAATTCAAATGGTCTGCAGCGCAAAGAATGTTTTCAGAAAAAGAGAATCTAGAATTAGAAGATTTGTTTTATTTCTAAAGAAGTCACTTAACTGGCTGTGTGTGATGTTTCTTCCAACTTTGCTTACCACTTTTCTGTACTACTTTTGGCTCTGTATTGGCTTTGCCACTATTGTAAAGCTTGTGGTGATGACAGGATCAGTCCTTTCAGTAGGACTATGCAAGGGTGTTCATGCTCAGTAAACTCTTCTATAAATGCAGTGTATAATAGGAGGTATGTAAGTGTGTCTTATTCCTAACGGAAGTCCCTCTTGTGCCTATTGCCTTATTAGTGCATGACATCAATAAAATTTTCAAGCTTTAAAAAAAATCAAACTGATTGCTACTCATCTCTACAAAGAGACTTCAGCAAATTTAACTTCAGTAAAATTGCCTTGTTCTAGAAATCAGTGGCATTCAGTCAATTGCTGTGACTGTCTTATGGAAGTTTTGTGTATTGAAAAAGTGTATTAAAGGTGTTCCAAAGGTAAAACTTGAAATCTTAATTTCATTGAAAATGATGAGCAGCTGCCATCACAAAGACCTGTGAAAGTGACAAAGTTCTGCAGTTTGCAGAGGGAAAAATCAGAATTGTCTGATCTGTAAGGAATTTAATCGCGTGATGTATTCACAGTTGGACATACCTAGATGAATTAGGCAGACAATAAGTACAACGTTTTAAGTATATAGTTGGTGATTACACAAGGTAACCAAAACTCAGTCAGCTCTACTTCTTCAGTTGGTATAGAAGATAGCTGTATTTGGCAGGAGTCAATCAATGTGAAAGGTGTGTATTCTATGGATGACAACAGTTTTGCCTCCGTTGAAGAACTTTATATGAGAAAGGGAAGTCTTCCAGATGGTGCTTGTGGTACAAAAGATCTCTTGTTATCTGCCCCTGACTATCTGTGTTAACTGGAATGTTTCAGTGTCATTCCTGTGTATTAGTTTCCTGCCTGTAAAACAGGATAGCAGCAGCTTTCCCACGAAACCATTGTCCGAGCACTTTCAATGGTGTTCCTCCAGTGCTGAGACCCAGAGAGAGCAATAGGTATGTTCCTGGTGGTCCAGCAATTAGACAAATTGGGGGGTGCCAGGGAGGAGATGGGAGAGAGGTTTGTTTCTGCTGTCTTCAAATCAACCAGTCTTTTGCTGTTGTGTTTAGTTGTGCTTTTTTTGTTTGTTTGTTGTAAAGAAACAAAAGCTCGAAATGTGTTTGCGTACATTTCTAACTGTGTTCTCGTTACATGCTGTTAGTTAATACTGCTTTATCTGACTGAGGACTGAGTGCTGTAGGATATGTTTAGTATATATTTTCCTTTATGCTTTGAGGACCTTATCCTGCAAGGTGCTAAGCAGCCTCATTTCGCATGGGCTTCTCACCAGGAGCTGGGAACACAGCACGAGCCAGGAGGTGGCCCAGTCCTCGTGAGACTGGATCTTGTGCAACCTAGTGTAACTTAAAAACATGATGAATCTTTTCAAATGCTGCGATTAATACATCATGAACTCTCCCACAGTAGTAATTTTGGTGCTTTAATATATCACTGAAAATATTTCATTAAGCAGTAAAATACTGCTATATATTTCAGGCCTCTGCTGTGCATGTCCTGGTGTGAAAGGGGACTGTTATCTTCCCCTTAATTTCTCTGGTGCAAATAAGTGCTACAGCTTCACCATTCCATTTCACCCCAGGCAGTAATTCTGAACAGTTATCCCACTACTCTTGGGCTTAATGATGCTATCAGATGACGGAAAGTGAGTGACCTTTCAAAATGGAGTGAACTGCAATCACTCTGCCACCGGGGTCCTGGTTTGCTGTAGCATCTGATGGGGCCATGGAAGGATATTTATTGATCTAGGTATTCGCATGACTCGCATCACTGATGTATCTGGTGACAAACAATTGTGTAAGCAGGTGAGCAGTTTGACCCATGTCTGCTGGTAAGCTTTTCGGGGGAAATTTTCTGAGGACATTAAAATGCAATGTACCCACACACTTGGGGAAATATTATCTGCATTTTTTTTCTTTGTGACTCAAGGAAAAACCAAAAACCCCAACCCGCAAACTAGTAGAAATAATTTTTCCATATGTACGCGTTTACATTATTTTAACTCTGTCTTTGAATTATTTACAGTTCACTTAGCCAGTGCTGTTTTATATATCCTCACATGGCTGAGCAGACACTTTGGATCTTAGTGAAACCAGCCTGGATTTTAAGACACAAATGTCTGAAGCAGACCTCTAGGTCTCTATATTTAGGCGCCTCAGTACAATGGCCTCAGTAAGCAGGGTGACAAGCACTTGCAGCTGCATTGCTGCTTTCATGTATGCTTTCTCTTCAGCCTAGGGCACTGCTGTCTAAACAGTTTTTCAAGGCATTGAAAGCACATGTGGTGTCAGTAAAGCATCACCAGAGCATTATTCTTTGATACTTTTTTTTTTTTTCCTCTTTTATTTCATTCTGTAGGTTGTTTTTGTTCTTTTTATGTTGTCAATATTTTTATTTTATTTTATTTTATTTTATTTTATTTTATTTTATTTTATTTTATTTTATTTTATTTTATTTTATTTTATTTTATTTTATTTTATTTTATTTTATTTTATTTTATTTTATTTTATTTTATTTTATTTTATTTTATTTTATTTTATTTTTAAATCAGTATTTGTATCTCTGTCTCTATTAAAGGCTTTGAGGCAATCTTTAGATTAAGAACACTGCATTAGTGAAAGAGTTACTGGTTTTAATCTCACATTAGCAGAAGACCAAAATTTTCTGACCATGCTTATTATTCATTCTAGAGTCTTGGTGGAAAGACTTTGTAATAGAGTGACTGATTACAGGACTTACCAATTACAGTTTGTTTCCAATCATCAGGATGCTTTCCAAATTTTTTATACATTTTTATACATTTCTGAGTACACTGGATTATCTAAAACAGTGTATGTGTACTGATGGGATTTTCAAGAGAATATAAACAGGTGAAATGTTGAAGTGTGATTTCTGCACAAATTTTATTACGTAATTTTTTTTTTTAAATCTGGACTATAAAGCCTCATTTTCAAAACTGCTGATGGTTCCCACTGATTTCTGCTGGAGAGGCAGAGGTTCAGCACACATAAAAGGTAAATCAGTCTCTGAACACTTTGTAGTTACTGACTGCCTTTTGAAAATGCGTGCATTTTTTCTTGCTGGGAGGCATATAGCAAGTCGCAGTAACAGCGCTGAGAATACAACAGCCTCTGCCTTTGCAAGAATACTGGGGCTTCCTGAGTCAGTTCAGCTGACGTGTAATTACTTTTATGGGAAGACAGGGATCTAATTAAGACCAGTGGAGGGATTTTTTAATTGCATCTTTTGCAAATTAAAATAGTATTCAAAATCTACCTACATATTGGGGTAGTGCGCTAAAATTAGCCTCAGTTACTTGTTCTGTAGTTTGCTAAGCATTTTCTACAGGCAAGTCTGTCAGACTATTTTCAGGTATGATTTTCTGGCTATAGCATGGAATATAATTTTCTGTGAGCAGTTGTGCACCTGGAGGCATTCTTTGGCCAAAGAACAGCCCATGTATTTAGGAATTATTCTGTGCTAGATGGGTTGATACTGAATGCGCTTAAAAAGTAATTACAAAAATTGTGCAGTTCTATTGCAATTTGTCATCAGTAAGAAATGAGCACATGTGATGTTCGGGAGCAGCTAAAATTCATGAGCAGTTGGTGGAAGGACTGCTTCATTCGTATCTTATCTTTCCACTTCAAATGCATGAAAAGTTTTTGGACTGAATATGATTTTGTACACTATTGAAATATTGTACAGGCAGTACACTTTGAATTGTTTGCCGTCAGTCACACTGGGAGTCATCCATGTCATACTCGATCTAGAACTTAGTTCTCTGAGCTACCAGTGAGAAGACGAGTAACATTTTACCCATTCATAGCTCTTTGAAACTAGCAATGGGAAATTCTGGTTAGTATCCTTACCAATGCAAAATTGTTCTATAGGTTTTTCTTAAACTCTTTCTCCAGCCTGGGTTTTAAATGGCTGTGGGATTAGACCACTACCACTTTCCCAGGAGACTAATTCACATTTTAATGGGGTTCATAATTTCTGTTTTTTGGCTGAGTAATACCTTTTCATGTAATCTCACCTGAATATGACTTGTCATTTTCCCTTGGGCTCCCGTATAAATATCATACCCATCATCATATGTACCCTCTGGAAATCATGCTGCAGCAGCCGTCATATTTCCTACCACGCTTGCTCATTGGATTGCCACACTGTATACCTTGCTGTCTGAACCAATTCATGTATTTTTCCTCTCTGGCTTGTTCAGCCAGTTTGGCAATTGTTTCTTGATAATTCCTGAACTCCCTCTGGTTTACTGTCATCTTTCTAATGCTCAGGACACCCTGCACTGAATGTTGTGTTTGAAGTGTTATTTCACCTGTGCCATGTGTGTGTGCATCCCTGAGTGTCTCTAGTCCATAAATGCAGTATTTCAGCTGTACCAAGAAGAATGGGAGATTATTTATTTATTTATTTATTTATTTATTTATTTATTTGTGGGGAAACAAGGAATATTTTTGATTCTGTCAGGTATCTCAAACAACTGAGGAGCATGAACATATTTCAATATGTTACTTTTTCATTGTGCAGCAGTGGCTGTTAAACACCTCATTAGATAAACAAGCAAAATGTTAACTAATTAATGAATGTGTAGAGTGGTATGAGAAGACTGCCTAGAACTTTCTTTGATAAAGACTGCATGTAGGGGGAAGGAGACACGCACTTGTTAGGGACACGATAATGTTAAACAGTGAATGTCTCTGAGGTTTTACGTAGGCTTCATTTAAGTATTTAATTATTGGTGAGATGCTGGAATTGTCTCTTAAATGATTGGATCAAAATTCCTCTGACAAGAGACTGTTTTCTGTCCTTGGGACATGGGTACTCTGTAACTGCTCCATCTGCAATTTACCTCATATGCCTGCCTTGGGATTATAGTTTTTTTCTTTTTTGTATCCTTTTTTTTTTTTCTTGTTTTGAAAGATCTCAACACAGAGGACTTACAGAGGAGCTGGAGGAGTTCACAGAGGACTTACAGAGGAGCTGGAAAAGTTTTCTGTTCAGTTGCTGTGAATTGAAAACAGAGTTACTAGAATGATAGGCAAAAGAGTACGTCTCAGAATAGAAGCAATAGGAACAATGTGGATCAAAAACTCACAGCTTTGAGATAATTCTTAACTGGTTCCAAAAAGAACATATAATGTGGTTGCTTCTGGCAGCAATGCTCCAGAAGGAAAAGAAAGCAGCTGAAGAGAGAAAAACCCTTTTTTCCCCTGAAAAAAAAAAAAAAAAAAAAACACAACTAAAATATAGCAAACACATTGTTTGCTAAACTAAACTAAAACTAAAATATAGCAAACACATTGTGGGTGAAGACGGCCCAACCCTGGAAATATGGTGCCCAAAGACTGTGATTATTTATGCCGATCTGGTTGCAGCTGAGCTTGTTTAAGAGGTTGGTGTCCAGTTTGTTTGGTGATCTGTATGCTGGGGAAGAGTGAACTTGTCTGAAGAGCTGATGGAGAGAGAATGCAAACCAGTGTGATCAGCAGAGAGAAGGAAGAGCCTTCTGAAGAGGGGTTTGAAGTGAGTCATGTTGAGCTGGACCTGGTCAGACAGGGTGACTGCTAGAAGACACTGGTTATGTAATTATGAGTGAAATAATCTGCTCTTGATATAGTCTGGTTGTGAACAATCTGCCATTGCACATTGCCATATTTTAGTGTAACTTTCTATGTATAAAACAAGTGATAAATAGCACATGCTCAAGTGTCCCTGATTTGCTTATTTTGTAAGTGCTATTTTTATTTTTAGGACTGCCCTCATGATTGCTGGAGTGATGATTAATCCCATAGACTTCTGTGCATTTACTAGAAGTTGTTGTGCTTTTTTTCACTGGAAGCTTTGCAAAAGGGAAATGGTTGAGCTGCAGTCTTCTGTGTCCCCTTTATTTGAATAACATGCTAAATCAAGCAGTGCTTTATGAATAATGTTCACCATTTGATTCAGATGTGCTTTGGTTGTGTGAAAGGACCAGTAGTACAATTATTCTTAGTGACAAATGCAAACATGCAATAGCTTTGACTCAGCACCTCTGTTCCTCCAGGTTATGTCAAGAAATGATAGCAGTGCTAGTTTTGATGTATTGACACTGCCCATATCCCTTTGGAGTAGTTTTCATTTGTCATCAAAAGAAATAGTAGATATGCCTGGGATTTCTCATATGTCATTGCACATACACATTCTACACATCCAAAGGAAAAGATTACTCAGTCTTTTGTTATTCTTTCCCATATAATTGCAGGTGCACCACAGGGAGATTTGATACATAGTGAAAGGAAGAAAAGAGTGTGCACAAATTTCAGTTCTTTGCAAGCACCTGGCTCTATTGAGCAGCAAAAATTGCTGTGCCTGATGCTGGGTCATCAATTACTGGATCACAGGGGATACAAACACTCATTGAACTAATGTGTTTCAGAAAGATATTTAAGGTGGCCTGTATATCTGAAAACAAGTTGCTGGGATGCACACATACACATTCAAAAGATTTTAAACAGTACTTAATAAGCTGTTTAGAAATCCACAAGCATGGATAAAGTGGCAGGTATATTCAGTCCAGTTGTATAGCAAGGTGCAAATGTGTAAAACAAGCAATCACCAAGGCTTGCACCCTTTGGAATACATCTTGAAAATTTTTAGCAAAGTAATTAAGTACTTGCTTACAGAAATACCAGGTGATTGTCAGGGGCCAGAAGTCTTGTATTTTCTGTGCAACCTGTCTGTAATCTTCTTTGTCATGTATGAAGGATTCCTTTGGACTTCAGTGGGATTTAGTTCCAGTTCTAAATTCTTTTTTTAAAAAAAATAGTGAGAATATTCTTGCTACCCTTGATCAGCTATCACTTTTTCTATAACTGTCTTATGTGCAGGAGAACTTAGGTCTACCTTCTTAAATTTTAGTCTTATTTGTGAAGACTTGATTATCTTCTCTGGAAGGTAATAATGTTGTTTTTTAGTAGTTGTTACTTTATTTAATGACATCAGTTTTTATGTCACTGTATAAAAAAAAAAAAAAAAAAAAAAAAGAACAGCACACAGGTCCTCTATTTATGTAGTTATTTGACTGTGTGAAAGAGAAAAAAGCCCATATATTTCTTTGTGTTTTAACAAGCCTTATGCAAACTTTTATTTTCAGAAATACGGAAGATAGCACAAAACATGACATGATTCTAACTTGCATGATTCTTACTGCTGTTTGTCAATGTGGAGATGAGTGTCACTTTGTGGTTAATGTTTTATGCAAAAGAAACTTTTTTCAGTTCTATTTACACTTTTGTCAGATTATTGGGATTGCATTGTAAAGATACCATGAATGAATATAATGCAGTACTTGCTAATCTTTACACTTTACACTAATAGTATTTACTTCATTTATGAATGTGATTTGCAATAAATTAAAAGGGTAGATTATATTGTTATAAACGTACATTTACAAATGCATTTTAAGACTGTCATATTTTTTTTACTAAAGACATTGTAAAGAGAATATTACCAATAATTGGTTAAATAATTTACCCAACAAGCACATTTAGAATGTTGACATTGTTTCATTTCTGAAAACCGGCTTCAGCGGAGCCCTTCCTTAGATGAGTGTGCTGAGTGGGATGGATTCTTTCAAAAGGTCCTGTGTAGAAGAGAAAGATTGTTTTTTCCCATACCATCACTGTATTATTTTTGAAGAGTTTCGTAGAAAGGTAATAAACTGTACAGTAGCACACTTGGTGTAGAGACCAAATGATGAAGTATTTTGCTAATTCACTTGTTCACAAATTGTCAAAAGCCCCTCACATTTATCATTCACTTGTGGTTGTAACAGTTCAATGCTGAAAGAAGAATTTGCATTAAGTTTGTTTGGCCTAGCTGTAGATAATACAGTAGTACTTCTTGCTTATTTTTTCAGTTGTTTTTTTATGGTTATTTTGTCTGTGCCGTTTTCAGTGTAAAACAAAATGGTTCTGCCCTATCTGATTTTGGAGGGTTTGTCTTTTGTCAGTGTCAATTTAAGCAGAAGAAAGATATTTGCCATAGAAAATTGCTGCTTATGGCTGCTGGGTTTCTTCTGCTGTTAGTTGCATGTATGCCATCTTCATAGAAATTCGAAGAAAGACTTGACATTGAAGTGTTTTGTAGCCTGTTTAACTTTTAGTTTTGAATTTTAATTTTGTTCAGAAAATTTGCTGACTCAAATAAGAAATAAGCTCAAAAAAAAAAAAAGATTTTGCTTCTTCTTACGTATTCCATATTCTCTGTGGAAGTAACCTGCTGAGCTTTTCAGCTGACCAATAACTTAATACTTCCATCTCCTACCAGTTCTCAAGGCACTTGTTCAAAGGTCATACATTTCAGGGATCCAATTTGAGAGTTCTGTTTGGATGGGATCCCACATTACATCTTCTGAAAATCACTATTTCCACCCTGTATTTGTGATATGGTTTATTGCTAAGCTACTAGGTTTCAAACTGATTCTCAAACGAATTGCTAGAAAGGAGTGTGTTAACGTGTTTGTTGTAGAATTCTATTTTTTATTTTTATTTTTATTTATTTATTTATTTATTATTTATTCTAATCTTATATATTTGTACATAGGCTACTTTCCTGAGTGTTAGTATTGATTTTCATGTATAGAGCTTTGCGCATCCTATTAATTACCTTGTTGCATAACTTGAGCTAGATTTTGGATTTTGGCTATTGCAAACAAATGTAGTTTCTTTGGAATTTTGTAGCTCCAAGTGCATTAAGATAGAGAAAGTCTTATTAACTTTCTTGTTACATTTTGTTATAGATTGGATTCAGACTATCATAAGGTGATAAAAAATGTTGTTTCCTTTCTTCAGCAAGCTTGTAAGCTGCAACATTAGCACATGGAGCTCTGGCTCTAGTAGAAGGTGCTAAAACTGGGATAGAAACTAGATCACAATTTCCACACTTAATAAAGCAGTAAGTCAGCAGCTGCCATGGGACAGAGCTGGCTGAATTGTCAGAACCATTCCATGGGCATAAATCTTAGAGTTGTGCCAGATGCTTCATGCTGTTCCTGCTGTGCAAAACAGCTGGAAATTCAGCTTAAAGGATTTCTTTCCTAGAGAGAAACTACAGCTGGCGTAGGGCTGAGATAAAGTGAGTTTGATGGGAAGATACGTCATGTACTCTTGCTACAGTGTCAATGTTGTGGCTTTGGGATGCATGTCTGACCCTATGATTTTATACAACGATAGGTAAAATCGTTCAAGGCATGGAAAACAATCTTACGATTTCATTTAGAGAGATAGAGCTGTGCATAAAGACAGGTAGAAATTTGACAGGAAGATGATCTTTGGAAGAATGTTGCTGTTTCTACTTTTTCTCTGTACTAAACCTGTGGGAACAAAATTGTTACATTTAGGGAATTAAACAGGTACTTTTCCTTTTTATGAACATACTTTGTCTCAGTAAATTGTGTTTTGCTTCCTTTAGCAGTTTTCATGTGTATTTTTATTTGTTTGTTTGTTTGTTTGTTTGTTTTCCTCAGGAGCTTACATTTTGGGGTAATGTTTTGCCTGGTAGTATATTCAGTTTGGGCTCTACTTTGACCTCATAAGATATGGCTCATGAAGGATTCTTGTATAGGACTGTGATTTAGTATCTCAAAAATGTTGCTTCGGTGGGCTATCTGAAGGCCATTCAGTCTTACTTCTCTTGGGTCTTAGAGTGTTGGAGGCCGATGTAGTGAGTAGACACTTTGCCTACTCACTAATGTGCATTTCAGTCCTGACTCTGCAAATAGCTCTGTGAATCTACAAAGGCTAAAAGTCCCTTTTAACTAACTTCAGGAAAATGTGGTAATATCAAATGCAGGTGAATCTGCTTGTTCTGTAACAAAATGGGATAGATTCACCTAAAAAACAGCAGGTATGTTGTGACTTCCCATTTGGCTTATGAGTTGGTTCTCAAATGCAGATAGACCTTTGTAGGATAATCTCTCTGAAGAAGAAACAGATGCGTTTAAAACACATTAGAAAATGCTTGCAGGAAATAATTTATGAATAGAGTTGTTACTAAGTAAGGCTAGAGCCCTCTGCATGTTAGTATTATTTCAAGCAGTAAGAAGTTTACATTAAGATCACATAAGCAGTGAAACATGACATTTCTTACTAATTTATCGTATGTTGCTTTGCTGTTTGTTAAATAACAAAAAGTTTACAGGGCCATTTACATGTAAAGTCTGAAGGTTGTTCTGAGCTTAAAGGAAGAGAAATACATGTAATGTAGGATGCCTTCTGGAGTGGGTCTGAGCTGAATAAAACAGAAATAACATGATCATTGAGGGTTTGTTTACACCCAGGAGTTTAACTGTGCTCATGTAGCTAAAGCAATGTAACAGAACTAGCCAGGGTGATGGTTGGCTGGTTAGAATGTGTTTATGGGAATGGGAATAAATTATAGTGCTATAAGCTGTATTTATAGCAATAGCTTCACTAGGGTTGTACAGAGGAGCTGCTATGCCAGAAGGAAAAATCACATCCCTCACTGGAATAATCATGTTGTACTTCTGTGTGGAGGCCAGGCCTAAATTAATTCCAGTTGCCTTTCTGAGTACTTAAACAAAAAGGCAGCTTCAGTACAGGATTTCTTTGGCTCTGGGAGGATTTAACACCGAGAGGTGGTGAACATCTGTGTCTTCACTGAGCCTGTGGTTTCTGAAGGTGCCTTAAGCCATCAGCGTCTTGTGTTCCTGTCTTGGCTCCAAATCTCATTAAAGTCAATGGGAAAACATTTCAATGCTGCAGGACCGGAGCCTCTCAAGAGGTGAGCCTGGTGTAGCTGGGTTTCTGACAACTCAGGTGTACAAATGGTAGGAAACAGTTTATCCTGGGTGTAGAAAAGTGTGCTGAAGTGTGATCACACATGACAATCACGGGCGAGCTGGAACAGATAAAACAGATTTGCGCAATTTGGTAGTCTTACTTTGTTTTTTCATTACTTTTTTTGATTCTGTATCCGGAACATAGCTAACATATCACTACCAGCCCAAGCAAGGCACCGCCTCTTTCTGGGGGCTCTGACAAGTCATTTATTCTCTCTGAAATGGAGTTTAAATATGTGCAAGAGGAATGGCCTGTCTAAAAGGCTGCTCCCATGGGAGCTTCCTCTGGCATGATGTGTCTCAGCGTACAATGTCCTGTGGATGCTGAGGAGAGGGCAGCACAGAGATACCAATGCGTGCTGGAAATATGAATTTAAATAGGGAGAAGACAATTTCCCACTTTTTTTTTTCTTTTTTTTTTTTTTTTTTTTTTTTCGGTAAGATGGAAGAGGCTAAGAGTGTAAAGAATTTCAGGTTAGACACACCCAACATAACAAGTAATTCTGCTGAGTTGAGGACTCCGCTAAGTTTGGTTTATTCCTAAGCTGAGTCAGTAGTGTTTCTAGTAAAAACTGATGGTTTGTTACAATTGGAAGTAAATATGCTATTTTCAAGCATTTTACTGTCTAATCTTGGGTTCACATCTTTTTCATAATCTTTCCTCTGAAGTGGCAGCTTGGGCTTATGAGATTCCATTATTATTTCTAACCATATTACGATTTGATTTTTGTTTGGCAGCTAGGTTTTCTGTTAATGCTTTTCAGATGGAGGTGACATCAGATTTTGGTGGTGGTGAAATTTTACCCAAAGGGAGACTTCTTATTACTAGGTTTACAGAACTATGTTACTTCATATAATTTTTACCTTTTCTTTCCCCTCTTTGGTAATATTCATCGCGGTACTGAGACGACTACTAGATTCAGTGGGCTCTGTATCAGACCTTGAACTTGCCTACAGTCATTGCAGGAGCTGGTTGGAGGTTATTTCTAACCTGCATCTTCATGAACCTTGCATTTTATTTCCATCTCATGAGATTTTTTTTCACAAGTGTATTTTTTCACATTAGTTTCCATTTAATGTGACCACAGTTGCTGCTGTCACAGCTACCACGTGATGAAGAAGGAAGAGAAACACACTTTCACAGGGTTTCTGCACATAGTAGCATAGAGTAATTTAAGGAGGGAATGACCTGTGCAGGCTACTTGGTTCCCCCGCCCACTCAAAGCAGGACTAGCTTCAGAGTTAGATCCAGCTTCAAGGTTAGATTAGTTTGCAGACAGCCTTATCAAGTTGAGCTGTGAACATCATCATGGATGGAAATTCTGTAACTTCTCCAGCCCCATTCCTCTCCTCAATGTGAAGAACTTATTTTATGTACATATATATGTGGAATTTCTCTTCTTTGCTGCAGCTTTTATACTGGCTTGAGGGAGGTTTTTAATTTAAACACAAAGGTTCTAGTGAGGTTTTTCCTAGGTTCTAGGAAGATTTCTATTTTCTTGGAATAAAAGTCCACACTTTAAGATAATACAATATGACAGTAGTCAAACCCATACCCAGCAGTTCTGGTGGCAGTGAAGAGTTATACAAGCTGCCAGTCTAAAAGAGTGAGACTGAAGTACAACTTCGGGTAGTAGAAGGAAGAAGTAATGGTTACAAATGCAACATCTAAAGGATAGTTTTAGTAAGAACCAGCCCTTCATTAATTTACAGATTTTTTGTTATTTATTTTATTATTATGTTTAATCACAGGACAAAATTCTTCACACATGTTTGCACAGAGATATAATATTCCTTTATTTTGGAATATTTCCCTACTTAAAATAGTGGCATTTTATGCCATGACAGATTAATTAGATTTAAATACCGCAGTCTTTAAGCAAAATGCTCCAAGATGATGAGACACAGATGCTGCCTATCCAAAAAACTGGAAAGGAACTAAAAGAAAAATCACAAAATGTTGACATTACTCAATGATGGGATTTAATCCTGGCATGACTGAAGCTGTCAAGAATTGTGTGGCTAAATCTGTTGTCAGATATAATAAACACTCTTTCTGCTCCCATTTATGTGAACATGTGCAGCTGTTGAAGAAATGGGCATCTTTGCTTCTTAGTCAAACAATACATAAAATGTATTATGCTAGAAAAGATTATGTACAAAAACAGGTGACAGAGCTGTGCTGCAATAGATTGATTTAGGGAAGAAAGTATGAGACCTACTTTTTCATATTGATTTCCTCCTGCAGTCATTGAATTGTGGAAACAGAGCTCATTTAACTGAAGTCCTTGAGAGAGAAAGAAAATGCTGTACGTGCATTCATTTTATAGTCTACACGGGAGTTATATTCATGTAAATGAAAAAGATTCACTGAATCAGTTTTCAACAACATACAATACACAACAGAATTTATTAAGAGGACAGTGCCATCCTATCTTTATCTGTCTGCTTAACTCACTACAGACATGAACACGTATCATGTATTATTTAAATGTGTACATTGACACATACAATTTATAGGATTTAGAATTGGAAAGAACATGAATTATACAACAGAAAGCTTTCAGCATGTTGCAGAGTTGAATTTTTTTAAGGCTAAATGAAGATGTATGTTACCCTTAAATAAAATAAAAATAAAAATAAAGAAAATAAAAATAATAGGGTACTTAGATGACTAAGCAGACTACCATGTTCATTCTTACTGCTCTCAGTAGTGAATTTAGTGAGCATCTTGCTAGGTCTTAGGAAAAGCACATGTAGGCTGAGCTAGAGGATGAGGACAATATGTTTGTATCCCTCTTTTCTGAAGAGGTAGGCTCTGGTAATCCATGTGTTGAAGATGCTCTTTAGTGTTACTGTGGCTCTTTACAATTTGATTTTAACTCACCTTGACAGAGAGGTGTGGGTGTTAAATAAGATTGCCACAATTTTTATAAATACTGGGGTTTGAAGAGAGGAAGAAGCCTAAGCAATTCAGAGCTTGGCTGAAACTAAGAACATACAGCATGTTAAGGGCTTCATGCTGAGCTCTGAGTAAACCCCAGGAAGAAATGTAGAGAAAACTGGGCTTTTCTAGTTCTGATGTTCACAGAGCAACTTTTTTTTTTTTTTTTTTTTTTTAGCAAAAGTACATTGTGAAATACTACTCTAAAGTAAATATAATGCAGTCTTGATATTCTTTTTAAGAAAGTTGAAATCAGGATATGCCAATTTAGCCAAGTAAACTTGTAAACTTTCAAAATGGGCATGACATTTTTTTTTAAATTACTGTGCACTTCAAAAGCCATCAGCTGTTACCTTCTGTCCTGGAAGCCATAAGGCTCCTATAAATAAACATAAGATAATATAGGAACAGGAAAAAAGATCTTATGCCAGCAGTTATTCTTATTATTAATTCTGTTGTTTCTTTTTTTTTCTTTTCTTCTTTGCAGTGTATCCTATTCAGTGCATGTCTCTGAGGACTACCCAGGTACTGTGCAACATTCTTGTCCATGACACATATATATGTGTTACTGTAAATTACAACGTTCAGATGAGAATATTTGAAAGGGTGTTAATGTGTTCCAGGTGCATCCTTGTGCTAATCACTTTCCATTAGTCAAATAATTTTCACAGTCATTTCTTCCTTTCAGGTATCATTTATCAACCGGGTCCGGGTGAGAAAACCTAGTTCACAAGTTTACTGAGACCAGAGCTTGTGATGCTTTCCGTGTCTGGAGCCAACACAGTGATAGAGGAGGGAGAAAGTGCCTGGCTCCTTTTTGGCATGGTAGATAAAGCTTGATCTTTCAAGAGGCTGAGCAGTCTGGCATGGGGCCAGCACAGCACTTCAGTGTGTTAAACCTTAATGAGACTGACAACTCACGTTCTTAAAATTAAGCCTGTGAACTGTGCAGTGCTGCTTCTCAGGGTCTGCAGGAGTCAGGGTTTGTGTACAGGTGTCTCTTTGGTAGCGTAAGCTCGCAAAGCTGTTCCCAGCTGCTCACTTCTGCCTCCCTGCCATACCCTGAGCCGGGTTGGTAAAAGCAGTTGTGTAACCACGTGGCCAACCTGTACGGTTGTGAATTATCCATGTGAAAGACAATCAGCCAAGAGCAAAAGGTAATATTAAGCTAACTTGTTTCCCTGATTTCCTTCACAAAGAGCCTTCACAGATATTTTTATGGCACAGAGGTTAGCAGAAACAGGAGAGATAAATGGGACACTGTGTAAGCAGTGGTATATGGCAGTACTGCTGGATTGCACCACACTGTGTATTTTGTATCCTAGGAATATTTAATAACGTAAATACTATGAATTATATGAAAGCCTCTCTCTTTATCATTATCCATAACATTTCCAAATGATAATATTTCCAAAAGAAATATTTCCAAATATTTGTAAAAGAAATATTTCTTGATTCTTTTGGAATCTCTGAAGTTGTGAGGTTTTACTTCTTCACTAATCAGCAGGCATAGACTGTCTGGTCAAAATACCAGTGTTTGAAGCAGATTCAGAGAGAAATCAGTGTGTCAGTGATGATAAATACAGTTGATTCTGTTAAAGAATGCATACAACCTTTAAGAGAGAGATTTTCTTTTTCTTTTTTTTTTTTTTTTTTTTTTTTCACCAGGAAAAACTGCTACTAATAACGATCTATTCAACAGGTATTATGTGTAGAAAGTGAGATTCATAAAGTACAGTCATACCACTCGTAAATTGATAGATTGTTTACTGGATTGGCCTGGCAATGAAAAAAACAAATAGTTCTTTTCAATAGTTAGAAAAAAATGTTGATGGTTTGTTCAATTAAGTGTCAGTACTGGATTTATTCATTTCAGTGATAAAGCTATTACGCGCCCATAGAACTTATTCTCTGGGAACCCCTAAACTAAATGACAACACAGAACACTGAACCAGCAGGTACTCCTGCAGCAAATGAGATTTCATCTCCTGGCAGGCAAGCTCTTCTGTCTGACAGACCTCAAACGTCCCTTACAGATGCTCTTTGCAGCATGCACTGATGGTCTACAGGCCTAAATGACTGTCACCCTGAAACCTAATGGGTATTCTCTGCCATCATCCCCTATTTTTTAAAGCCATATAAAATTTGATCTTTTTACACTGTAGCTGACTTGGTGATGGGGAGCAAACCAGTTGTGCATGTTTACTGATTGAAATCTAACCCTTCGGGCCTTTGGAAGCACTGTTGTAGTATTTTTTTGCTATCTCAAGCTTTCATGGTATGTACATCTGCTTTGTGAAGAAGAGATATCTAGTGTGTTAGGAATGATAATGACTCTTTGCCATTTTACAACATTGATGCTGAAAATACTCACTCTGATTTGGTGAGCCAGTGTCTTTGTCTCCTGTATTTGTACTAAATCTTTTAAGTTAGCCATGATCAGCAGCAATGTTATCCCTTTTCTGGCATGTATTTTAAGGGATATTTTAGGGACACATCAAAGCGAGGTGGTGTCAAGTAAAGAAACTCTCTACTGGTATCCTCCTCCTCAGCTGGAATATGCCTTTCAAGCATTGTTGCTTGTTACTAGAGTTCAGAGCAGTAGATGCCCATCAGATAAGTTTCCCACTGGATAAGTCTTTACAGATCATGGTTTAAGTCAATTAGTGTGTAGCTGTATCAAAGTTGTACCCTTTAGAGATTAAGGGTGTGCAATACGCAGCGGATCAAACTTCAAATACTAGCAGAAGACCATCAGAACTGATTATCAGATAAATCGCTAGTGTATGTAATAAATATATGGAGAGATAAAAGTGCTGCTTTACAAATGTTCATTCAGCCAGAAGTGATACCACAAGTGAATTTTAGATAGCATAAAAAGACCTTTGGGTACTGTGTATACTCTATCTCCCTGCACTGGTATTGTATATGCAGCATCACCACATTGACACTGATAACAGTGTGCAGATATTGCTGAATTGCTTCATAAAGCATCAAAAGATTACAAACAGCTAAGCACTAAATCATACCTCTGGGAACCATAATATGACATGACAACTTTCAGTAATAGAATGTGTTTGAAAGTTTCATAATTGCAAGTGAAAGCTAAAAATATGCTCACAATGGTGCACTGAAGAAGTTAATCAGAAGAGTGTTGAGACAGTAATGTCTGAAAGTTATTTATACATTGCTGAAAATGTGAAAATATAACTAAAAATTTTAGAGGCAGATAATAACAGTTCAAGCAAAATATCTTGGTAACCATTTTCTCACAGCATTTACAAAAGTGGGGGAAGATAGTGCTCCTAAGGAGCAGTTACAGAATATAACATCAATGAGTAGACTAAAGTCCCTTTAATATGAGTGGATCATGACTCCTGTGAGAACCATTACAGCAGCAAGTATTTTGCTAATGAATATATGTTTTGACTGATACTTGCTAGCTGCCATAAACTTTTAGAACTGCTGTGGTCTTTTATCCTGGTGATTTGTGGGTTATGGACACATTAACAGAAACATCCCTCTCTTAGACTGCGTTAGACTGCAGCAGAGATGGGGACACCCAGATTGGCAGTGAGGAATTGGTTGCCTACCTGCAACAGGTTCAGGCAGACTCCACCTAACTGTGTTGTAAATGGGATCTTGAAGAAAGCAGACCAAAACCAGTATCTTCATTTCAGGTTTCATTACACTGACAGGACAGGAAAGGAAAAACACACACACAGAAACAAATACAAAAAAAGCAGCGGTTGCCAAGTAGAAAAGGAAAACAAAAGCTTGGCAGTGAAAAATATTATCCAGCTGCCATGAAAGAATGACAAGCAATAGGCATAAAATGTAATTAAAATCAATAAAACCTTAATTCAGTCAGCCTTTTTTCCATATATTCTTGGTAATCATATATTCTGTACAGCACAGATTGCTGTATTTCCTACTTTTTCATATAGCAATACATTCTAGCACATGGATTTCCTTACCTGCACCCAAATAGTGAGAGCTGGCTAAATTTATTTAGATCTAAATGATGCTCTCTACAGCAGTAAGCTACGCTTCCAGATTTGGGAAAGGAGTGGGCATGTGTTGTATGCCCAGAGCCATCCAACGTGGTGATGCTGGCACTGAAATGGTGATGGCAAGGTGGAGCCTGCAAATAGAGGCAAGGCAGGGGGTCAGGGGGAGGGTGAGAAGCAGCTGCCCTGGGTGCATAGCTTACAGACTGACAAAAGTGGCAGGAGGAGCGAGTGCTGGCAGATGGCTGGAGGCAGCCCCTCTTACTCTCACTGTGCCGTGGCTCTAAAACACGTCCCCGTGCCAAGCATGTAGCCGAGCAGATGCGGACTGAGCAGATGGAGCAGGTTGTGGTGCCCACGGAGTGCAGCACTCAGGGGAAAGTGGGGACAGCCTCCGGGAGCAGCTACCTGCTCGCAGTATGTGTTTGCTGTGCTGTGCAGAGACTACTTGGGTTACCTCACGGGACAGCGCAGGAGTGGAAGTAGGCGAAGGTGTGGGGTAGTGCCAAACGTGGTAGCTCTGCGTGAAGGTGGCAGAAAGGCTGGTTCCCAGGTGGCAGGCTGGGAAAGCCCCATGTGCCTGTCTGTGCATGGCAGTGCAGCTGCCCGTCTGCAAAGGCAGAGTGGCACACCTGTGGGAACCGCTGACGCTGCTGCAAGGAGGGGGCAGCCTCCCTAGGGCTCAGTCTGGATGCAGACTTCCCAGAGCCACTGCAGTATAGGTGGCAAATTGCTGGATTTACGGATCAATTAATGTTTACATTATTTCTAGCATTCCACTGGAAGCACCGTGGTCAAAGGCTTTAAGACTTGGGTTGCAGCAGTGTGTTTAAAAATGCATGCGAGTTCATGCCCTGTGCTGATGCGGAACCAAAGTGCTCAGAATCATGATAGATCAAGCCCTTTCAATTCTCTTACTTGCCTCTCTATCTCTGATTATCTTAATTGTCAGCCTTTCTGCTCTAGAGTGGAAAGTCCAATTTAGCCCAGATCATTAGAAAACAAAATTTTAGTACTTTCATAGGCAGTTCAGCAGTTCATGTAAAATTAGCTTCTGTTCATACTGCATAAAAACTTGCTGCTCCTTTTTTTTTTGTTAGTGGAGGTTTGGTTGGAAGTAAAAAATCACAGTCTATTCCCACATTTTATAAGAAAGTTTGAAGTGTGCTTTCAGTATTCATACCCATACCGAAAGTTTTTGAAGGGAACAAAAGATTTTTTTTTTTCCTGAATCAGGCACAAGAAGTGTTCTCCATTGATGAGAAGATAATTCAAACATCCTTTTTGTGACTAGCCAACAACATGAGGCATATATCTTTTGCATAATATGCTGTTAACAGCCAGCTCACTGCATGTTTGACCAAGCCTGAGTGTTGGTATCGAGCATGACAGAAAATGTAGAACAAGTCTTCCTTTTGGAAAAGGTTGGCAACAACCCCCATGGGTCTTGGGACAGTTCTGAGCAGTGCTTGGTACACCTCATGAAAGCTGTGATGTTGGAATGCAGGGGGGTTGGATGTATATTATTTGGTTCTTCCATCCTTTTGGTACTTTTCTTTTATGTACAATCTCTTCAGAAAAAGGCACAGCAAGAATATGATAGTGTTAGGTTTCCCTCATCAGCTGGGAAGTGATTCATTATGATAGAAGGGTGGGTTGTGCAACGAGGGAAGGGACTGGCAGAGCACCACGGGACTTCAACATGCAAAGTGTTTTTCTTTCGTAGATAACACATATGTTTCCAGTTCTGATAATGATGAAGATGTGTTAGTTACAACAGAGCCAATTCCAGTAATTTTCCACCAAATTGCTACAGGTAATCTTATGTCCTGATTATTTTACCAAGTTCATATTTTGTGAGGAAGGACAAGACATTTCCTGTACTTAAAGGGAAATGTGTTAATGTGTGTACTTGTACAGCTCACTAGTTCTTCACAGGCTTGCTGTAGTAAATTGTCCTACATTTCAGAATAGAATAAATTAAAATAATTCTTCTTTTGGGGATCAACACAATTGTGTAGGGAGAATGTATTTTATTCCTTTAATGTCCTGCAGTCTGTTTTAAAGTAATTCTCCTCAAATACAGTTAGAGGTGCTTAATACTTCCCAATTATAAGTTTTCATGCTCACTTGCTTAAACCTTTATGAAATCTGTACCACTGGGGATGAAACAGTCTATAACTATCATTGTCTCTGGTGAATTATTTCAGAAAAATTCAAACAAAATGGTTCAGCTATTTCAAAAATGAGACTATGGGAAAATTTTTTTTTTCCAGTGATTTTGGGAACCTCTTCATTGGAAATTACATCCATACTTTCAAAAAAAAAACCTAACCAAACATTTGATACATATAATGGTATTTAGAGATTTAGGCACTTATAAACAATATATAACCACGATATCTATATACTCCACACAGATTTTTTTAGACTTTATCAGCTAAATTCCTTGATGATTTCAGGCTATAGGAGAAACTGAGTAAAGTTTCTTCTATATGAGTAAAGTAAATATAGCTGTTCTGCAGATAACTGTGTTTGACTTTGTGGTATTTTTATTATTGTTACAGAGCTTTAAGGTATTTTTGTGTGCATGTATAACACAGAATTACTTTGAATTCCAATGGAAAATCAATACAATTTTCAGTCTGTGATCTCATTTATGTAGTAAATCAAGAATAATTTTACTAAAGTGGCACCCTAACACAAACTGGTTTTAATAGCCTGAAGTTTAAGATTTTATTAAATTTTATTAATTTGAATAGATTAAATTTTATTTGCAAGTGTGTACGTAATTTGAAAAGTAAAGCCTATCATTTAAAATAAAATCTAAACCTATATTTTGTATATAAGTCAATCTGATTTAATTATTGTGGCGGGCTTTTGATCTTTCATTCTTTTCATTCTTTTTTACACAGAAGTTTAAATTACTGATTGGGAAAACAAAATCTCCTGAATGGACCAGCTGAATTTCATTTTACAGTTAAAAACATGAGTATTCTGAAATGTAGTCTCTTGTTAATTTTAGACTGTTGTATTGTAAACACTTTGGTGTCCTTCATACCTGTAACTTAGATACTTAACTATTTCAACCAAGTACTTAAAGTCAGTATATATAAAAGTATTTCACATTTTTCACAGATGTTCTCTATTTTCCCTTTTATTTTAAGAATTAAGAAAAACCAGCGATGTCAACTATTGCTTATCCATAAAATCAAAATTACAGAGGGAGAATGGAGAGGTATGTATTTCTTGTATGTATATTTTAACAAAAGATATTTTAAGAAACAACAGAAAATAATATGTAATGGAATAGAATTCCTGTCAAATGCACCCTTACAACACATTTTGGAAGAAATGTCTTGGCTTACTTAGGCCACTGCTGTGGCCTACAGCAATCCCACTGGAACTTTTCCTGACAATGTTCACTGTAAGTAATATCTGGAGTGTGAAGGTTTTTCAGTCATCATTGTATTTGTGCTGTACCTCTGGTATGGGCCCCTAACTAGTCTCATTGAGATGATATTAAGAAAGAAATGGCAGTAAAAGATGAGGTCTTCAGGGGCTGACAGTGTTAGAGCCTCAAAGAAAGTACCACATAGGCTCCCACCATGACTGGTGCAAGAGATTGAGCACTGTATCAAAAATTCAAGTGCTTAACTTCAAGACTTTTTCTGACAATGCTGATTTCTGGATTTGGAATAATTGTTTTATGACTAATGCCTTTTAGGCTGTGATCTGTATTTTATTCCAGAAAAAAGGGGCTAAGTATGATCAGATGGATAATGGATATTGGTTGGTTGTTGGCTAATGGATAATATTGGATAATGGATATGGTTGTTTGTTGTCATTATGTGAAATTCCATTTGATTTTAAAAACTGCACTTGAAAGTATTTAGATTCTACTGCTACATAATTGTATGCAATGCTCTGTAAACATTAAAAGTTTAAATGCAGTATTTACCCTTTTGATGCAGAATCTACCCCTTTGATTAAAACTTGGAGATATAGTTAAGTTTCCATGGGACAGATTTTTGAGTTTTTCCTTTTTTTTTTTTTTAATTGAACAAGGTGCGTAAGTATAAAAACACTGAAAAAGCCTTTAAATAAGTTGCTAACACTGTTGGCTTGACAGTTAGAAATCTGAGTTAGGATAGGGTGGGTTTTATGCTATTCTCATGTGAGAGTTTCATTTCTCTTTAGTTGGCATTGATTTTTTTTTGTTCACTTGGGTTCTGTTTTAACACAAACTTCCTCTTTAGCTAGGGTTATTAATAAACAAAGATGATTGAAGTCACTTTGTTTCTTTTTAGTAAAGTAGAAGGAGATATGATTTTTATGCCTCACCTCAAAAAATCGCTGTGAAATTGGCTGAAATACAATTTTTGTTCTATGTATACATGTAGTAACTACAGAAGGACTTTAGAGGTAAAGGTAAGGAGGTGGGATTGTATTGTCTGACCGTAGAAATTGGTGATGAGTATATTTGACATTTATAAATGTAGGGCATTCAGGGGTACCTTCTCTTCTTTGATTCACACGTCTGATTTGTATTCCATTGTGACAGTTCTGTGTATCATGGAATCATTTAATGGTTTGGGTTGGAAGGGACCTTAAAGATTGTCTAACACAGGAATGTGTAGGACATAAACACAAAATGTGCAAAAAGTACATGGTATTTGGATTGAAGTAAAGAGTTAAGATTTTATCAAGTATTCTTTATGGTATCGTTGTCAGAACAGAGCCTAGAAATAACTAATGTATTATGAGAAACAAGGATTAATATTTTTAATTAATTACATAATTATAACTAAAGGCTTCATTGGTAACAAGCAGAATATAACCCTGCAGTTCATGCTAAGTTGAAGTCTGTACCATGAGTGGTTCTATTTACTTGCATGCAGTTATTCACAGAGCAGCCTATTTAGAGCAGGTTTTACTTGGGTAAGCATATTACTTTCTAATCTTTAATTTTCAAAGTCTTAGAACAGAGGCAGTCAGAAAATTAAGTTTTAACTTTCCTGGAAACAGGCTGGTACTTTTGTTATAATAATTAAGTGGAGATTTGTCAGAGTTTTTCACAGAAAGGGACTTAAAGGATCCCATGCTTAGGCTTGAATTATTTCCTTAAACTATTAGAATTGATTTACCAGAATCAAGTTAATTAAAACTGTATTAGGTCACTGAAATGCTTAGTGAATTAAGTACAGAACCTCTGTCTTGGTGGGTAAAGTATGCTTTGTTTAGCAGGACCACAGGGTGAAGTAGTCCTGAATATTCTAGTCCAATTCCTAAAATACCACACTGTCTGTATCCTCTGACAAAGTATTTTTCTCTGACATACATTCAGGGTTGTTTTCTCGTGCCCCAACAGTGTGTGTAAGCTTTGTCTGCTCTTTCACTATGCTTAAAATGGGCCCATAGTACTCCTCATGAAAAATAAAATGTTTATTAAGTGTGCATAGAGATTATTTGCAAAATATACTCTTCCTGCACTCAGAACAATAAATGCAAGACAGAAATACTGCTTTTATCATTGTTAATTTTCCTTTTTAATTAAGGAGTCACAGCACAACAGCACACTTGAAGAAGATTCTGAAGGGGATAATGATTCTGAGGAATTTTATTATGGAGGACAGGTAATGAAGGATATTTTGCAAATGTTTCAAATTTATATCTGAAAGCTTCTGTGGTTCATTCTATTACAAATTTTGGATAATTAATTTCATCTGTTTTTTCAATGTGTGAATGTAATGTAATATAGTATTTTACAGTAAAAGTATTGGATATGTTATGCTGTATAATGATATCAAACTTAAAATAAGGTGAGCTCCTTTGCATTTGTAAAACTGCAAGAACAGAAAATCCAGCTGTTCTTTGGGATGTTTGAAAATAGAAGCCAGTTGCTTTTTTCCAGGAAATAGACATTTACTCTTTACAGCATATCCCATTATTGATATAAATGGGAAGTCAGGCTAGATCCAAATTTGTTTCCTGTTGGAGGGTTGCCATTTTGTAAAGTCAAGAGCACTGCAATTTAATGGTAAAAAATGGTTATTACAAAACAATTTTAATCTAGGCAACGATCCATTCTTTCTCCGAGGTCTACAGTTAAATTCACCTTGAAAAATGCTACATATTTTTAGATAAATGTGCAGCTCTGTTTTCCTTCTTGTTCTCTTAGCAGAATTAGTTATTATTATACCCTGTGATGTACTGGGAAATAAAATCTCTTTATATCTTTTCCTTTTGCAACGTCAACAGAACACGCTGCTAGCTTTCTTTATTCAGATTTTTCTTATCACTGTAGTCTAAAGATTGCCCCAGAGGAATCATTCCTCACTTACGTTTTTAGAACTGTTTGTTTTGATGAACGTTCTAGTGAATTACAGCTGGCGTTTATGAAAGTTGTTGCTACCTATGCCCGGAGGCTGAAGCCGTCCCCGCCCTGGGAGTGCAGAGTGAGGCTGCAGGAGCGTGACGGCAACGCCGGCCAGTTGGGTTGGAGCAGGGTGTGCGGCATGCTGATGAGCAAGCAGGGCATTGCTGAGCTTCTCCTCCAGTAGTGTGGTGGGGCTTGAACACAAAATATGAGTTAAAGTGCATTATATTTACAGTAAAGTATAGAAATCCCACCCCTAAAAAGCTACAGAAAGTGATACTGAAACTGGAACTGAAATAATGTATTTTCAGTATCAGAAAATGACTGACGGGGGTACAGACTCACGTTCACTTGAGAAATGACTGCAGGAGTTGCCTCCCTTCCTCTGCCTATTAGTATAGCCCCGCAGAGTGCTGGAGGCGGCTGTGTACACATACTTCAATGCAAAGACCAGTATCTTGTTTTAATCTGCCTGAGAGGAAAATTCTTGTGATTTTTGCCCTGTGGTGATGAATTGTGTGTACTGGCTTCATTTTTCAACTCTACTGAGAGAGCAATAACCTCAAGGTGAAGGAAAAGCCAGCAAGCAGCTGGGAGTGCTTGCTTCTTGAACCAGTGCAACTACATTTGGTAGAGGATGCCTGCCAGTGCCCAAATGGATGAATAAATATTAACACTGCCTATGAGATATGAACAGAGAGAGCAGTAAATCATTTTGCAAGGTGTAAAAGAGCTGTGTAATAGCAACCACAGGTCAGAATTCAGTTGCCTTGTTTTTGAGGTTGGAACTGCATTATATTGCTGTTCTTTGAGCTACTGTATTTAATTGAAGGAACAATAACAGAAAAAAAAAAAAAAAAAAAAAACAGTAAAATTGTAGTTAAATAGCAATAAAAAAAAGATAGTGGATAATTGTGAATGTCTTTAGAATGGAACACTCCAAAAGTGATACAAGGAGAAGAAACAAACAAAAACAACAACAACAAAAGACATCCTCAAAAATGTATTTATCAGGTGGAAAAAAAAAAAAAGTCATCGTCAAAAAGATGAAATTTTAAGGAAAATCTATAGATTGAAGTGGCTAAGGACTTAGGAATTAAGTATGGAACCAGGTACTGAGCTAAGTTCCTTGAGAGATAAAAGAACTTTCCATTTTCAAAGAAGGTAATTGTAAGAGTTATTAAGTGGGCACCACATGTATTGGGATTCAATAATATGGAAATAGAAAAAGTAGTTGACAGTATATGCAGGGAACAGGTAAGGTAAGCTACTTTATTTGAGACAAGTGTTTTCTGTGCCCACAGAGAAGGGGGACAAAAATGTTGACATTAACAACTATGAGAAATAGCTACCAGTGCAACTCTGTGTGACACAGTTGGAAAAGGTGGAGGTCAGGGTTTATACTAACATTTCTAAGTGGTTACAGCTGGAAAGACAAGAAAGCAACTGATGATGAAACAAGGAGCATGGGAAATTGCATTTGATGGGCAGTGAAAACAAGATACGACCTTTTGGTCATAAATTAAATGCTTGTATCTGCTTCCTATCCACCTGCTTGTAATCCTCCCTAAGGATTTAATGGATAAATACTTTTAAAGTAGCTAAGTGATTCAATAGCCTAAGTCCTATTGATTTTCAATGGGGTTTAGGTCTGTAAATCACTTAATCTCCTTTAAAAATGCAACCTTTTGTCATTATATTGGACAAAATAATCTGAATCAGGTCTCAGATTAAATACCAGGACTTTCTAAACACAGACCCTTCAGACACAGCAAAGTTATCAGATTTTTAGCTTTTATTTTCACTTTCTGGGCAGCTCTTTGTTAATTCTTACTTTGAATCTCTATCTTATACATTTGCAATAGAGAATAGCAGTTTGAAATAGTAATACTACTGATTTTGGTGCTTTCTCCCTCTCTTGTGCTTCAGTTGCAGAACATACTTGCAAATTCAGATACACAAAACTCTGGCAATCTCCCCTATATACATCAGCATGTCTGTGGCACTAATTTAGGTGTGGAAAATGGTGGTCTTACAGTTTGCCAGAACAGTGCTTTGGTCCTTTCTGGAGTTCATTAGCTCGTACCACCAGAAAATAGATAGAAGGCAGTATTCTGAGCAATTTAGTGTTTTGCACAGTGTTCCATTTGGATTTTATTATTACTTATATGTTAGGGTGGTTAAAAAAAATGTGCTTTGGGAGCAACAAAGTGATGGGTGAACCATGGTTACAATCTGTGAAAACATTGCTGTGCTTTCTTTGGAAGTAGAACAGCAATTGCTTATGCATATTTAAACAATTCATTTTTGAATAACGATATATACATATATATATATATATATATATTTACATATTCAAAGGTTTGTTTACTCCCACCTGAAGTAAAATAAAAATAAATTAGTAAAGGTTTTGTTCCTATGCTTGTCTAACTGAGAAACTTTTCTGACGTGCCTATCCATACAGAGCAGGGATAGCTGGTTTATACCTTTCTGGTTGGGAATATCATCGATAGCTCAAAGTATGTTCACATGCTATGCTGATGAACTTCTTAATGTTTGATGAAATCTATGTCTAATCAAATTATTTGCTAATTTTCATAAGTAAAAAGTGATCAGGTGATTATTATTTTAATTCGATTGAAATGTATTGAATTAGATATGTAATGAAAAATACAGCTCCAGATATCAGAACTGAAGTGCTACAGCACTGAGGTCAGGCAGATTTGGATGTACAAACTGAAGAAACATTACTGCGGTTACACAGACCTCTGCAATAGCAGGAACTCTCAGCAGGATTCGTGTGTAAGGATATATTCATGTGTCTAAAGGGATAAATTGCACTCTTGTGCTCTGCTGTCTGAATTTGTCAAAGGTACAAGCCAAGTCTTACTCTCGTTTCTGAACGTGCCCAAATTACGAGATCACTGGCTTTAGTGGAATTACTGTTTTTCTAATTGGTGTAAAGAAGTAGAGTCAGGGTCGTACAATCACAAGCATACTGCTTAATGAGAAAGTAGTAATTGACTTTTAATAGATTGTTACAAGCCTAATAAGGTATTTTTGTCCTTACAGACGATAAGAGGATATTTATTTATTTTGACTTCATACAATCCAACTAGACAAGCACACAAGTTTTTTCTTTATAGTATGAACACTAGACATAACCATAACCACTCTTCATAAAACTTCGTGAAAAAAAATGTGATGACATCTCAGTATATGTTTCTTTAGACATTATCTGGTAAAAAATGCTTAAAATTGGAAGGTGTTTTTTTTTATTATTTTTTATTTTTCTTTTTTATTTTTAATCTGACGTCATTGCACTGGTGGTTTCAAATGTAGCAAATGTAACTAAGATGCTGTATGTAACTAAGATGCTGTATGTAACTTAGTTATGTAACTAAGACTTAGTGCATGGAATAGTGTCATGCTTCTCTTCTTGAGACCATGCCATTCTGTGTCCAAAATATATGAGAGTGTGACAACAAGCAAGAGGGAGCAAACCTTTGTCCTGTCGTAGTTAAGACTGGAATGGTATAACAGGAGTTATCTTATTCTCCTTCCACTTGCCAGGTTAAAAATGCACAAGTGTCAAGAGGCCCAGAATAGCACCCAGGACAAGACAGAATAGAGGCATCTATCTTTTCTTCCACAAATAGGAATTGGGCCATCTGTAGTTCTGATACAGAGGTGCCTGCTTTGCAAATCTCATTGCTTAGAAGAGCTAGACCACCTCAGTGCTTCAGCTTATCAACACAATGTCCTTTCTGAGCATGGCATTAAGAAATCTTTATGCAGCACATTTTGCAAGGAGAGCTGTCACGAGCCTAGATCAGATGCCAGTAATGAAATAAATAAGAACTCCTACAATTTTGCTATTGTTTTGGTAGGTTAGCTATGATGGAGAACTTCACAAGCACCCACAGTTGGAAGCTGATTTGACAGCAGTGAGAGAGATCTATGGACCTAATGCAGTATCTCTCAGGTATGTCACCTACCCTTCTGTATTGTGGAACCTGTCACATTTTGGAGGCTGTTTTGTGTAAACTTTCCCTCACTGCCAAAACACAAGTCTTCTCTGAGTTCTGTATATTGTGGCAAAAGGAAGGGGCACTCATAGCTAGCAATAATGCAGTATTTGGCTTCATTTTTGTGGCATAGTATTCAAACAACTAACTATGCTTGGAACAGGCCCTGGAAGCTTGTTCTAAAATATTGTTCTTTGCACTTCAGTAGGCATTTGATCAAGCTGTTGTATGTTGTTGAAAATTACTATTCATCAGAACTCTAAACCCTTGTTAAACTTTTTATTTGTCATATTCTGTCTTCTGCCCTGGGGGTGGAATAAGAGTTTTACTAGATGGTGTCCCTAGGCAAAGATTGAAGGAGTTGATTTTGTCTAGTCTGGGGAGAAAAAAAAAGAAAAATAGAAGATTTAATAACAGTTGCTCTTCTTCAAAAAAAACCTTCAAAAAATGGTGATCAAGTGTTCTCCATTGTCACTGTGAGAGATACGATAAGAAAGTCTGTTAGAAACAAACAAGAATTTGGTTAGATTTTAGGAAAGCTTTCTAATTGTAATGAGGTGGGAAACTGAAGAATCCTACACAAGGAAATGGTGGAACCTTGGTCAGGGGTGAATTGCAAAGATAAATTACACAAAAATTCTGTAGGGCATATATGAATGTACCTGATTCTGCAGCAGCATATAGCTTTATGGTATGTTTTATTCACTTCAGGTCTTTTATAACTTCATTTTCCATCTATGTAATTATTAATAATTGAATTAAAATAACAGAGAAGATGTAACAGACCTGTCAGAAACATTACAATTAAAATAACAAAATTGTTATATAAACAAAGTAATAAAATACAGAGATTATAACCTTAAGCATACCTATATTGCAAGTAACAATAACATCTGTTATTTTAGAGTGTGAGAGTATGTGTACAACTGTGATGTACGATGCCTTTTGAAATTAAGTGGAAATTCATTACATTTTTAGGACCTGGAGAATTAAAATCCAAATGGTTGTGTATGGGTTTAGGAAATGAATTAGATAATGTTTAGGTTCCAAACTGATAACTATGAAATTGAGAATACCCCTTGATAGCATGCTTCCTAAGGCTCCTAAAATTGAGTAATGGTAAATAACCTTTCAAAACCTTAATGAATCTAATACGTTCAATCAACTGTTTCAGTGGATGCATTGTGATCTCCTCAGGCTCACTGTATTAGAAATTGGCATTTGTGGTTGCTTTTGGTGTGTGGAAAGCTTCCATGCTTCTTGTACTCTGCAGTTGAAAATACACGTGAATTCTTGGAAATTATAAGCACAACATTAAGCATTCAGTTTCATCCCTCTCCAACAGCTACACTTCTCTGACTGCAACAGGCCTGTCTGACAGTGACACACACTAAAATGCATTTCTTAGAGAGTTGAACCCTATTATTCAGTAGCCTCCTACTATCAGGGTGAACTTTACATATATACAGAAGGGGAATTCCTAAACCTGCATGCTTTTTACCACAGCCCTTTGAAAGCTGGCCACCAACCTTTAAGAAAGGCATCTGGAGCAACTCTTCAGTATCTACTTATATTACTTAAGCATTAATAAACAGGATCTCTGGAGCTTCAAAATCAAAATGTGTTTCTGGAGAGATTGTGGGCAGCAGATCATAAGCTTCAAGCACTAGAAGAAAACATGATTTCTTCCTTGCTTGTAGCTTGAGGAAGTAAACCATCATGTCTCTAAAATCCATTTTCCATGATGGTAATGGAGTGCAGGCAAAGGTATTTCAGTGAATATGGAAATTCCAAAGTTGTAACTTATTTTTATCTTCTCCTTTCTTCTACTAGCATTTCTGTGTTTAGTTGGTTCAACTCCATTCCTGTTTAATTAATAAAATTAAGCTTTATTCCAACGTTTTGAATCTATCATGTGAGTAACACCAGCCTGTGTTCATAAGTATTACTGGTGAGTTTACAGCAATCTGTTCTTTGGATCTTCAAGAAAATTAACAACAACATCTGAGATCAGCTATCTCCTAAGAAAAATACTTCTGTATTTCAAGGTTACCTTATCAACTTCATTTATGCACAATTGCTACAATGCACTCTTAGTATACTGTGTGCACTCTTTTTAATAGGAAAGCAATGAATTCATTGTGAGAAGTGTGCAAATGCAGTGTAAAGCCAAAATCCAGAGACAGGAGTGTATCAACGAATCTGTGAAAAACTGGAAGTTATTTCACTTTTATAGAATTATCCAGTCAAGTAATTAAAATAAAAGTAACTTTTGTTTAGGTATAAGAATGAATATTTTCTAGCCCTATTTTTAAGAAGTCTTCAAATACCTTGGTGGAGGGCAATGAGAGTGGGTCAGAAAATAAGAGGGAAAAGAGTTACACTTTAAGATTTCATATGGCAATGAAACACCTATGAGCATAAATTAAATCTGCACCTTAGAGATTTCAGGAATACTACAGGTGACAGATAAAGTAAGGTAGCTATTGCCTTGAGCACGTTACAGGGTAATCGGCATGTTTTGACAAATAAATACCCTTGAATGTAAGAAGCATGCCCACAGGTATAATGTGCCATGGTCAGAGCTTTGTTGTTTTTGTCTTCAATTATTTATCTCAAGCCTCTGCTTAGGTTACTGGCTGTTAACCTAAAAATCAACTAGGATTTTTTTTTGTCATAAATAACAACAGTATGTGACCATTATTGTTTCGTTGATTTATTTGTGCAGTACATCAAAGGTATATGGCAGTGATGGAACAAGAATTTTGGGGAATTATTAAATAAAATAAAAATAAATAGCCTATTTAAGCAAGGTAAGAAAGAAAGTTGCAGTACAGCAGATGTTCACCCACTGGAAATATTGATCCAATCTATGTAAATGTGTATTTTATAACCATTCTGATTTTACAGCCAAGATTATCCTTTATAAAATCTTCCCTGTTATAAGTACTCCTGGGCTGAGGAGTATTTTAAAGAGCTCTAATGTAATGTAATTCTTTCCTTTCAGGGAATATGGAGCCATTGATGATGTAGATATTGATCTGCATATTGATGTTAGCTTTCTTGATGTAAGTAATCTAATCACAAAATTACATAATGAACATTAATACCCATTTAATTCTGCTACACATCAGGCACTCTAGACAACTACTGAGACTTGCGTTTTTCCAAGGCTTGATCTTCACAAGTGGCTGTGACGTTAATGATTGCTACCCAGTGGAAAGATTTCCTTTTCATTTTACGGTCATGTTGTTAAGATGTGTTCTAGGCTTTTATTTACTGCTTGTATATTTCCTTTCAAACGTGCTTTGTAAATGGTAGATGTTTTAACTGATGTAAATGAAATACATTTCTTTTTTTACTATCCTAGACATTAGTTAGGTGAAAACACTTCATAGAGTCCTGGAGAGAAGACGACCTTGGCTAGAGACCTTCTGTGTGCTTCTCACATCTGCAACTGATTAGGGAGAGGTTTGAGTGGCAAAGGAGACTCAGGACAGCGTCTGTCCACAGGCAGCATGGCTTGTGTAACTAATGCTGTCATTAGCTCCACACTTCCTCACCTCATCTGTGCAGTAACTTCCTGTGCTCTAGATGCAGAATGAAAAGTAGTGCTTTTAGGGGCATCATTACCTTCTATACAGATGTATTATATCCTCAGGTCAGCACAGCACAGAAGATAGTTTTTCTTGGGCTCTTTTAAAATTAAGAGAACCTGATTATACCTTGAATAATTTTAATCAGTCTTAAGAAGGAGCAAACGTTTCCTTTGCCCTATGTTACAGGTTCAGTGTCCTTTCTATCTTTATTTGCTCCTTTGCTTCTCAGTTTTGAAGCAATATGCCTTGATAGATGGGAATGTGTCTGCCTGCACTGTGAATGTAGTGTCATGTAGAAACCTGTGTTCAGTTTAAATTAGCATGTTCAAGGACGGGAAACAGTCTAACACTGCTCTTAAGAGCATTAGCAGGCAATAGTTTGTCTGAAGTGTCACGTTTAAAGTTGGAGTAGATATCCCATGATTGGTAAGTGGATGGATAGTGTTTATACCAGCCTCTAATATAGACTAGCAAAATGCAACGATTCTTAACGATGTCTAATGGTATCTGTTGTTTTCTTTTTATCTTGAACTAGGAAGAGATTGCTGTGGCTTGGGATGTAATTCGCACAGAGCCCATAGTAGTGCGACTGCACTGTTCGCTTACACAGTACTTAAATGGCCCAGGTTAGTCACCTATGTATTCTTCATATGCCTTGTTTGTTGTCTCAGTCTCAGCCATATCCTAAGTGACAGATACCCATTTACTGCTAAGTCTTTGACCCTTCATGTACTTAAATCTTTTGCTGAGAGCAGTCTTGCTGGTGTGAAATCGTTATATGTATTTGCAAGACTAGGCCCTAATATTGGCATGCGTATCTAGTTTAAACTTCTGGAAGCTGAGTTTAGGAATTTGTTTTCTTGATATCCTTTGAAATGCAGCTGTTTCCACTAGGAACCTGAGGGTTTATGAATAAATGTCTACAGTTTCTAAAGTGATTTTCTCACTTTGGAAATCAGGGATCATCTTCTCAGATGCAGATACTACTGATTAGGTGTACATGCACAAATCTATGGAGCGCATTAATATACCCTTTTTCATATACCTTTTGAAGAACTAGACCATGATAATTATACTGTCAGCTTCTGATTTTTATATGAACATATGTATTCTTGGGGATCTTTAAATTTGAATTAGATTTTTGAACGCTATGTTGACATCCTACTCTCTGGTTGTTCAGTAAAGCTTCCTCATGACAGTACAAATATCCCAACTCATGAAGATTCAGCTGAGAGAGAAGATTTGGAAACATTCATATGCAATAGTCAACTTCAGATATATTTTTACAGAGTAAAGTCAAGAAGTGTGTGACTTGGATCATAACTTGCCTGGATTTGGAGGCTTCCAGTGCAAGCTGTCAATTCAGGCTTGTATCTGTAGGAGAATTCTGCCTCTGCAAATTGAATAGATATTTCAAGTCATAATGTGTTTAGCAAAATCTGTCCCAATGAGCTATTTTTATAGGATATGTTGTCTGCTGATGCTAACTATCAGTTATATTCTGTTAGTTCCAATGAGCATTTCGTTACAACCCCTTATTTTTTTGCTTGACTTTGGTCCTTTTGCCTGTATTTTATTGCTTTGATCTTTTATTAATTCTGGAGATCTTAAAATAGTTATTTGCCATAGGAAGTAGCAGTGTTAGTATTCAGAATATTTCTATCAAAATGTAATTTTTAAAAGTGCAGCAAATAAGAAAGACTGAAGTGTGAAGAGCATCATGCAATAAGAAATGATCCAGTGAAATGAGAAGTAACAAGAGTTATCTTCTGCACTGCTGACAAGGTTAAAACAGAATGTTTAGTACTCCGTCCTGCAGCTGACTGATTATGGTGGCACTTGACTACTGAGGGGCAAGATCAGGGCCAGAGTCAAATGCTCCTTTGTTACGTCTGCTGTTTCAGCCACGCCTCTTTATTTACCAGAAACAGCAGAATGAAATCCACAATCTTTTGTGTAATAAGGCTCTTTCTCTGAATACTCCTTTTGCTCCTTGGATATGTTGTTTTGAGATTACCAAGTCACAACTCTGTGACACGTATATTTCTCTTTTAATACTTTCTTTTGTCTGATAAAAGAAACAAGTTTCTTGTGTGCAGTATACTCCAAAGCACAAAGGGGGATATTTTTACCACCTTCCAGCTGTTTACTATCTTGATTTTACACAGTCATTCTTCTAGTTAATGACTTTTTTCATTGTTTTACCTGAGAGCAGTTTCTCCCCCAGGCCTTAGAAACCTATCTGAGATTAGGATTAATCAGCCTTTGAGGATACTGGGCTGTCTCCTCTGATTTTAGAGTTTAGACAAGAATTACAGTCTAGACATCAGATTTTAAGATTGGTGAAACTGAGTGTTGTAATTCTCTCTGAAGATAGTCCACACCCTACCACGCATCCCAAATTTGAAAATCTAAGGACATTGCTGTCCCTAATCAAGTAATTTCTTCCTTTTGAAAAAATCATCAGTTTATCTTTAAAAGATGAGGTTATATTTGAGTAAGAATATTGGGGCAAGCATTTACAGTGTTTTGAACTAAGTGAAATTGGATGGCAAGTTTATATACACTGCATTTTATTTTTTAAATTAATTTGTAAAAGGGAAATCAAAAGATAAACTGGCATTCTGGTTAAGAGTGATCAGAATAATACAGATTTAAAAGTACTGATTTTCTAAGAAGAAACCCCAGATTTTTTATTTTCATTCCTTTTTATTTTACTATGGTCATTAGTTCCTTATGTAATACAAGGTATATAGTCTCATTTGCGTTTGCAATATGTGTTGGCTGTTGTTCCACCTCAAGGACCTGAGGGTCTCGCAACAAATGCTGGACTTCTGACACCTGCTTCTTCTGTGTTACTCGAAGATTTTAATAATACCAGGAGCTAATTTCTAGCCTCTATCCCTAATGTTTTCAATTTTCTGACAGATGAATGTGGATGTATCACTGGTAGGATGGGTCTTGAGTAAAATGCAGGGTCACTTGGCCACTGGAATGCATACATCAGGCACTTAGATGATGAGTATTAAGCATCTTCTGTAAAAATGCCCACAGAAGGAAAACCCGATACTAGTAAACTCAGTTCATTCCACTGTCATTTTCCTCGTAGTCATAGGAACTGTAACAGTGTGGATAAATAATTGATTAGATAAGGGGTTTTTCTCCGCATCTAGATCTAAGGTCATGTAAGTTTCTAAGGTCTTAAGAGGAACTTAAATTAGTTTACTTTTATTTAGAAAATTTTAATTCTTAGATACAATAGTCTTCTGAAAAATAAAGGAAATACTCAGGTGAACTACACCTTTATAGAATTCTGAAGATCAGATTAGGTGTGAAAACTCTCATTTTATTGCAGAAAACCTGATATGTTTGATCACAGAATTCACAGAATTGTAAGGGTTGGAAGGGACCTCAAGAGATCATCAGGTCCAATATGACACGCTAAAGTATATAATATCTTTCACGGAAAGGGCTTAATTTTGTTTTCAGTTACAAAGGGATAAAATCGTTGTTTTCAGCGACAGCAAGTTCACTTTGGACTACAGTAACTACATCTAGCAGTTTATTGAGATTGTCCCATGGGTATTATTAACAAAAGGTAACAAATAGTGCACTCAGACTTCTCAACTGAGAATATATTCAGTACATAAATTTATTTATAGATAGGGCATTTTAATCTGTGTATGTAAAGACTATTTACTTGGAAGAAAAATTATGAGATAAGATGAGATGAATTACCAGCCCAGATACATTTAATCAGTAGTTAGTAACAAAGCTCTCTAGTAACAAAGGTACATTTGTATAATTAACAGTAGTGGGAAGACATACATTCTAGGGAATCCAATTTTTAAAACATCCTTTTGTTAAGACAACAAATGATATTGGCTGATACTCCTAAAAATGGCCCTTCATTTCTTCATAGACTCAGGTGACACGACTGCTTTAACCATTGCTTCAATGCCATTACTTACAGTAAAGGTCCGAATAGAACAGAGTCCTTAAATATAATTTGTATGGTTATGATTTTGATTATTCATTTAAACTCAACAATATCTCCATTTTCCATAGTGCCAACTGTGGATGTATTTCAGATTTCTACTAAGGAAAGATTTGGGCTGGGACATCAGCTGAAAAAGTAAGTCTGGAAAAGTGTGAACCCCTCTTTTTAAGTAAACATGACGTATTTCTTAGTTCCTGGCCCATGTCACAGGTTGTCAGATTGGTTGGATGAAAGTGTTTTGGTTTTATTCAAGTAAAAGTAGCATTTTTTCCTCTGTAGGTTGTTTTGACAGTTGTTGCAGAGAACCTGGTTTGTGCTGTCTGCCAGGGTTTTCTGTCACTTTACTGTCATTTAGAAAGTAAGATACATAAGTTTGAAAAGACAGTAGCTAAGTGTTTGATTTAATGTTTCTGCTCAGATTATGAGGTCTCTAGCAGGAATCTTTCTGAGCATCATGAATACCATAAGGAGGCAATACTTTCATGGTGGCCTCTAAGGTTTGCCGAAGTAATCAGGCCACCCAGTTTTGAGGACAAGAAGAAAGAATAGTAGAAAAAAAACAGCAGTTTCATGTGTTCCTGATACAATTCAATTTAATAGGATTTCGCTGAGTAATTTTTTCTTATGTGCTTGTGTATGTGTAATGAAATGACAGGAATATAGGCTTCAATATTTGATCCTTGAAATAGTAAGGCTCCCTTAAGAAAAAAAAATCTTTTGCTGTTTGGTGTTTAAAGAAATTTAGTGCAGCATTTTCATAGTCTTGCGAATGAAACAGTTATTAAAATCTCTCTGATACATGACTTTGAAGAAAAAAATTAAAAAGCTCTCCACACAAGAAAACTCTTTTAAAAAATTTTAGTATGAGCACTGCCTCTGATTTGTGTACTGGGTAATTACCAAAGGCACCCATAGGACATTTTCAAGTAAATAAACCACAGATGAGCAGAAATCAGAATACTTGTGAACACCATGGCCTGTTGTGGCTACGAGCACCAGATTATTCATATTTGAAGATTCACTAAATTTTCAGTAATGTCCATACTGACTTCTACTTTCTCTTTAGCTTAGTGCTCATAGACCCTGAATGCTAGATTAGAACCACAGAATAACGTAGCTTGGAAGGGACTTCTGGGGGTCATCTAAAACAACCTTCCACCCCAAGTTGCACTAAATTAAAAGTTAAATTGGTTCACTAAGAACCTCAGGCAGTTGAGGTGTGAAAATCTGAAGCCTTTCTTGGTAATCTGTTGTACTTAGCCACTTTTCCTGTGGATGTGTTTTCTTTATAGCCTTTATGATTTTTAGCTTCCCCTAGAGCGACTTGTGGCCTCTGCCTTTTGGTGTGCACATCAGGAAAGTGTCTGGCTCTAGCTTCATTATAAACCCCTCTGGGTAGTGTAATCCTTGACATGCCTACCTTTATGCCTTTGGAGAAATGTGCTCCTACCTGAGCAGTGTGGATGCTGTATCTTGTCTCTGCATTCACTGGGCAGACAGATGCCTAGAGCTGAATGGGATGTCTCTGAATCAGTTTGTTTTTAGATGAGAGGCATGTGTTTCACATGACAGGCATGTGTCTATTAAGTCTTGTGGTGGTATTTTATGCAGACATTATTCTTAATAAGATTTCCATGTGAATTAGTCTTATCTGGGGTGGGGGGGAACACAAATTTTAAAGAACTGAAGTGCCTAGTCATTGGTCCACATATATGATAGAGAAACTCTGCCTCTAGGGTGAGGATGTTGCATTATCTAGCCTACATGGTTCACAGGTAAACCCTAATATTTAAGTGATATGACTTGGCTATGATGAGAAAATCTTTTTTCTCTTTCCTAATTTGCAGAATCATGCAGACATTTGTAACACAACAGTGGAAGAACAGCAAAGAGAAATCTAATTGTACGCACAATAAGAAGTTGTCTGACAAAAAGGTGAAATCTCCTCTGCACATCTTTTCTACATTGCGCAGGTAATAGCAAGGAAAATGCGCTGTTACTATCATACCCTGTTCAAAATCCACAGCATACTTCAAAAGGTGAAATGTTGACTTTTCTCCACAGAGGAGTGCTCTGTTTCTATCTTACCTCATGTGTTTCCAGTGATTTCCTTGCATGACTTCAAAAGCAAACTGGGTACTACTGCAGTTTCTAAGACTGTTTGAAGGAAGAGTATTTCAATGCTCTGAAACAGCCATGATTCATCTATAACTGGAAATAATTGATTTTATATTACTTAACTTGGTTGTACTTAAATCTTTAGTAGCTTGGTAGCATTTGACTGCTACTTTGAAGAACAAGAACATATATATGTAATTTTGTGGTTGTCCAGCTGTTCTTTGCACAACTGTATGTATTATTATTATTTTTTAAAAATCTAGAACGGTCTTTAATCAAAGACTGATTTTAAGAGCTGCTGAACACCCACTCCTCTCCACTAGTTGAGTAAATGAGTGTTCACTATTTCTGAAATGTAGGCACAGAATTTCAAAAAACAAAGGCATTAAAAACATATGAAGATAGTTTGTGAATTGTTCATTTGAATTGATTATGTTACCTATACTCTCAAGGACTTGTAAAATGAGGCTATGGTTTTACCCCTTTCAGGAATACGGCTATTTACTCTAGCATGTTTGCCTGCTTATGAAGGGTTGACAAATCACCCCTTCTGTGAATTTGTATTGAGTACTTATTTGAACATTGCTTCTTCTTGATGAATTTTACAATTCTAATTTCCATGTATTTAAAAAAATAAATATAGATGGTTAGTACGGAAGTCACCCACATTTGATGAAGGGAGGAATGTTAAAGATGACTGAAGATCTGTCTTCTCAAATGTAGAAGAAGAAGATGGTGTTATAATTAGGGTAGAGGGTAGGCTTGCTCATTGCCTACCATGCCACACCATGTCCCGTGCTTGCTGAAACTTGGGGTTTGGTTTTATTCAGAAAGGGCAGACAAAAGACAGATCAATCCTTCTCCTGTTGATTTGCTGGCTGCTACTACAGTTGCAGAGATCACTTAGTCCAAATGTGGGGACTTCTCTCTCTCCATAGAGCGCCATTCCTACTTTCTTTCTGCCCGAGGGTGGTAATGAGCTAACTGCAACTGTGAGTCAGCCTCCACATGCATTTTCTGCTGTCATCACTTGGTAGCAGGGTGAGGAAAGCTGCCAACCTCTCCCCTTGGGGTTTCACCTCTTTTTTGCTTGACTGGAGTCCAAAAACACTAGAAAGATTGGGGTTCCTTATAAACCATAGAAAAATGATTTGGCATACCTGATGCTGATTCTTGCTTTGCAAAGACAGTTGAATGTGAACGTTATAGAAATGTAAGAGATCAAGTGTGTATTGTTTTGTTTAAAAAAAAAAAAAGTCTTTTGTTCTCTTACTTCTGTATTCAAAATGTGAGCCCCATGCCTTCTCATTTCCAGTGTTAAAGAGCTAGAATCTGTTTAAAACAGGACAGAAGAGCATCAAATGATCTTCCACAAAGCATCCAGATTACTGTGAGGTTTTTAAAAAAAGTTAATTTCAGCAGAATTAAATTTGTTTTACTGCCTGCAAATTTCATTGCTCATTATATCTTCCATAGCATCTGCACATAGAAATTGTGATTCCATGCCCAAAAGACAATAATTTGAATGGGATCATGCCATGATGGAATGACACATTTTGATAAGATGAATGCATTATAATCTTGTGTGAAATATACACTTTCCATTTCAAAATTATTTTCCTGAATGAAAAGTTTGTTTAAAGATGTAGGGACCTGTACCAACAGCTGTAAGTATATAGCCCTAACTTCTACGTAAAGAGTTAGTCATCTTGTCAATCAGTGAGAGTTTGTGTATACATGGGACTAAGAAGGTATTGGAAAATTGGTTCTACATACCTTTTATTATTATTATTATTATTATTATTATTAATTATTATTATTATTTTGGGCTGTGTTTGCCATTAGTTAAATACATGAAGATGGGCAGCACTTAAAAATTTGGACATATATCTGGACTTGCTTATTTCACACACATTTTTGATTATCCTCCAATTATGTCTTCCCCTTCTTTATTTTTAAGGTCGCCGAGTTATCCTCCACCTGGCTGTGGTAAAAATAAATCAAAACTGAAGTCAGAACAGGATGGCATCTCCAAAACTCACAAGCTGCTGAGGAGGACTTGCTCTAGCACAGTTAAGGCGGAGGATGTGTGTGCCACAAAATCTCACAGAACCTTTGGCCGCTCGTTGTCTAGTGACCCTAGGGCTGAACAGACAATGGCTATTAAATCACACAAACTGTTGAACCGTTCTTGCTCTGCAGCTGTCAAGCAGGAAGAGTGCATCACTTTAAAGTCCCATAAGTTATTAAGTAGGTCATGTTCTGGGGATCCTCGATGTGAGCACAACAGCACCTTGAAGCCCCATAAACTGTTAAGTAGGTCTTACTCTAGTAATCTTAGAATGGAAGAATTGGATGGATTGAAGAATCAGAAGTTACTCAGCAAGACCTACTCCAATGCCCCTAAATCATCCAAAATGGAGCCTTTCAAGGAGTCCAACATAGCAGAGGGCAGGAGGCTCTCTCTTACCTCAGGGCTTATTGGTATCTTAACACCATCTTCATCATCACCTTCACAAGCTGCTGTGCGTAGTGTTTCTTTTTTTTATTCTGCTCATTTACCCCTAATTATTTTTCAAACATGTTGTTATGCTTATTGTGCAAAAGTATTAATATTCAGGGGGTATGTTTGAGGATATTTTGGAAGTTTTTAAAAGTAACTGAAGAATAATGGAGTCAGCTTTTTAAGGTGGATTTAAACTACTCATACATTTATGCCGTAAAACCAGAATCTACCTAGGTGAAGACAGACTTCACAACTCACCTTGAATATAGCTCACTGTACAGTTGCTGGCCACAGGAAAAGTTCAATCACACACTTCCTTCCCTACCTCCTTTCTTGCTGCAGGAAGAGGAGACAGTGTGAGCTTCTCTGCTGCAAAATTGACATGGTCACAGAGGTCTTTACTAATTTCCCTGTTTGCTTCATGGGGGAATCAACCATCCTTTGGCTCATTAAGGTGCCATGTCACCTCTCCTTCTGGTCTTTTCGTCTGCATTTAACAGCATACTGGAAGAAATGCAGTCATGGTTCAGCTCACCTCTTGCACATTTGTGCTTTGTGAAAAATTTAGCCTTCAAATGCATTGGTGGCAGCTGGAGGTCAGGGAAGGAGTTAGGCCCACAATGCCCACCTTTCTTTCCCCAGAGATATGATTGATTGAGAAAACAAAGGGTAGCACATATTGTTATTTTAAGACATTGAGCTCACACTTAATTCTTCTTCTTCTGCCTGTGGAGCCAATCTGATTCTTATTCAAAACAAGGGCTGATTAAAATAAATGTCAGCCTAGAGGGAGTTCTGTACCTTACTGACTCCTATAACAAAAGTACTTTCTAATTTATGCTGTCGTACATTGAAAGAAAAAGGCAGGAGGAACCTGAGTGGGATCTGAGCACAGAGACCTGTTAGCATGGTGCTCACAGAGGTGAGATTTTAAAAGATGTAAAAGATTTTCATCACTTTTGTGAATTACATTAGTCATTCAAGCCTAAGCACACAGTCCATATTTAGATAGACAATATGCAGTTAAAATTTAAACTTACTAAATGCCAGTTCTTCAGAGTGGAGTGAAGGTGTGGGTGTTTCCATTTGAGATTAAAGTTTTGGGGATACTAGGGTATAAAACCTTATCAGATTTTAGAAAAGCTAAAAATCCATCTCACATTCAGCAAATAAGTAAAAGGATTGATTATTTGTAATGGTTAATGCAAATTAGATATCTTTTTAGATGCAAATATTGTTTAATTAGCATATCTGCATACAAACATTACAAACGTTTTGCCATTTCCATATAATTAGTCTACCAAAACTGAAGTTGCCTCAACTTCTTTCCTTGCAGCAAAATTATGGTGCAAAATGCATTCCGGTACGAGACCGTGGCTTTCTTGTGCAGGTAGGATGCCATATCTTACCCATTTTTGAAACATTCTGGAGCACATGCTGACTGTTAATTATTTTTAAGCAGATGTTGTTATTGTCATTTTCATTGTTCTCAGACTATTGAATTTGCTGAGCAGCGGATACCAGTATTGAATGAATACTGTGTTGTTTGTGATGAGCCCCATGTGTTCCAGAATGGCCCTATGCTGAGGGTAAGTTGTATGCTTGCTGGGATAAACAATGCATTTTCTAACGCCTTAAGTAGTAGTGGACCACACAAAGTTGTTAAACTATTGAATTATTTCAGATTTGTTTCATCCTATTGTTCATTTAAGATGCAAAAACGTAATGCATATTAACTAGATTTTACTCTCAAATTAAAAAAAAACAAACATATTGTAAGTAAGGGAGATGAGAAGTAGCCTTGCATAGTAATCATAGAAATTTAAAAGAGTTATATATTTCACTGACAGCTATTATGCTAGAGTAGCCATTATCAGATAAGCTACAGGAAGTGCACTGGGATGTTTTCACGTTCCTCTAGCACCCTTCTAAAAGCTCAGGGTCATGTCAGTCCTTGAGCTTCTATCTCATCTCTATTCAGATGATACACTAGTGATAATGCTACAAGGTCTTGAAGTGCTTCTGGCCCTTATTTGCTCATGGACCTCTGGAAAGAAACATTCTTTGTATTGTGATAAAAAAGCCATGAGGAGATTTTCTTTGAATTGTCTGATCTAGCAGTGACCGAGGCCAGGAGCACTGTGGTGGTATGCCCACAGTCTGGCCAGTTTTGCAGGTTTTCCTTTCTTCGAGTCCCATATGAATGAGAACCAGGAATTTTACATGCTAAATGATGCACCCTCTCATGCTGTTTGGGAGTGCATGCAGTAAACAAGAATAAGATTCATTCTGAAATTAATCTTTGCCTCAAGCTACTGGATGTGTGCAGTACTGTAAAAGAGTATATAGGAGGATAAAATTTCTTAATTTTAGGACTGACCTTGCAGTTCAGAATCCTTCTCATTTCACCTATTATGAGTTCTATGGAACCCTGTGTAATCTAAAAAAACCACTAAAGCTGTGGAAAATTGTATTTAATATCAGTGTATGAATGGTCCGACACCATTCATAACAGTTTTTCAGTGTGGCTAGCAACTACATATGAGTTGAAGCAGGCATCACCTATGATAGTCCTGTGGAATTAAATTCAGAAAGGTTACTGCTTACACAGAAGTCATGTCAGAGTTATTCCCTGTGACTCTCAGTGGCACCATGGTCAAGCATTCTGACTGCAGGCATGGTATGCATATATGCTGCGAATAGGATTTGCAAAAGCATCTATTTATTGGATTTACCGATTTAAGCCATAGGTAAATCTGTGTACTTTTTGAGTAGGCTATTTGCCCCCTCATGCTCATATCTGCCTTTTAAAAATATGGCTTTCTGTCAGATCTGTCAGCAACCAAACCCTGAATAGAAGCCTGTGGAAAAGGCACCAATTCCTTCTCTGTCACCTTTGAATGTATTACTATGTGTGCAGTCTGTGACAGAATGAGATAAGACAAAGTGAGTTATATGTAAAGTTTGGATAATAAAATTATATAAATCACCAGGTTTTATCTGTTGTCCATGGGACGAATCAAACAGCAGGGTTTCTTCCTGCTCACACAACTATTGAACTATTAAAATGAAATAAAATTGAAAGTTACCTGCTCTACAATAAAAAACAAAAAATAAAAATCGTGCTTTCCTACCCTAGAGATCAAAATCCCTCAGAATGACTTTTCTCTCAGACATCTCTCAGCATAAAGAAAGTGCATTTTTGCTATCCTTTTGAGTTTGTCAGTGCTTCTAAACAAAGTTAAAAATATATTTGCCATTGGACACATATTCCTCAGTGCCTTTGCAAGCAGCATAATCTAACAAGCTTTGCAAAAATGCAAAGGTGTCCTTGCATAACCTGGAGAGATGGAGATAGCAGGAAGAAATCTAGCATGCTCTGTGTATGCTTGAATGACTCAATAAGCAATGTAGAGTCTCCATTAATGATTCTGCAGTGCTGTAGGTGAGAAGGGAAGGATCTTAGTTTGAATCTAGCTTGAGTTTGCTAAAGGATCTTAAGGAAATTTATGATTCATTCTTCTGAAAGCTCTGGTAGAGGCAGCTTATAGTAGTCAAATGTAGGCTTTATTGCTGCTACATCTACACGTAAGTGTGCGTATGTTCCTCTGTGTGTTTATATAAATGTATACATATAAAGGGAGCAAAGAGTGACCTGACTGAAACAATACATTTAATACTGCTGCAATAGAAGATCTAAGAAATACAGTACTTTATTAAGTAGAATGGAGAGGACTGTCATTAAAGGTAAAGCTACATGGGATCTAGCCTTAGGTCACTTCATGGATCCCATATTTAATATCCTTAGTGGATAAAGAGGTTGAGAGTCCTTGTGGTTTTGATACCACAGTAACTTCATCAGCTGTCATCATCATCAGCTGCTTTTATTTTTAGATTCTGTGTCTTGATCCCATCTTCTACAGATAGCCATGTCTCAAAGCCATTACATAGTCTCTCTGTATCGAATGAGATGCCACAGATTAAACATTCATGGATGGATTACCATTCTCTTTCAATAGTTCCTCCACACAGATGAAGGTGGGGTCGTGTCTGGGTGTATGTATACTTAGTGATGAGTTTCACTTCTGTGACTTGGATCCTGGGTTATTTAGTGGAGTTTTATACAGTTTCAAAGGAGACATACTAATTGCCCAGAGAGGTTGTGGTGTCTCCTTCTCTGGAGATATTCAGAACCCTCCTGGGTGCCATCCTGCACAATGTGCAGGTGATCCTGCTTGGCAGGGGGATTGGACTAGATCTTCAGAGGTCCCTTCCAACCTTAGCCATTCTGTGATTCTGTGATTCTGTGATGCCAGTAAAAAGTTTAATTTTGCAGTCCTTTATTATGTCTGCCCGAGACCTTTTCTGAACTGTGGTGTAGTTTAATTAATTTCCTTGAAATACAGATAAAATTTTAAACAATTGCCATCACACAATAATAACGTTATTTTAATACTTTAATGATACTTAAAACTCCTATAGCTTGGTGTAATTTTTTGTGATGATCATTAATGACTTGCACGATTCTGGTGTCAGCCCTGGTACAGCTGAAAATACCAAGCCAAGTTATGAAAAGTTTTTCCTTTCTGCAGATTTGCACTACAGGCTGTGTTTTTGTCTTGGTTATACACTACCTTTCAATTAGTCTCTCTCAGTGCAAGCTTTCTTCTGAGAACTGTGACTCTTTTTCCTAGAATACATTTTAGGCGTGGTGGTCTGTTTTTAATACCTATTTCAATTTACTTCTGCTTTCTTAAAATCTTGACATCTTATTTCCCATAAGGTAAGAGGAACTTGATGACAAGATGTGTCATTTTTGAACAGCTTAATTTAGACACTAGATCCACTTGTCAGATGTACCATTGGAAGATGTCTGTCGTACAACAGCTGCACAGCACACTTGCATACATTTAGTTTCATGCTCTTACAATGGACACCTGTCTTACTCCAGAGCCTGCGGTATTAATCTAACCATGCAAATGCTTCCTGCAGGTTCAGGGATCCTGTCATAACACAGAAATCTTTGGAAGTTGTTAGGCTATCTTAGTGACGTACTGAAGATGAACAGAGAGGAAATTCTTATATTTCTCCTGATAATTACTTTGTGGAACAAATTATGGACTTTGGATGACAAACAACCAGTTCTCTTTTGAGCTTCAGAAGTTCCCTGATGTACAGAAGAATACTGTATACAGTCCCTGCATGTACTCCAAAAGTGTTTGCACATATAAAAATATGGTATGTAGACATTGTAACTTTAAAACACAAACATAATGCTGTCATGGGGAACTACAGCTGGATTGCTGTGAAGGTAAAGGATGAAGGTTCTCTGAAATGGAGGAAGGGGTCTTAGAAAAGTACTACTTGTGTACCACTACTGTAGCATTGTGTACCACTCTTTTTTTATAAAGGTATGTGGTCTATTACTTCATTCCATCCTTTACTTTTTTTTAAAGAGTCAATGAATTTGGCAGTGCTTCCCTGTAGGTATTCCTACCTTTTCCATATGAGATGAGGATCAATGCAATTTCTCTTCACAGCATGTTCTTTTAGTATTTATTTCAAGAACATAATCATATAATATCACATGATAATTATTATTTACAGTGCACCCAAAGTTATAAATGCTAAACTGCATAGCTTCCATGGAATGCCACTGAAAACTGTAGATTCCCTGAAATCAGTGCATAGTATGATTTGCAGCTTTTTTGTAAAGCGTGGGGAAAGTTTAATGATCCTAAGAAGAAGAAGTATTATTTGACCTTTTGCATAGCATAGGCTGTTGCTATTTCATACAGTTATTGCTGATAATGATCTGAATCCTGCATATTTCTACATATACATATATAGTCCTATATACAAAAGGATCAAGAAACAATCTTGAAATTAATAGTGAGGTTTAAGACTGCATGATCTTTTGAGGTCCCTTCCAACCCCTACAGTTCTGTGATTCTGTGATCCATTACATCCAAATTGTGCCTTTTTGGCCCATAAAGAATCACATTTCCTCCTGAAACGCAACCTGTATTGCACAGCTCAGGAGCTCTGCAGTCAGTCTCTTCTTAAGTGTCTCTTCACTCAGCTTTGAAAAATTGTGGGAAGAACAAGGTCAGATGTAGGTTTTGTGCTAAGGAGTGATGGTGAAAGCAGACCTGGTAAACATAGAATCATTAGGGTTGGAAAAGACCTCCAAGATCATCTGGTCCAATGATCCCCCTACCACCAATGTCACCCACTAAACCGTGTCCCTAAGTATCATGTCCAACCTTTCCTTAAATACCCCCAGGGACAGTGACTCCACCACCTCCCTGGGCAACCCATTCCAGTGCCTGACTGCTCTTTCTGAGAAGAAATGTCATTTCCAACCTAAACCTCCCCTGGCATAACTTGAGGCCATTCCTTCTAGTCCTATCACTGACCCCCAGCTCCCCACACCTTCCTTTCAGACAGCTGTAGAGAGCAATAAGGTCTCCCCTGAGCCTCCTCTTCCCCAGACTAAACAACCCCAGTTCCCTCAGCTGTTCCTCACAGGACTTGTGCTCCAGGCCTTTCACCAGCTTCGTAGCCCTTCTCTGGACATGCTCCAGGACCTTGACGTCCTTCTTGTACTGAGGAGCCCATAGGTGAACATGGTACTTGAGGTGCAGCCTCACCAGAGCAGAGTACAGTGGGACGATCACCTCCCTGGTCCTTCTGGCTGCACTATTCCCCGTACAAGCCAGAATGCCATTGGCCTTCCTGGCCACCTGGGCACACTGCTGGCTCATGGTCAGGCGAGCATCAACCAACATCTGAAAGCAGGAGAAGTCTGCTCATTTGAATCATTAGACAATGGCCTTATTTTGCTGTCTTTGAATTATTCTGAACATAGTTGTAGGTCAGTAAGATGTAGACTACTACTTGTTTGTAAACTAATGGCCAAATTTTCCTACTGAGACTTGAATTGTTTCAAGAATATTTTGAATTGTTTTTTATGATGTTTTCAAATGGTTGGTTTCTCACATAGATAGTAAAAATAGTAAAATCATCCTGATGTTTGTCAAACTAATATGTTAGACTAAATATTAGAACTAATGTTAGGAAATGTTACCCACAGCTGCAGACCCCATTCCACAGTACTGTGGTACTCTACTGTTGGGCAGGCATTCCTAGCGAACACCCCCTGAAGCTGAAGCTTGTTTCATCCACTGCATTTAGAGATTTTTTCAGAGATTTTTTTTAGAGATTTTTAACTATTTAGAGTTTTATGGAAAGCAGTGTCTGAACAAAAGAGAATTTCACCTGAGTCAATCAAATTACTTTTGTTTTATACTAGACTTTAAATTGTTCCAATCACACTAAGATAAATGGATATAGTATCCTCAGTTTTTGTGCAGTATTTTCTGTATCTATTTGTCTGTTATGATTTATATGATGAATAAACACCAAGACAAACATATCTGTTAACATGTTTTTGTATACCTTCTACAGCAAAAGGCCAACAGAGAGATTGCAGTCTTATACTTGCAGTAGTTGGGTATTTGTAAATACTAGCTCCTTCTTAACCAGGAACAAAATCTTCACGTGCATCTACGATATTTATTTTTCTTAATAAGATAAGATGAATTCATTTCACTCATTAGAAAGGTCCTTTTTCTCCCTTTTGATTCCTGATTATTGTCCATTCTTACAGATTTTAGAGATGTGTGGAAAATGAGGACCTGTTGCTGTTAACGTTGTAGGCTTTTTTTCCCCTGTTGTCCATGCACAAAGATGAAGAGATTCTTTAATACCCGCCCTAAAGAATTTTTAGTCTAGATGCAGGATGAAAGGTAGTGTGTCCTCTTGTGGTTTTCTCTGTGTGAATTGCTCTAGAAAGGGGAAGGCTGGCTAAATTAGTACTGGCAATGATAGAAACACCAACAGGGAAGATGCTGCTGAGGAGGGTCCTTGCTCTGCTCCTGTATATGGTGTTTGGGCTTGAAAAAGAAGGCACTTCCTGCGTATAAATATAAAACTCGTATAAATATACAAATGTGAAAGATAGTTTGGCTTCTCTTTGCACAAAATCACAGGCAAGAAGGGATCTCTGGAGGCCATCTGGTCCTACCTGCCCTGCTCAAGCACCTTGCTGCACCTGGAGCAGGTTGCCCAGGTCCATGTCTAGATGGCTTCTGAATACCTCCAAGGAGGGAGACTGCACAACATCTCTGGGCAACCTGTGCCAAGGATTGATAAAGCTTTAGATAATACTATTTTTAGCTTCAGGTAAAGCTTAGATAGAGCTAGTCCAATATGAAAAGATAAAATGAACTGTCTTCCAAGAGCCCTTCTGAACAATATGATTTGGTTCAGCTAGCCATAAAAATGTGTTTTGCAAAACTGATGTCATAAGATAGTAAAGAAACTTCAACATTATTTGTTTCTATATTAAAAGAACCAAATATATTAAAAATACCATATGAAATTCTTCATGTTACTCTAGAACTAGTAATAATATTATGGGGAAAAAATTACTATTCTAATAATGCAACAGTTTTGCTGATATAATACTGAAGAGACATCTTGTTTTAGGAATTCAGCATGTGAAAACTACTTTTATGACAAACGTTTAAATATAATGACATCATAAGTGATTATCAAAAGTAGTTATTATATTTAAGGATCTGATTAAAATAAGTGTTATAAAAATATATTATCATATGCAGCTTTAAAAAAATATAATTTTAAAACGTGTAGCTAATGTCTATCTTAGTGTGTGTATGCTATATTAAAGTCATTGATAAAAGAATGTCATGGATTGGATTTTAAAGATGTGCCAGACAATTTTACAGGAAAAAAAATCCTTGAACATATTCAGTAAGATGATGAAAAAAAGAAACAAAAAAACCCTGTGGAAATCTGGATATCAATAATTTTTCTTTGAGTCAAGAAAGCATTCTTTACACTGCCACCTTGTGTTGAAATATCAGATGAAGACTTTTTTTTCTTTAGAACAAAGCAGGAAATAGCCATAAAGAAAAAAAAAAGCAAAACTAAACTAAATATTTAAATTAATTTCTTTGAAATTTAAACGCTGGTGCAGACATCTCCACTGTTTAAACTTTTGTCTATGAAATATGAATGTAAAACAATATTTGAAATACCTGTTGTAAGTATTTAGCTGTAAAAATAAGTACAGTGGTGTAATAGTGACATATCTGTATTTATATTTGTAACCTTACATTTTTAGAATGTTTTTCATGACAAAGTGCTCAGTTGTGATTTATTCATGATAAGTAAAATCATTGCCATGGTGAGCTCCCACTGACTGGAATAGGTCTTGGATTGCTGCATCCTTTGAATATATGTTCCTTATCCACCCGTGAATAACACAGTGGTATTGATGTTCCAGAATTAGTATGCCGTTTAGGAGTGGGAGGTTTCTGGAGTAGAATAAACATGAACTATGGAGAAAAGTGTAGGTGTACAAATTTATTTAGATAGACTGGAGTTTAACCAAGATGATGGAGATGTTTTCATTCTTGTAGAATAACACTGTAATTTTTCTTATCCTCAATCTACCATATAGTCTAGTTTTACCTCTTTTTATGAAAAGAAAAACAAAACAAAACAAAACAAAAAAAAAAAAACAAAACAAAACAAAACAACAAAAAAAAACCACTTGTTACAAGCAATACTTCGGCAGAATGGACTTCAATCACTTTATTGTTTACTGAGTGTAAAATGTATAGCTTGTCCTGTAGCCAAGAACTTAACCAGAGCTCATGTTGCCCAGATAGCACTGTATAATTTGTTTACTTGCCACCTATTTATGTATTTGGAAAGGAGGGAAGAAAGAAAAAAAAAGGAAAGTGTCTAGGAAAGTATTCTTGGAAGCTTTCCAAGAATAGGAATTAAAAGGAAAAGCAGAAAATAAAACCAATTTTTTCATCTTTCTACAGATTATATCTGCTTACCACCGTGGTATCCCCTACTTCTTTCAGCAGTGTGTTTCATATTTCACATGAATATTGTGAGATTGTTTAGAGAGCTTATCTTACATATTTATAGACAGATAGGTTATTCAGTAAATATGGCAGTGTGTATATATACACACTATATAGATCTTGGGTCAGTAGTTTGACTTCATTTGAAAATTCAGAACAGAGATGTACTTGTTTATAATTATCTATTTTTAAAAGTAATTCTTAAATCAGTGCAAGTTTAGGCCATAGTATACAATTCTATGATTAAGTACTTAATTTTGAATACGTTTATTTTTAAATATATATTTTCCTACAACATAAGAACTTGTCAATAATATGAGCCACCCCTCATATTTCCCTCATATGTCACATCTGTAGATACAACGGAGATTTTTGTAGCATTTGTTCATTCATTTGAAAGCATGACTAATAGATGTAAACTATGAAAGAGCCAGGAAAGCAGCTTTCCTGCAGCCCTGTCTTCAGATGTGGTAATGGTATCCTTGTTGGCTTGAATGTAATTGATTCTTAGGTACCACGGAGTCAGGTGTTAATGAATTAGCAACCGCTTTTCCTTACAAATATAACTAAGAAATACATCTAAAAAACCATACCTGGCACAAACTGAGAAATGAACCTCAGAAACTTGAAAGTTCCCTTCCAAAAGAAAGCTTTACCAACCAATCTCCCTTCCTCACTTCATTCTTCTTTCCCTCTCTCTTCTACTCCCCCCCACCCCCACCCCCCATATATTTTGAATATTATTCCTGCTCCATCCTCAGCCTTCTAGCAAGTGTAATGAAGAGAGACAGAAGTTCCTCCTGTAGAAAAGCTTAACAACTACCATGGTTGAAAGCAGGAAACAAAACATGGATTTGAAGATAGATTTCATATCCCCTGCCTGCTCCTTTCATTAGGAGAAGTGAGATGGGCTCTAATGGTTTCACCTTTACCATTTGTTACATTTGCTGTAAGTCAGCCTCTGAGCTTTCCTCGAGCTTCTCCTTTTAGATCAAGAGTTTTTAGGTGTAGTCATACTACAGCCTCATTAACATCTGTGTGACATCCCCCAGGATGCGGGAGAAGGTTGCACATTCCTCATCTTAGCACAGCAGCAGCACATACTTGAAAACAGTGAGATCAATATCAGTTATGAAGGTTTCAACTCTTTTGAATTGAAAGAATGTCTGGAAAATATTTTAAGTAATGCATGAGTCCAGGGATCAGAATATGTCATAGTAGCTGGATGGTTTGCCCATCTGCCATTTGTGGTCACTGCTGTCAGAAGTGATACTTAAATCATCTCACGCAGAAACTCTGACCGAGCCTTTTTTCTTCTCAGTGTTGTGGATGAGTGCTACTGAGCATGCAAAGATTGGGGGTGGCTAAAGGAAAACTCCGAAAGCCTTACTCTGCTCAAAAAATGCTGTCTGCTTTTATCAGTGCCTTCTGCTTCTCAGCATTTGCAGTCTCAGGTTAACTGCCCAGCTCTTATTTTCTTCTGCCTTTTTCCCACTGGAATAATTATCCTACTAAAAAGTCTTTCAGCACTGATGGTCTTCACTTAGCTAACAGTTTTGTGTAAGCCAATGACATTATGTTAATTTTCTCCTTTCAAGTTAAATATAAGGTATATGTGTGAGAGCACTGTTGAAGGGAAGGTACAACTGCCCACTAGTTTTGGGAAAAAAAGTTTCCCGGTCAGCTCTGGGGGCCTTCAGGGGTTGTAACTGGTAAAATTCTGCATGCCCCTAACACTTTGTTACTTTTTTTGTTCTTTTTTTATGTGTTGTGGCTAGGGGCATTTCTCATATTTAAGTTACAAAGCCAGAACAAAACTGTTTCTGTCTGATGGGCTCACATCTTATTATAACGAAAGAGACAAGTGGCAGTATGCAAAATGCTAGCAGCAGTGTAAGAGCCACTTTGAAATCAAGTTTTACCACAAAGCCTATGATTTTCTTTAAGCTCTGTCTCCTATAATTGATTTATTACCTTCTTTTTCATATTTTTCTGTTGATTCTAGCATGAACAATTCTGGACAAAACTAAAATAAGGAAATGTGATACTGGCATCATCATATGACAAAGAAAGGCTCCTGGAATGTCTGTTGCTTAATTTTAAGCCAGACTTTTCCTTTTGGTGGGAAAGGGAAGAGTTTAAATGCTTGAACCTAGCTAGTGGCTGAAGTAGTGTGAAATGACCATACCAACGTCTCTTGGAACATTCTATGGTAATATGTGTATGGGAAAATTTAGTTAAAAGCTTCCGATTGGGTTAGACTGGGACAACTATCAGAAACATCCAAAAGTGCTCTAAAAATGGCTAGAGTTCAGATGAAAAGGCTTCTAGAGTGGGTATATGAAGGCAGACTATTGAAGTGTCCATATAGCTGAAGGGCCCTGATTATTTCCCCATTCAACTGACAGAGCCCTGACACTTTCATGTAATGTAAAACTACATATTTGTTCAGCTTTTAGTTGAAGAGAATATGTAGAATGCAGAGGTTGTACAGAGTTCATTTTTTTTCTGTGTAGTTCTTTCTGTGCTTTTTTCTTTAACCAAAGATAGTTCAGATGGGTATTTCAATATTTCTGAAGGCAGACAATTTACTTCCTTGAAAGCATTAAGGAAGACAAATTAAAACTAGAGATATATTACTTTTTTAATAACTAGTTTAAAACATTGGAGAGAAAAATCTGGAAGTGCTGTTTATTATTTACTAGAATTTTGTACAGTAAAACCATGTGGCTTCCTGACAAGTTTGTTTCTCAAATAGAAATGAGTTTGGGGAAACCCATTTCCATTACTGGGAAAAGTTTTTTCTTGTGTTTTGAAAGAGACTGACAAAGCCAATCAGCATTGTCTTGTCAAGTCTTTACTCTAAAAAATATTCAGTGGGCATACAGGTACATCAACTACATAAAGTCAAAAGAATTTTGTTTAACCTATCAGTATTTTTGTTCCTCTTCAGAGCTCAGATTTTGCTGCCTTGTTTCTCATACCTGCAGTTCTCCAGCCTTAAGATCTTTGCTCCAGTGTCCTGAGAGAAAAAAGCTTTTCAAATGTCAAGCATAAGTGCAATGATCATTTTCCTAATTTCAATCTTCCAGCTATTCAGACATTTCTGGGATCATAAAACAGTAAGAAAAGAAAAGAAAAACAAAACAAAACAACAATAAAAAAAAAAAAGAAGAAAAAAAAAGAAAAAGAAAAGACAAATCCTATGTTCCATTTGCTATCTGTAAATCTCCGGGTAACTTATTTTGTTGAGGTTATAAATAGAATGACAGCAATGAATATTTTCTTAACACTCTTATTCATGGCTAAATTATTTATCAATCCTTTGCTCTCAAATTAAAGAGAGTCTGTATATACTATTGATTGTTAAGATGGCAGTGACACCATGCTTCCTCAGCTAAGCCAGTGATTGAAGCACCTTCTGAATGTGAAAGCCTTCGAATAATGACAATAATAAATACTTTTTGTCTAGTGTGCAATGGCACAGCGAATTGGATCATGTTAGGCTTCATCTGCTGCCTAATGCAATGTAACATAGCAGATAAAATAAATCAAATGGATGATACTCTTAGACTTGAAAGAGGATAGCTCTTGTAAAGCGATTGATGTAAGAATTTATCAATGCAGTACATTTCAGATGTTTATTGAAATCTACAATCTTTGAAAACAAACAAATGCATATTTTAAAGGCTATCAAACAAGTAACTACAAATACAGCAGTATGCCTATTACTGATGGATCTGTTTCCTGAGTTGGAATTCAAATAAATTTTATGTTTTTTGTTTGTTTGTTTGTTTTTGTTTTTGTTTTTGTTTTTGTTTTTGTTTTTGTTTTTGTTTTGTGATCTGGACCTGAATTCTTAGCTACAAAAGTTCAGTAGTGCTTGCTAAAGCTTGTTTTTAAATTTCAGTGAGTTAGGATTCAATAACATGGATTCAAGCAAACAGTATCCAAAAATATTTTTTGCTTGTTTTCAGTATTGTAATAAAAAGTTTCATTTACTGGGGTCAATTTTAAGGAAGGCTTTATTTTTCTTGTTTATATTTGTTTCAACTGTTTATTCATTTTTAATTCTTAAAACAATTAACTTTTTATGATTCATTACTTCAGCTTTTAAAAGTTGATCTGCTAATTACTTTTTTAGTAAGTAAGTGTGGAGTAACTGTGGAGTGTAAGTGATAAGGGAGCATATGAAGGCATGCCTGTTCATAAAGCTGTATTTTTTGTTTCTGTTTTAGGCCTCATGAAGGCACAAAGCTCAGGTCTCATTCAATTTGCAGATATTTTATTTTTTATTCAAGTATTGTGATGGCATTCTGAACTGAGTTCTTTGGAAAAGCAAAAAAAATGATTAAACAGCATTTTTTTTTTCTATTTTTTTCTTTCCTTTGGTATCATAAAAAAGGATTCAAGCTCCTTTATTTATAAAAATAATATGTAACCTTCCCTGATACAGTTATTATTCAATAAAAATATAATGCATTTTCTAAAAATGTACATATACATGTGCATCGTTAAATTAGTTTTTAAAAAAATAAACATAGCATCTTCAAGATTTTGTCATTTGGATCAAATTTTTAAGTGTGTTCTCAAAAGCAGAATAACAAGCTGTGAATAAGCCTGCGTTTATGAAGTGGGAATGCCACCATTTAGTTTCTGGATTTGTTCTCTACAATTTTTAGTTATATAAGACATTTTATGTTTGATAGGACAGTCTGAAGGACATTTGGGTACTATGGTTGTAATTTTGATATTGTAATCTATTTGTATTTGGATTTCATTTTCTTTAGTCTTTAGGAGTACTTACAAGTTTTAGAGTTCTCAACACTTTAATAATGTTTTGCACGTTATTAAAATGCTACTGTAATGTATCTTCCTCAATAATTGCCTTGTATTCATAATTTGAAATTAATGTTGCAGTTAAACATCTGGAGAACAGAGTTAACATTAAATGTGTTTGTGCTTTTTTTTGTTTTGTTTTGTTTTGTAGGTATTGCATGATAAAACCAATAGCCTCAAACTAGAACAAAAATATAATTAACTTTCTTTCTCTGTGTAGCCCACCGTTTGTGAACGGGAGCTCTGTGTATTTGCTTTCCAAACATTAGGAGTGATGAACGAAGCTGCTGATGAAATTGCAACTGGGGCTCAGGTAGAATTATCTAATAATTATTACATATCTGATTTTCTATAGTGTGTGCAGTTTTTTCAGTCTCTTCTAATACTTATTTTACTTGTATTCCTTGTATGAGTATTCCTTGGTAAGTATTATTTATTTGTGCATTCTTATAGCCATAAATGCACAGTTTATGCATGACATTTTCAGATGTTACTAATGAAGTGCTTCCATTGTTTTCCTTCCATGTAATTAGAGTAACCCGCTTTTCTTGTTCTGTTGTATTCAATTAGGTCACCTGGATTGTTAATAAAGGCAGACATTGTCATCTGCAGATAATTCCCATTTATTTTCACCTAATGAGCCATTACTACTCTCATTCAATTAATAAGCCACTTCCTGTTCATGGTGTTGGATGCAGCTATCCACTGAGCATCTGTTATTTTGATCATTAAATAACAGTGGGAAAGTCCTTATTGATGTTTCTACACAGAGTTTTTTTCTCTCTTCTCAAGGATTAGGAATTTAACACAGCCTTGCTTTCTGACTCTAAATTCTGTTACCAATGTATTTATAACCATATAATTACTTGTTGTTTTTTTTTTTCATGATTTTCTATGTGTCATAAAACAGTATTTTAAACTATGTTTTCAAATCACCATTTAACCTTAATTTACAGTAGTTACAGGGCTTCAGTGTATTCAAAAGTTAAAATGGCCTTTTCAGATCTTACGGAAAAATGCATTCCTCTCCGATTACCTAAATATATGTCACTGACTGTGCACTTCGTTGGTAAGCAACATGTTTTTTGGAAGAGCAACCATTCAGTTCAGTTAGCTTTAACTAGCACTAATGAGTCTAGCTACTGGAAATAAACTATTTGGCTGAGTGCCAGAATAACGTCTGTGAGCATTTCCTAAGAGGAAGAAACTTGGAGAAGTGTCTTCTTCCCTTAAGAATATAACTGAAGACCTCAGTTATGTCGTTCTGTAGTGCTGGACTTTTATTTTCTGAATATACTATATTTACATGGTATATAGGTACAAGCAAGTAGCTCTCACTTCTGTTTTTAAATATGGCTGAGGGGAGACGTGGTCCATGTTAACTCTCACACTTTGTTTTGCGTAGGTCTTACTGTTACAGACATATGCAGCTCTAGCTCTCTAGAGCACCTCTTCAGCATTGCTGAAGAGTATTTAAGTGATTACAACCTTAATGGTGCTTAAAAAGAGGTAGAAAAAAATGATGTTGAGATATCGGACTGAGGTGACTGAATTTTGTTGGGTCTCACTGTAGTGTTAGCATCACACCCAACTCACTACATCTGATCTGGTTGAGCTCTCTTTCCTGTTTGCAGAAAGAGTTCAGTGCTTTTAGGGTTTGATTCATCAGAGCTATTTTTGACAATAGTTTAGGATGGTGTGAGTCACAGCATAGGCCATCAGCACAGAGGTTATTTTCTCCATTGATTATGAAGAGAGTTTAGGCTGACTAGTAAGATGTAGGTACTCACACTGTGAATTTCTACGTTTCGTCAAATAAAACTTCCTCCAAGTCTCCAAAACATTTTGTGTAGTGAAGATCCTAAATACTGGTTCCCATTATTAGAAATTACATCCTGTTCTTCCTACCGTGCTTTGATCTAGTTTTCTAAGGTAGACACCCCTACTTTGTCACTCCCTGTGTTCCGATGGCCCCTTCTTAATAATAAGAGATTATACTTGATAAAACTTTCAAGCTCAAATTCACATCACCTTCTTTTTAGTCATAGTCAAAACGCCTGAAAATTAAACACCTGATTTTTTTTTTTTTGGTAGTTTGGATTTCCTGTAGAGAGTGAGGGATGTACTGAGAGATTTTTTCCTCCTTGAAAATATTTAAACCATACCTGAGGTGCTTCAATGCTCACTCCTAGGCAGGAGAAGCTCACACCCAGCTACAAGAACACTTAATAGATCCACAGCACTTCTTATTACCAAGGAGCACATGTAGAAGTTCATATTATGTTTGCCTTAGACTTATCTCGCAGTTTCAGCTGCTGTATATTCTATCAGCTCAGAACAATGATCTCAGGGGAAATCAGGGGATTAATTAAGCCTAATCTATGCACATTTTCCCCAGGTTAAAACAACCTGCTGTTATCATGGTGAGAAACAATACAGAAGTCCACATTTGTTTTAAATGAAGGCTTTGGGATGCTGTTCTAATAAGAACTGTGCCAGTTTTAAGACAACGTCCCACTGTGCAAGTAATAAAGGAAGACAACTTTGGATCACTGTATTAAGCAGTCTGGAAACTCAAACAACTCTTCCCTATTAGTGTTTTGCAACTGAAAGCAAAGAAGTGCCTGTAAGAAGTACGAACTTGGGCCCAGTTTCATGGTAATACATGGTAATACATGGTAAACATGGCCTGGTTGCCTGACCTGGCTGTGTATAAAGTCTCCTAGTCCCCTTTGCAAATACTAATGCAGATGCCCTATTTTTGAAACATTCGTTACACTTGTAGCTATTATATACTGGATGGAAATCAGAGCACCATGGAGAAAGCAATGATTATTTAAGTAACTTCAGTTTTCAATATATGTGAGCTAGTAGCTGAAACTAACAGAATATTTTTAAACAGGTAGAGAAAATTGTCCATTCATGCTGAAGGAGCAGAGGAGGAGAATGGCAACAGTATGACTCACTGCAGCACAGTTCCTTTTCTCTTTCATTATGATTCTTATTTTCATTCTTCTTCTCTAAAGGACCATAATTTTTATTTCTTCCATATGATCAGATACAATAGCAGACATATAATGACTTCTAGAACTTGAGCTGTGAGATGAGATCTGATTTATCTGGAATTGTGGGAGGAACCAGGGATGCCTACTAAGTACAAATCTTCTTGCCCTTTTGTTTCTTTCATGGAAAAATTCATTTTTGCAGAGGATTTTTTTCAGATAACACAGAGAAATCAGGTGGAAATAAGCCAATCTGCAGTGATGTTTTTACATAGCAACTTTGAATTTTATTATCAGTGGGATTTGGGTTTCACAGCTGCCAGAAAGCTGCTTTATCTCTGTTTTGTCATTGCTGTAGGCTCTTTTTAATCTCTAATTTACTATTTTTGAAACAATTACACTTAAATCTGTTGCAAAATTGTGTATGTGTCAACATGTACCTATGTGAATATGTCTGTACTGATTAGACACATGATCTTACAGTGAAATCTTGGAAATCATAGGTAATCAAATTCATGTTATTTGTAACAGAAAGGAAGGGAGAGAAGTTCTCCCAGTGTGAGATATGCAAGTAACTTTTAAATCACTGTGCTGTTCTGGCTTTAGTAAAATGAATGTTTAGTAGTGTTTTTATGATTACAGTGTTCAGGAAAACAGCAGGTGGTGGTACAAGTTCACAGACTCTTCCTCTTTCTTGAGTAGCATTCTTCATTGGCATCTTCTACCCAAGGGTACACAGATCCAGCACAACTTCATTTTCTGAATGAATTTCGTCCAAGAATTATCACATGTACACAAGAGAAAGTAGGACTACAAGCAATATGTCTGGAATGATAGTACATTTAAAACTAGATTTTGGTCTTACCTAGGCACCTCAAATAGTATAGCAGGGCTGGGCCTGAAGCTTTTTGAAGTCAATGGGAAAAAATCAGTCGTTACATGCTATCTGTGGAACATAATTTTAGCTACAAAGAAAAATGAGTAGACTGGGTGATGAAATATGAAAGTACATAGTACATACATTTAATAAATATTTTTCTTCGTCTCTAGGTGGTTGATCTGTTAGTATCCATGTGTCGGTCTGCATTAGAGTCACCTAGGAAAGTTGTCATTTTTGAGCCATATCCTTCTGTAGTTGATCCTAATGATCCTCAGATGCTGGCCTTTAACCCCAGGGTAAGTAGTTGCCTTTCATTGTGTCATTGCTTAGTTTTAATAATGCATTAGGTTTCAAAGCAAAGCCTTATTCTTGAGTGTCCTCTACTAAAAAAGATACAGCTCCAGCATATAGCACAAGCATGCGGCTGTTTTCAGAACTCTCTATTTTTGTTTAATTGTCTCTGACAAGGTATTTGGGAATAAACTTTAAGTTGCATTTAAAGTTAGATTGAAGCCAAGAACTTCTTTTAAGACACAAACTATAGATGAAAAAACACCATCTTTGGTGTCTTCTCTCAATGTACAATTTGGACTTTCCATTCTTAAAGTGGTTATTGCTATTATTTCATTTTCTCTTTGCAAACTATTATGTCCTTAAACTTACTTTTATCAAATGTTGGACATAAAAGTCAGGTCATGTACAAGTATTAAATTTTGAAGAATTGTTTGCTCTTCAGACTGCAAATGCTGCTTCTCAGGGAAACTCTAGGGAAGCCATGAACCTATTATAACTCACTTGAGCCATCCTCAAGGGTATACATGAGAACTTCGGATGGCCTGCATGGGGAAGCATCCCACTTTTCCTGAACAAAGGCCAGATAACAGTGGTTCTTCCTCAGAGGAAGGGGTGAATGTATTCTGTAGTGCATGGGAAGGAAGAATTGCCAGAGGAGCTTGGAAAGGGGCTGATGAGGAGACTAGCAGCTGGGCAGGGCAAGAGTGTAAAGTGGTATAAGGAATATGAAAAGGTGTCTTGCAAGAAGAGGAGTAGAGACAGCCCTAGGCTGGCATGGCCCACTCTCATCTCCTCTAGCAAGAATGCCAGCATGGATGAGGTGAAAGTCCATGGGCAGGAGTTGGTAAGACCTACAGACAGGGAGCTGGAGCTCCTGAAGGTGGTGTTGCATGTGGAGCTGGTGAAGCACAGACTGTTAAGCTCATCTGCTCAGAAAACGTGGAGTCCTCTGGTAGCGGTTCCTAGGCAGAAGGTAAGCAAGGGTCAGGATGAAGCAGAGAGACAGCTGAGAGACCTCTGACGTTTTCTAGAGTTGTTAGCAAAGTGAACACATCTGCTTATTTAGCATCTTATTTAACAGCTGTTTGTTCATTGCATACTTAATAGAATATTATCCAAATAACCAGCAGAGCCTGTGTTTAGTTACAAATATTTGTTTAAAAAGTGACCTAATCTTTTGAGTTACATTGTGGTGTATTTGAGATTCTAGTGAAATTCAAATAACAGCCATCATGATAACATTTTTGGTGAAATTTTTGTGAACTATGAAGGAGTAAGTCTGTGTATAGATAAGGTGGAAGGAAGCTATTCAAAAAAAAAAAAAATAAGAAAGGAATGGCTTGGTGAACATTCATCCAAACTTTGATGAGGACTTCACATCAAAAAAATGAGAGTTTTGTGGAGCCAAAGACCAATAGTCTGTTAATTTATTTGCTTATTTTATATTACATCAGAAGAAGAATTATGACCGAGTCATGAAAGCATTGGATAGTATCACTTCTATTAGAGAGATGACACAGGTGAGTTTAAAAATCTTTACATAACATAATAGCTTTTTCTAGAACTAGGAAGATGTTTATATGAGGCCTGTGATGGGTGGGGAAGGCAATAGTATCAGCCATTTTCTATTGAGCCGTAATAATAATAAAACGTGTGCTAAAAATAACAAACCTACAGTATCCACAGTAGCAACGAAATTAAGGTGATGAAGTAGAATTCATGTCTTTTGAAGTTTAAATAAGAGATAATAACAGCAGAATGGGGCATTGTAACAAGATAATCACCAACTGCTGCATTTCTGGAAATATCCAAGTCAAACTGAGTCTTTTATTTCCAAAGCAAAAGAAATTGATTTTGTGATGGTGTTCTGAATGATAGCTTTATTTCTGTTATAACAAAACACTTGTTCAGCTAAGTGTGGTTGGGGACTTGGAAGGTTGGGTCTCATGGGATTACTACCATGTGATTTCTCAATATTCACAGTGGGACAGAATCTGATAGCTGTACTTATGTTTATAGCAACACTTCATTTCCCAAGCAGCCCAGCTGATTACAACTGATTATTGAAATCTCTCCGATATACCTTGCTTTTCCAACTGTTACATACATGTAACCTCACAAGAGCTTAAAAATTGTATCTTGTATGTATTTCTAAAGTACTTTGGGATTCTGGAATGAAGAATGAGGTATAGAGAGCAGTAAAACACATTGAAAATAAAACCGTGTATTTTTTTACTTAATATAATAATCTCTTAAAGAGAAAAATAACCAACATTTTACTTTTTTTAATGTTAAAATAACAATTTGACTGAATAGTTTTAAAGGAATGAGATAAAAATTAAGAAAATGCTTTTTAAGGGAATTTAAGCTGCTAACAGTATTTTACTTTACCAGTTTATACCATGTAACTGTTTAAAAAAAATGGGGTGGATTATCTTGGGGTATTTTGAGAAACCAGATTTTGTGAAGTTCCAGTCCAATTCCTTAACCCAGAAACTTAACATAAGTACATCTTGTACTGTTATTCCTGAGATCACCAATGTTTTGCTATAATATACTCATTTTGATGCTAATTACATGCTTATTATTTTACTCCAGGGAAAATAATTGCTATATTAATTCTTCTTGTTGTCAAAACACATTTATAACTGTACAACGCCAAATGTCAGCAAAGCTATGATTTAAGCTTAATAACGAGTCCCATGTATTCGTCCCATTTAATAGAAGAAATCATGGGCAATGTAACATAAAATTTAACCTTATGATTTCAACTAACAATAAAGGACATAATTACTATCTTCTAGGCACCTTACTTGGAAATAAAGAAGCAGATGGATAAACAAGACCCACTTGCACATCCTCTTCTACAATGGTATAAAATTGACTCACGTGAGATGATAATTATTAAAGTATCAAGTTGAATGAATAATGACTTCACCAGTTTAATTTGGTATAAGCTTACCCTAAGAATTAATACTAAAGCTAATGTTTGCAGCTGCTTTGTTTATGAGCTGTTTCTGGAGCTCATCTGGGGCAACTGAGAACACTGCTAACTTATTTTATGGCCTCAGATGGATCTTGCAGTCAAGATTTGTTCTACTTTTATCTGATAGATTCAAAGGCGTGCAGCTCAGTGCTTTGTTCTGGCTGTGCATAATGTTTTTAAGAAGGAAAGTTCTTGGTTATCATGCCTAATACATAGAACTGTTTCTTCTTGTAGGGTTATTTCTAGTAACAGATCACACATTGTGAAGCTTCCAGTGAATAGGGTAAGTGTCTGTGGGTTCTTTATTTTCTTATTTTTCATGGCTCTTATTTGATGGGAGTCTCCTGGCCACATGTGGATGTCTATGTTCAAACTGGTCACATGGACCCCATTAACAAACAGTGGAGAGAAGTTGGCAGTTTCAGGTTATGACTCATAGAATCATGTTGTGCATATCTAAGTCAAGTCAAACAAATTATAGTCATAAAAATTCTATTTGAGGTGAGTAGCTCAAATGCAAGTGTCTACCTGCAGTCATCTGAGATTGGGTGAAAAATTCACTGTTTTAGTTACCGTTTAGAATGTTAAATACAAAATTGTGGTGTTCATCTGCACTGCTTTTTATATAACACACCAGTTGTGTAAACTGAGAACACAAGTTGAGAATACCATGAACTTGTAGTTTACAGAGAACTTGAATATACAGTAAAAAGAATATAGCTCTGGAATTTTAGAAGGATGGTGCTGAGATTAATTTATTAGTATATATATGCCTCCGATGTTCTGTTTAAGGGCATAATAATCTGCAGCCTTTCAAATCTGAACTTTAATTCAAAGCCAACTCTGATCAAAATACTGTGATGAAATTGTTCAAATTAATTACCTTACTAGAGCCGTATTAGGCTGAAATCTGTTTCAGAAACTTCCATATGTTTCATATGCCGAAGACTGTTTTTACTGTTTGATTTCAGATAAAAGGTATGGTAATGAGACCTATTTCAATTTAGTTTGTGTAGGTATTTAGATGCAGTCATATATTGTGCAAAACAGTGTGATATATTAAGAACTACCATTCTGGAAATGCAGTTCTTTTGTGTCCATCAATTTCTTTTCACATATGAACTTTTATATTTTACAGCAACTAAAGTTTATGCACACTCCCCACCAGTTCCTACTTCTCAGCAGTCCACCAGCCAAAGAATCCAATTTCCGAGCTGCTAAAAACCTTTATGGAAGTACCTTTGCATTTCAGTGAGTCCATATCTTTGTATTAATCAAAGGTTACTAAAATGCCATGCTGTTTTTTGTTCTTACCATTTGAGGTTTACAGCCGCGAATGTATTGTTTTAAAGGATTACTGATTTCATTTTGAATTTTACACTGTGGATTTTAATGCTTTCTCTTTTTAATTTTTCAGTGGTTCACACATTGAAAATTGGCATTCCATCCTGAGGAACGGCTTGGTTGTTGCTTCCAATACGAGGCTTCAGGTAAATAGTAGACTAAAAGACTTCAGCTAACCTGTGCATGTTTGATTACATATTAAAATTAGGTGAGTTGTCAAGGGTTGTGTTTCTGGTAGTCGTGTAGGTGCTAAAAAGAGGTGACTTCCTGGAAAAGAGACTTTTCTGAAGCAATTAAAATGAAGTTAGGTATCTGCTAAAATAGCTTTAAAAAATCCCATTGGTAGAATCTGTGTTTCAGTTTTACATTACACAGCAGCACCTCCAGGAGGTTTAGTTCGGTACTGCCTAAAAGCAGTCTGAGATTAAAATGTATGCCTATATTATAGGATCCCAGAGTATACTAGCTTTACAGAAGACAGGTTACAGTGCCTTCTCAGCTCCTCAAGTTTTCTTACAAGGGGAATGCGAGCATACTGGTAAGGAGGGATCTATAGCAAACTTCAGTTTGATTTCTCTGCAAGACCACTCTTGCAGGGCAAAGTAGTCAGTAGCAGAGGGACTAGAGGACTGTGATTCGTAGTGTTTTAGCAACACAGTTTTGACAGCTGTTCACCAGTGATGAATCCATGATCCTGATTAGATACTTTAGAGGAGGATTCAAGGGTTCTTACTATGGTCTAGGGAACAGGATGTACTAGAAAAAAAGGAATGGAACTCTGCTGTTCCTCTTAATGCTTTGGATGTTTTTCTTAGCATCTTTGTAAGACACTTCACCAAGAAAGCAAGATTTAAGGTCCAAAATTACGCAAGTAAACCCCTTTATGCTTGGTGTTTGTTTTTGTATCTTTTTTTTTTTTTTTTTAATGGAAATAGGAGGAAGCAGATCATACAAGTCTGTTTTATACAAGTTATCATTTTTAGATCTCTCACATGACTAAGCCATATTGTGAGCCCTGTTCATTCTGCTTACCTCAGTACCAATCAGTCAGGAAAAGTATCTGCTCACCAGGGATCCTGTGCAATACTGTAGGACTTGGAGGAGTGAGAGCATGACTGTATTTCTGTAGGAGTGCTGACACATTGCAGACATAAGGCAAATGTCGTGGGGTCAGAGCAAAGAAATGAGGGTAAGCATGACTCTGAAGCTCAGTGTTCATAACATTTACCTTCACAGGAGATACTCTGGGTTCTTGCATGTGCTCCACCAACTACTTTGTGTGGTTTCTTGAAAGCCTCATAAGGCAGTCAATCTCTTGAGGAGAAGCAAAAACTGTATATCCCTTTTTCTAGACAAGAAAATTACTAATAAAATGTGCTTGTTTTGTTGCTTTGCCTACAGGCCCTTTGCCTAGGCCCTGTGACATAGAGCAGTTATGTTGGTGAAGAAGATTCTTCCCTTTCCTCTCTTCTTTTCAGACATTTTATAGCTCTGTGGCTAAAACACTGTCCTGAAGAGATAGAATATGTATGGCTGAATTGGCTCAGGCAAAAGCTTGGTTGAACCCATTCTTCCAATACTCTGGTTGAACTAGTGACAGTTTTATTATTTTTTTTAGCATATGAGTGGTGTTATCACCATATCTTCATTTTTGAAAGAAAATAAAAGCAGCTGTTGCTGAATTGTTTGCTCATCCAAGGCCAGCTGGTGTACTTTGGAAACACCTTCTGGACCTAGCCCCTCAAAGGCTGGCTTAGGCTGTGGTTCCTGCAAAGGTTTTGATGTGAGACACATGGTGAGCTGCTCACCCTTCTTAAGGCTGAAGTGTATTTGGCCACTTTAGAAGCACGTAGCATCCCTCATGGTAATGTTAGGCATCCCTCATGGTAATGTTAGATTTTAAGACAGAAAATGCAACTTTATGTACAAATCTGATATAAAATTATCTTTGGGCATTTGGATGCAGTTTCCAGAACATATAGTTGTATATTCACAGCATTTTGTTTTCTTTTGTTGTTGGTTTTGGTTGTTTTATTTTTAGAGACTTCTTTGAAAACCATTTATTACCAGTCAATAAATCAGCGCAATGGGCTGGATACTGATCTACATCAAGACGTGTGTTTATCATTTGTACTTTGTCCAGATAACCAAATAATTGTTAAACAGACATTCTTCTCTCTCTTTTTCAGCTCCATGGTGCAATGTTTGGAAGTGGAATCTACCTTAGTCCATTGTCAAGCATATCATTTGGTTACTCAGGTGATATTTATAAATCACTCTAAAATTGGAGAAATATAGGGGGGTGTCTTAGTCAACTGCTTTTCTTACCAGCATCACTGTTTACAATACTGTAGTATTTATCTTTGTAGTCCAAGCTTAGATTTTCTCTTTTTTTAATAAATTATATTTTCCCTTATTAAGTACCCATCCTCATTTTCAAAGGTGCTGAGTATCTTGAAAGCTTGAAGTAAATAGTAGCTAGAGTTGGATGCTGTTTGTAGTGAAGCAGGCCTTGACTATGCCAGGGAAATCCAACTTTGTTACTTTTTTATCGGTATCTGCCTAAGTTCATCTAGAACTATCCACATAGTTACAGGCTTTTAGGACCTGATCTGACAGAACAAGTATTCATCAACAGACATGTTCAACAGCATATGTTTAAGAATATTCCCAAGTATTGCCATGTCAGGGTCACATAAAAGATACAGGATGTGTTCATGTTAACATGGCAAGGGCAGGAAATTTAATTTGTCCCACTAGTAAATCCAAAAGTGAGTCATGTAGAGTTTTCTATATGAGAATAAAATCATAAATAGAAGCATAACAGAAACATGATATACCAGTGTGTACATTAAGAAACATTTATAGATATTTTAAAGTCTCCTTTAGTTATGTTGTATTTACCATTTCCTCATATATAAATGTGTGTTCATGTGCATGAAGGTAAATTTAATTTTGAGAGTGTTAGTTATACCTTCTGGTAATTTTAGGTAATGTCACAATCAGTTTGTAGAGCTTAGCATTTCTTACTACTACTTACTTGGTTTTAATATCAGCAGAGTTTAAATGCACTGTTAGCTTTTCAGAAATTACACAAGTATGGAAGCATTTTAGGACTCACTGAAAGCTCAGGTTGAAGCACCATCATCTAACAAAATTACTTTAAATTACTTTATTTTTGGACAGCATTGTTTTGTCAATTTCAGTGTGCTTTTTCTCCTCTTCCTGCCTTTCTCAGTCCCTTCCATCCAGTCTCCTCCAGAAAGGAAGTCTATGCCTATGAAATATATAATACTTTATGCTAATAAAAAACACAACAGAGTCTATAATCCTCATTACTTCATAAACTTACTTTTTGCCATAATTCAGTTTGTGTTTTCAAACTGTCAAGAAATGTGGGACAGTGGAAAAGAAAGGATGTCTGTAACAGCATACAGTACAGGAATTTTATTAAACCCAATGTGATGAATGTATGCAACATCTAAGGTACAAACATAGATGTCTAAATTTCTCAGATGGAAATTTCATCCAAAGTGTCTGAATAATAATATATTCAGCTGTAGATAAGCCATTTAAATCTAGCTAGACTTTAAAACTACCTCTAAATAAATGAACTACTATTGAAAATTTTATTTGGATTTACTAAAAGTCTAAATAATGCTAAAGATGAATACATAAAGTTCTTTCTCATTATATTACTGTCCCACCTACAGTAAATCAGACTGTTATTTCAGCCTGAGTAGGGTCAGTTAAACTCAAGGCATTAGAAGATGCAAATCTGTTAAACAATGACAAACTCAGGATTAAATTCCTGAGCTGAACTCAGTGTCATTTAATCTCACTTTCCTACCTGTGTGGTGCTAATTTGGCTTTCCCATGGTCTTTGTAACACATGCAGGTATACAGGTAATTTGCAGGTTTAAATCAAATTATCTTTGACAAAGAAAGCTGTCTACCAACAAAAACTACCTTTCTGGCTGCCATGAAAAAGACTGTGTGTGATTCCCACCATGTTACCTCTTGCATACCTCTCCATACTTAATTTTGGTTATTGTTGCATTTATATACCAGGGTATTTTATGTGATTTTAATATCTTAGGGATGAACAAGAAGCAGCAGAAGGTGTCAGCTAAAGATGAACCAGCTTCAAGCAGTAAGGGCAGTAACACATCACAGGTACGGTAGTGTATCAACCATCTCTGGAAGTTTTATGGTTTTATGTTTGGGAACTTGATATCAGAAAAGAAGGCAATATTCCCTTTGTGAAGGTTAACAATTTTACTTCATTGAATGAAATCAACTAGTCCAGAGTCTGTAACCATCAAATACAGCCCAATTGTTTTAGTAAGAATTTATGGAGTGTACTACAGGCCCCTGTACCCTTCTTTTCCAAACAGAAGTATTTGGGAAGAGAACAACAACAAAATACAGATAGCATTATGACCCTTAGCAAGTACTTGCTTTTTGAACTCTAGATTTTTTACTGAAGAACAATGCAAAAAGAATTGAAAATGATTATTACTGGAGAATTAGCATAGTATTTCACTTATACCAAGTCATTTGTTGTTTTTGGTTTGGTTTGGTTTGGTTTGTTTTTTTTTTTTTTTGTTTGTTTTTTTTCAGTTTCTACACATTAGACCACTATAATTCTGCTTTATTTAAAGCAAACTCATAGCAATTATGTATAGGACTAAATTTTGAGAAATTACATCTGTCTCCATGGTTAACACACAAGAACTGTAGGATAATCTTGCTTTGAAGAAAAGTTGGTATGTAAGTGCAGAAGCTCTCATAAATGAGCAGGCCAGCAGTATCAAGGTAGTAGCCAAAGAATCACGGATCAAATTCACTGTGTTTCTTTTGTTTTTTTTTTTGCAATTTGTTTATCCATAGCACTATGATATTTCTAGTACTATTCTTGATTCTATAATAATTGGTAAGCTTTCTTTCTGGGTAGAGTTCAAATCTTTCCTATGATAATAAAAAAAAATGTTTTAGAATGACAACCTCTATCTTTGCTTATTAATAAACCACTGACAGCAGTGGTTTACACAATAGCAGCTTTTCTACTTTTTCACTGTTTGCCTTACAGTGCTAATTAAGTTTTCTTTTTTTGTTTTGTTTTGTTTTGTTTTGTTTTGTTTTCTCAGTCACAGAAGAAAGGACAACAGTCACAATTTTTGCAAAGCCGTAACTTAAAATGCATAGCCTTATGTGAAGGTAAGCTGAAAGTAATTGAAAAACTGTTTTAGTCATAGGTACAGCAACACTGTATATAAATCAGCATCAACATTAGTTCCAGTATAGGTTGGTTTTAGGTCAGAAACAATTGGTAGTTATATAAAAACTTGTTTAATAATCTTTGTGTTTCAGTTCGGAACACTTCCTTCTTCAAAGAAAACCTGTAACATAACCTGATTTTTTCTGAAATAATCATATGCACAAAGTGACTGATCATCCAGTCTGTCTTTCAAATATGATCATATTCCTAAGTCATCAATATGATCCAAAGAAAGTCTTTATTTGAAATGGTGACTTCTTGCAAGCATTTAATAAAAACATTGAACACAAAATTCTGAGAAACAGAAGCTTTCCTATCGAATTCCAATTAATTTTGCATTTCTCAGGCAAACGTGTTGTTCATCTGGTAGCCAGCTTCTTGTTCTGGACTGCTTCAGAATTTTTGTGAAGTTAAAATCCATTCCATATGATTACAATTATTCCTGAAAGACTTGGCTATTCTATTAGTAATTAATGAAAACAGCAGCTTCCGAGAAAAAAAAAAATAAATTTGAGTAAGAGCAATTGGTAATGAGTCTCATTGGCCAAATAAAAAGAAATCAGATTGAACTCAGCTTGACCTCCATTTTCAGCATTTGTTTATTTTAAAAAGTAAAAATTAAGGCATGGTAGAAAGGATGTTCTTTCAAAATGAAAGCTATTTTTATGCTACTTTTTAAAATAATTATTTTTCAGATGTTGAAGTAAAATATTTAATATGATCAAGGCTGTCAGTCAACATGAAACTTAAACATGATCCGGATAGGAAAACACACAACTTTATGACTGTAGCTTTCAAAAAAAGCTATGAAATGAATGCAGGCTTTACTAGAATTTACTTCTTAAAAATGCTTGAAGTTTCTAAATATAAATGATACCTTTCCCAAGTATTAATATGGGATAGAAGAGATGAATATGTAGGACTTTTTTATCTCTGTCATTCTTCCTTTGCATTTCTCAATGGATTGTGAATGTTGTAAGGGTTAAAATATATGGTAAAACATATTTTACTTTATTGTAAAATTATTTACTATATTTATTACTTCACTTTTCTTTGCAAAGTGTTTGGGGGAAGGTGTCTATCAAATATAAATTTGAAATAAATTACAACAAATAAATGTTTGTTAAAAACTAAAATTAAATGAAGAAATAATGTAAAAATTTGGTATGCACTTATTCATGGTAGTGTTTAGATGCATTTATAGAAACTTTTTCTGCTACTACCTAGAAATAAGAATGTTTCTTTCCTATGTTGTTCTCATTAGGCTGTTTAACAGCCTATCATTGTTTTCTAAATGTTGAGCAAGTTTTGGCAAGTTTCACAATCCCCTTGATTATACTTGGTGTGCTTAAGTTTTAAAAAATATTTGGTAGTATTGCAAATCTCTAATCTTTGGCATCTCAGTTTCAGGTGTTGTCTTTTACATCTTACTGTTGTCTCAGCCATCATCAAACACAAACATGTCTGTGCCAAAGCCATTAGTTGACTCAGATCCTCCTTAACAGCCCTATGTCCATTTAAAATCAGTTTTTAATAAGCATACATTTTCATTTTTCTTGTTTACTAGTCTCTAGAGCAGGTCTTGGGCCTTCAAAGAACTTTGTTTATGAGAAGTACCAAATGATCATAAAAGCCAACTTTAGTTTAAAATCATTTCTTAACAAACTGGCTCCCATACATCAAGCATTTGTGTTTTCTGGAAAGTAGAATGTATTTTGGAAACAAGAATCAAGTTCATCTCCCTGTTTGTACTAACAGCCAGCTTGGAGACTACACTTTGCCACAGACATGCACTGGAAAATTCAACATTCCCACAAAGCTATTTAAAGTGTGTAAAAAAGCTAATATTTTAAAGCAGTATTTTCCTGACATGTTTTGATCACTATGAAATTTATTCTTTCCCTGATAGTGATAACCTCATCTGATCTGCACAAACATGGGGAGATATGGGTAGTTCCCAATACAGATCATGTGTGTACAAGATTTTTCTTTGTGTGAGTACAAACCTTCTTTTAACATATATCTGTCTTTTCTAGGCCTTTTTCCCCATGATCCTGACAACAGTTGGAAATAAAACAGATAAAAGTTACTTCTTTCTAATTCTTTAGAGAATTGCTTCAGTTTTTATTCAGTTTTATTCAGATTTTTATTCTATAATTAATTTTGATAGAAAATATATGAATACATTAGTGACAAAGATTTAGTAGTCACTTTGATAAAGAAAAAAAATGCAAGGAATGGGGTGTTACTGATTTTTCCCACTCTATAGCATTGCCTTATGTTGCAGTAAGTCTCTCCATGTATTGCAAAATCTCTCTTCTATTCAGGTGTGTGATTGAAAGCTAAAGAATTCATTAATGAGAAAAAGCTTCCTATCTGTGATGTGAGTGTTTTTCCTCTCAGCTATGACTTGTAATTACACATTGACATAGATTTTAGCCCTGCAAAGAAAGTCATGCAAATGAGTGGAGAAGCACAGACTTCAGATTCACCAGCTCTGAGGGTTTGCAGTGATCAGGATTTCTTTATCTATGCAATCCCTTAATGCAGATGGGTTCTTAACAAGGACGAAACCCCAGAAGATTTCATGGTGTCATCTCTAAGTGCAGGTCCTCTTGTGACAAGAGTTTGGGTGCCACAGGCCTTGTGCCTGCTTTGGTACCAGCCTTGTGCGGGGCTGTTCAGGAGCAGCCACAGAAACAGACCTTTCCTTTATACATCCACCAACAGGGGAGCTCCTACTGCGTTTCCATGGGCCCAGTGCTGGCAGCACTGCAGAATTCCCAATGGGCTGTTCAGCCTTAGGGTTTCAATGCCAATGGAAGTCCTACCACCATTCACTCTCTATAGAGTTTAGGATCTTTGTGTAACAATGAAGTACAGCAGAACATTTGAATAGTAAGCATGTTAAAGCATAGAATAAGTGCTTTTGATTATTGAATAAAACAAAGTTTTGAACGCTTTTAGGTAGCATCACTAACTTGATTTTATTTTTTTTACTTTTTTTTTTTTTAGTTACGAAGATGGTCAAGTGGGTGATACAAGTATAAATACACAGGAACCAAGCATTCATAAAGAGATTCTTCGAGTCATTGGCAATCAAACTGCTACTGGTTAAAAGGACCACTGTTATTTAATTGATGTGATTTGGAAGCCTTCCTCAGTCTCAAAGCTGGATTTTGAACTGAAGAAGATGCAAAAAACTAATTTATTATTATTATTATAAGCAAATTAACCCTTTGAATACTTACTGTTTTCTTACTTAGTATTTCTTATCTCATCAAAATACCTGAGATGGTATGAATTAGCAACTGTAGGGTGCAAAGTCTATTAATATACTACAACTAATAATAATTAAACAGGCATTTGGGTTGCTCACAATAAACAGAATTTAAAAAAGGAGTTTTGTGCTGATATTTTTATATTAAACTCTTCAATTGGAGGTTTTAGTACTGTACACTGGTATTTTAAATTTAGAATGAGAGAATTATAAGCAAGAGAGAAGATTTTATAGCGGAGAACCTGTGTTATACAGGATACTTTGCAATAAGTAAAATATTCTCATATTTAAACACAATAAAAGATTGTCTGGAACATGTCAAATTAAAGAGATTGGTTACCTGCAGCTATCTTTGATTCATTTTATTTTACACAGGTGTAGCCAGGATTTAGAGTCAAAAGGTTAAAACAACAATACATTTTTGACGTAATGAATGAAACAAAGTAAAGCAATGACTCTAATGGTGTATGTTTAGTTTTTTTTATCCTCTCTGGAAACACTCTTATCCGTTAAGCGTCTCAATTATATTTTTTAATTAAACAAGATTAGCAAACACCTGGAAATCCAGAAGCTGTTAACTTTCTTTCTTTCTACAAGTTTGGTTTTTATACACTGGATTTTACAGTTTCTTCAGATAAACAAAGTTCTTTAATGTTTTCATCCTAACATTAACAAGACTGGTCTGTGGCTAAATTTATTCAAATAAGTAAAAGTACTTGCCAGATTAGAGCTTTAATATGATTGGGTTGATTTTTGGTACATCAGAAACTATAAACAAATGCAAAATTTTATTGACTTTCTCCATGTGAAATATTTTTATTAATTTATTTCTAAGGAAAAACAAATCAATTAAAATCTTTGTCCTTTAAACTAATTGCTTTTTTTCCAAGTAAGCGTGATGGCCACACAGGTAGGGCCTAGTCTCCATGGCATAAAGAATATCCTGTGCCCTCAGCAGCTCTCGCAGTAGCCATCCTGCACCTGGTGGTACAAGCCACCAGATAAAGTAAAAACAGACTGAATCAGCTATTACATGGTTTTTGTTTTTAATAAAGATACTGAAGAGCCAAGTAAAAGCATAGGAGAGAGACCAGCTAGTGTTTGTATTTATTTATTTTTTTAAATAGAACTCCATTAGGAAGATAATGTTCATATTTACTGGTAATGGGTGATTCCCTGGTTTTAGTCCCAAGTTATACTCCCATATTCCTTGCTGCAATTGAAATGCCCTGCAAGTAAAATAATATTACTGGAACATACTTAAAGTCTTTTTTTTTTTTAGCATTCCAGACTTATTTGCTGGTGACCTCCATTTTTCTGGGTTCACACCTGACCTGTCAAACCAATTTTGTTTTCGAAACCCATTTTGCTATTGAATTTCTGTTGACTTTCACTCTCATTTGGTGGACACCTCATGTGAGAACCACTACTCTAGTTCTGTTGTGACACAGGTTCTTGAAAGCAAACTTCTTGAAACAAAGAGGATTCCTGAAATTTATCTATCTACATAAAGACTGCATTAGGTTATGTAGCTGCACAAAATCAGCATAATTCAGAAGTAGAGCTGAAAACCTGGAATACTCTTCCCCCCATATTTTGTCCTGCAATATGTGTCTGAATCTCTCTTTTTGTAGAAAACAGAAAGAGACTAGAAAGCAAGTCCACAAATTGTCCTGCAAGTCCTGCATTGACTTGCTGGCTGACTGTTCACCTCTCTGAGAGACCTCAAAAAATAAAAAAGAACAGAAGAAGACCATGAATGAACTGGAGAAGCCAAGTAAGCAGTCATCTTCCCAGTCCCCTCAAGTTACAGCAGGGTCATAAATGAACCCTTTTGAAGAAACCTTGAGTGTAGCTGTTGGAGTGAGTTAGCTTTGCTTTGCACAGTGGTGTCATGATGCTGACCATGTATGGTGCCCTAAGTACAACCACTGGAAAGGGAGTGAAAACATAATGTCTGCCAAATTTTAAGACTGCTCAGAAGATTGTCTTAAATGGATGAGAGAGAGGAAGGGAAGGTGGAGAAAAGCCGGCCCCAGAGATGTATGAGGAGACCTTGCTGTTATAGAGGGCCTGTTTCAGGGATTATCAAGGGGACTAGCTAAAGTATGGGGGTGAAGGAGGATGACCAAGAGTAAAAGACAATATGATGAGCACAGGCAATGGGACAGGGCAAAATCTTTAAAGGAGAAGGGTGGATCTGAAGGGGCAGGAAGTTTGTTGGTAGGAAAGGTAAAACAACAACAACAACAACAAAGTGTCAGCAGCTGAGGTCCCACTCTTTGTGTGGTGAGAAAACATAGGGGTAACAAAACTGCAGCATGGGGAGAAGTGCAGCATTGTGCTTGGGGGAGCTGGGCCACCTTGAGAGGTGGCAAGGATACCTGGGACAATGCAAGGACACAAGCCCAGTGTCGCATACAAAGCAATGGAATTAAACAACACTTCACTTGCTACACAGTAACTCAGTCAATTTTTCCTGAGCCAAAACACTAACGGGAAACTTTTTGGTGTTATGTTACCTGCTGGTGAAAACGAATCTTCAGATTGTTCCTTTAGCAAAATGTTAGTTCTCATTTTTTAAAGGTGAAGGAAAAAAGGGAGGTTCTCTGGATTTGTTAGTCAAAAACAAATAGCCCTTCTGTAGCAGACTTCAAAACTGAAGCAAATACTTTCTCACAAAGAACTGGAATGAGTGAGCCTGAGGAGGAGATTTTATTTGAATGACTTTTGTGTAGAGTTTTTATGCAAGGCTGGAGTTGCATATTGTCCAATTCTTACAAATACTAATTTGCATGGATTCCACAGGATGAGAAACAAAAAGCCAAAGTCATTTGAGAAAAAGCCCTGTGTTATCCATAAAGTCCTTGCATTTGCCTTCCTCTGCTGTCATGTGCATGTACATGACATGATGATAGAGCAATCTTTATAACTCCTACTGTAAAAATATAAACCTTTCAAAACTAGCTTTTAACCTCTGAGAAAACAGAGCCCCAAGCTCTTAGTATTTGCTTGGTAGAAATCTCCATGAAGCCATATCTATCTATCTGTGACCATGTCCAGTATGGAGCAACCAAGGGAATTCTTGGGAAGTAGCTTTGTAACTTACTTCTGCATCAGACACCAAATTATAAGCCCACAAATATGGAAATTTAAATGGAAAAAATATGTTAATCCTTTAATGTTGCACCCTAATTATAAATTGCCATATTTGTACTTCTATACGTATTCTAAACATTGAGAAAAGAATCAAAAATGATATTTTTAGACCTTTCTTGAAATTCAGACTGATATTTAGCATTCAAGGGGTTAAGCAATTTGGGTTATTTTCTTACTATATCTATAATCAGCATAGCTCTATTTTCTTCAGCAGTGCTACACTGTTCTGATACCTGAATCTTGGCCTCTGCATTACTTACCATCAAATAGTCAGTTTGTGTAATATTCTGCTTAACGTTTTAAAGGAACTAGTTGATGACACCAGAATTGTTTATGCTTGTGTTTTCTCTAAAGCCCTTGAAAAACTCTTACTGATGCTGTATAATTTTAATATTATAACTGTTGGTACTAAAAATGCATCTGATGAAATAATGCTAAGGTTATGCTTTTGTTAATACAAATATAAGACCACTTCCAAAAGAAGACTTTGTGCTTAGATCAGTTATACTATGCTTATAGACCACTTCTTACCGTGGAAATAATTAGCAGACAAATGAATGAACTGAATCATAATTTTAAAAGAAACATGAAAAAAACTAAACAAATACAGAAAGAGTGTCTAGTTACTTCAGCATTATATTGGTTTAAATGGATTTCTTCTTGGCTGTAGAAAATGTAAGTTAAATAAAAAGAGTACTTCTTGTGGCTGACAAGAGAAGAAACTCTACCAGAGCAAAAGCACTCTTTAATCTTAGCATTTTCAAAACATACAGGTTTGGGGGCTGATCCCACATTATGCTGACACCCACTGCAGGTGCTGGGAGCTAGGCCCTTAAACAAATAGAGGCGTTTTTTGTAGTCGTCGTTCTTCACTGTCATGGTAAGTGTTTTACAAGCACCTCTGATGAAAAGACCTACGGCAGCTGGCATCAGCGTGCCCAGTCCATGGCTGGTGGGCCATGGCAGGTCTTCTTTGGCTGTCCAAGGCTGGGGTAGCAGCAGAGGCCTCACTGGTGAAGGTGGTGGGGAGAAGAGGTGGGAGAGACCTCAGCAGGTAGGCCCAAGCCTCCCCGTGCTTTGCAGGGCCTGGTAGGGCACTGTATGGCCTATGGCATGGCATGCACAAAACCAAGGGGTGGCCCGGTGTCCTGCTGGATTTCCTTGTTACAAACACTACCTCAAGGGGAAAGACGGGCCTGTGGACTAAAGTGAACAAGGCTGTTTGTTTGCAGAGCATGCAGGGTGAAAGCAGTTTGAAAAGTATCTAGAGTTCAGGCAGTCAGGGCTGTAATGAAAACCAAATTTATTCCTTAAAACACTGAGGATTGGGACTGTGCTTCTGAGTGGGAGAGGTAAGGAAAAAAGCAAAGATTTAAAGCAAAGCAGTGCTCTGCACATGTAGCATCATGTACAGTGCACAAGGCTATCACAAGGAAATTGAGTTTCCTGATCTGGTTTTGGACATTTTGGTTATGAAGACCCTGGGCTCCTCTGCCTCACCATGGCATCAACTATGGCCACCTCCAGGCCTGCAGCTGCCTCAAGTGAGCAGAATAAAATACTGAGCTGCTGTTTGGTGTGATGAATGCAATACTTGGCTGGGTGTTCCTGCTAAACTTTCATCTGCTGGGGAATGGCGATGATGTAAATTATGACCCATTACACTTTGCATTGGGATTTTGTACACAGTATGATATACTAGGTAGAACATTTTGTTAGGAAAAACAAAACAAAGAATTCAAGTAGTAGTTAGATGAACATATGTAATGTGTGAAAAAGCTGTTGAAGAATAGATTCCATTAAACATGCCAGCAAGTCAGTAAAAATAGTCCTTATACACATTCAAAATCATTTAATGTTCTAAAAATAATTCTTAAATTTACCCAGTATGTGTTGTATCTTTGAATTTTAAGAAGCAGCCACACTTTTATGTAAACATAAAATATGCCTATGTTTCTTTTAACTCTGCAGCCTTTTTTTCTCCAAATAAATTTGTTAAATTCTGTGCACAAAACATTACTGCAGCCTGCTATTTAGCCTATGGTGCCTTAGAGTTACTACAAATATTTAACAAAATGTACATAATGTAAATACTGCCAAAAGATCACTAAGGCCAAATATTTTCTCTATTCACTTTTTACTGCACTTGCTTTCTATTGCTCTTTAAGCCTCTTTTATCCAGCTTTGTAACAGTTACAACATTGTAGCCAATGTAAATGTTTACTTTCAATAAATCAGAATTTGTTCAACAAGCACTGTGCATTTGGGCACTATTTTGAAAGCTCTGTTCGAAGTTAAAACAGTCTTCTAAGAATTAAAAGGAGTCTCATGCCTCTTCTGGACTTTTGCTAGTCTCAACAGAACCTGAAGCTTATGCCATGCTTCTACACATATGATTGGAGTAAAATTTTTCTGCAGTAATCTTCTTAAAAACACTTAGGTGATCAGTAAAAATAGATTTTCATGCTCTGTTTATCTGAAAGTGTTACATGACTGGTTCAAAATAGAGATACTAGAATTAAAGCAGGATTTCACATGCATAGTGTCATATAAAATGCACAAGAATGTCTCAAGATGCATTTTATAACTGCTTTTAAAGAAGTTCTCTGTCTTTCTGTAGAACAGTTTTTGTCATGGAAAACACAACAAATATATGAAGAAAAATGTCGTACTTAATGTGGGTGTGTTTTAAGTATAAATGCACATCTGCAACTGATAAAATATGCAGACATTTGTGGGACTGGTTATTAATTCAGCGAGTGTATTTTTTTTTTCCCTCTGCCTATGAGCTCATTTTAATTATATGGGTGAATATTGTATCTTTTGAAAGTTTTAGCTTTTGCTTTGTAAAGTTTATTTATTATTGCAGGATTTGGATTAGAAATGTTAAAATTATACTATTCTGAATGCTGATAAGTATTTTACACAAATGTAAATAGAGAAGAAAAAATGTCATTGCTGCACAAATGACTGATCACATGCCTTTGATTGGAATCTACAGGCTGGAACCTGGGTTCTGTAATGGAGGTATAATGCCTATTTTGGGGACCTTACATTTGGAAGAAATGGTGACTTCCAAGCTCACAAGCCAAGAGTTGTATGATTAGTGAAGTTTCAGACTCCTCTAAAATCAGTACCAACAGACAGCAGAAGGGACAGGATTTGTACCAGCTCCAGCTTAACTGCTGATCTTTTTCCAAACTGCTGCATCTAATGTTTTCTCAATGTTAATCAATAGTCAACGGTATTCACCTGTTGAGCAGTTTAGTGTGGGACCTGAGAGATAAATAATCCAAATGTTAACTGACAGCAGTACAAAATTTTTGCAGTGGAGTGGAGCTGCTTCCAAATGGAAATATTGCCTTTTTGACAGGAGGAAAATCATAAAAGATCTGATGGCTGTTGGAAAGAGTACATGCTGTATTCTTAAAGCTGTATTTACATGCTTGGCCAGCTTCGTTTTTGTGCATTACTGTGCAGTGCAGATTGCAACAAATGATTTTGCACAGGTCGCACAGCCAGGGCCCCCTCCAAGAGGGATTTGTCAACCTGAAATATTAGGAGGCTGCTTAAACAGAGCTGCAGTAACTAAATAAAGTCAATAGTAGGTGAGGGACACAACCTTGCTATGCCCCAGCTCTCAGCGCAGTGCAAGCTCTCTGATTACAGGAGAGAAGAAGTCTTAAGGAGTATAACAAAAGCTTACTTGAGGGCTCAGTGCCTTGCAAAAGCCTAGCATCAAAACAGGTGAAAAAGAGCAACAGCATGTGAAAAAAAAAAAGTAGATTTTAAATTGACGTTTTTTATTAGCCCACATAATAGCTCCCTCAGGATGATTTTCTTAAATGTGGCAAACATTTTCCATTCCAGTATGAGGGGTAGAAGTGTAATTCAACACAAGGAAATTGAAGCGTCTGAATGGGGCGTAAGACCCTTTTAGTAGCAGCACTAAATGTAGCAAGCCCCTGTGCGAGGCATCAGTTATTGGATTTCAGCCAGTTCCAGAAAACTGGCATCTTGCAAAATGCTGAAGCGGTGGGAATAACACTAGCAGCAGGAACAGTGACTGCTGCAGAAGCAAGAACAGCATGAGTCTCGAGAGATCATGTCTGGAAAAAAATACAGGAACTCCTGGCTTAAGGTTTGCTCAACAAAAGCCAGAGCTTATCATCAGCAAAGCAATTCTAATCTGTAACTTTTAAAAGAAAGCTTTCCATTGTTGAGAAATGGGGGGAAAAAAGTTAGTTTTCTTCACCCTGCTATCCTCTAGCTGTATAGCTCAGTCTAATACCATGCCTGGGGCAATGTCCTACTGTACTTGTATATAGCAAACTAGGGTACTTACGGCAGCAGCAACTTTCCTACAGATCTCAGGCGTATTTAGCCTGAGAATGGCTCATTAGCTGACAATTCCTTGGATCCTGTCTTGTATTTTATTCACAAATTTGGTTAAGTCTGGACAGGTAAAACTGTACAGAAAGGGAATTGGTGGTTGATATTTTCCTCACTGGTTTTTAGCTCTGATCAGCTCATTTGTCCCATGTGAGCTGTTGAACAAGTAATTTTTCTAACTGGTTGAGAAAAAAATCTTGTTCCCTCTTTCCCTACCAGGCAAATAGGGGTTGGGGGGGACTTCTGCTCACAACCATCTGCTGATGTTAATTCAGTATGAGGAAGTTTGAGGATGAGAGGGGTCAGAGCCCAAACTAATTTAAACATGTATTTATATGTAAATATATGTGTTTCTGTAATATGTGAACATAAATAAAAAATAGTTCTATTGACTCAATACTAAGGATTGGGATATGACTGTTCATAACACTTTTGACAGATGTTACAAGAACAGGCTTTTTAACAAATACCCACTTGTGGTAGCTTTTGGTAGACGTGATTTTCTGTTTTCTGGGGCTGACATGTCATGCTAGAGGCTTCTAAATTCCTGCTCATCAGGTGTTTCAAGGGGTGAGTCATGCCTTTTCTGTACATGCTACTCCTTAGTTGGAGTGTTGATCTTCATGTAATATTCCATCTGTGTAAAACAGTATTTTTCCACTCTTTGCTTCTTTACTATCTTTGGCAAACTCACATTTCATGCCTGTAATGCTAATCAGGAGGATGTAAATATTAGACAGATAAAATCTGTTCTGTGCTTACTGAGCTGCTCCTACTTGTAGCATTATTATTACGATTATTATTATTTTCTGCTTAAAAAACATCTTGATTCTTGGCTATTGTTAGTGAAGGAAACTCCAAGGTCTACCTTACCTTAAAAAGGATTTTCTTTAGGTTCCTTCAGATTGTTTGCTTTAAACAAATGCTTTTTTTTTTTTTTTTTTTTTTTTTTTTTTTTCCCCAAGTATCACCTCCTAAGAGTACCAATAGCATTTGTCCCATTTTGCCCAGGTTTTGTTGTTGTTTGTTTGTTTTCTTTTATTTTGCTTTGGTTTGTTTTAAAGTCTTCAGATGTAATCACTTGCACTACTTTGATGCTGAAAAATTATATTAAAATTGAGGACTTATGGGGGAATAAGCATTTTGCTGTTTGTTTTGTTCAATGATTTTATGTTCTGTATAAGTAATATGACCTGAATTTCTAATCCATTGCAATTCTCTTCCCTGTCAAGCCTTTAGAAAAGCTCAAAATATTACTGTTAACTTGCAATACTGAGGCTATTTCAGTTAAAATACAAAAATGTGCAGGCATAAATAATAAAAAAACCTTTTAATTACAGTCCTGCAATATGAAAAGCATGTGTGCAAACCATTTACGTGTACAAGTGAATGAGACTGTGTAGCTGCAAGAGTTTGCAGAGGAGGATGCTGTTAAAGGCTAAGGAGTTTTATATACACAATTTCCTCTCATAATTTCCTTTCATCTATGCACAATTGGCAGTGTAAGTTTCAAATTCCCCCTACCTGTAGTTCTGGCTATATCTTTAAATAGGGGTCAGGTTGGATTGCTGGTCTTTTCCAGATTCTTCTTTTCCCATGTTATTATTAGGAAGCCTTAATGTGGTCTTAGTTACTTTAACATCCATTATTGATCTGCTAGCTTAATCTGTTTGACAATTTTTATAAATTCATTTGAATTGGGGTTTTTCATCAATCGGCCACCACAAGCATTTGCTTTCTTCCTGCAGAGTTTTTTTTACATTTTTAAACCCCAAGTCCATTTACTTGAATCAAACTTTTCCTTAGAGGACTGAAAGATTTGGTGGCATGTTTGAATTCATGTTTGTATTAACTTTACTATGAGGATTTTTACTTGTTTCTTTCTAATTGGAGTTCCCACAGCCTGGGCAGCAGATGCTTTAGTGTACTGTAACAACCTATGAATGGGTCCAAATGAGGGCTGCTTTTATTTTTGTCTTTTTGGAAGGTACCATTGACACATTGATTAAAGCTAAAAGTTCTGGCAGTTCTGATCTAATTCTGTTATGTGTAAATAATGTTATTTTGTATAATCTTTTCTTTACATTGACTGCTTCGTGGATCTATACTCACAGATATTCTTGCCCACTCCAGCATGCATGAATGCAACGAAAGTAACAAAACTACAGTAAGGATGTGGTTCATAGTCTGTGATGATTTCTGAACTGCGCCTATAAGTTTTGTGAGTGTTTACAGAGGATAAAACTGTGCAAAGGATCACAATAGCAGTCTCTGAGACATACAGTCATGAGACATACAGTCATATAGCCCAGCAATGTTCTCAAGCCTGTTCAATTTGCTTGTATAGGCACAGCCATCCTGATCAAACTCAGGAGGTTTGTTTGTCTAGACCTAGGTTTTTGCCTACTCTGTAGCAGTGAAGCTATTCCTTGGTGGAAAATTACATTTCTAAGGCAGTACTATGCTCACTTTTCACTTTGTACAGTCTCCTGTGGGGAAAGCAAATGCAAAATGGATGAAGGATGCTATTATTTTGATTTGTAGCATTATTCCTACATCCTGAGTAAGTACAAGTCATTCCACAGCATTTAAGTCAATTACGATTCAGGCCTCTATAAAGACTTCAATATCAACAACAATTACCTTTGTTTTCGTTAATGATATATATATACATGCATACGTATGCATATATCCTTTTTAATTTTGACTGGCAAGACATTGTTTGATTACAGGAAATTTGGGGCCATTGTATCTCTAAGGCAGAGATCATCTAAACTAGCAAAGACAGCTGGGTGAGTAGGGCTCAGCCATGAAGTGATTTATTTCACTGCTCTGCTGAGCAGAGGCTACTGAATCCTGTGGGTGGTTTAAAAAAAAAAAAAAAAAAAAAGTGAGCCAACATTCACTGGAAATTTCAGTCTGTATGATAAGAACAGATTCCAAACTAAGCTTCTTGAGGTGCAAGGTTTGTGGTTTAACATATTCCATCCCACCAGCCCCAAAACAGGGATTTGATTAAATACCTGTGCTTCATTTTTTCTTTTTTCTTTTTCACCAGAAACTTTCTCTGGGAACATAACTATAACCAAAAACTTTTCTGACTGTAAAAGCCATTGCCAGTTAATCACAGCTGTGTCAGTTTAAAGATGTGATTTCCACAACTTAGTCCCTTAGATTTATGATGCTCTCTATGATTTTTATTTCCCCCCCACATTATGAATGCCTCATTTCTCTTGAGGGCCATAAAAACTTGAAAGGTATAGTAGCAATATGCAACACAGACTTCCTTGCACCTTCTTACTGGTCTGCATAAAACCTGAATTGAGGTACTCATTTCCTGCAGTGATTAATCAACATAATGTGATCACTTGATGAAAATCATGCTGTAGCAGTTAGATATTTTGGAGAAGGGTGGTGGATTTTTTTTTTTTTTTTTTTGATTTTGCTTCACTTAGCTCCTTCAGCAATAAGTGAAATTTGTTCCTTCCTTTTTCTACTGGTTTGTGATCATCTCCGGATATTTACTTTTGATTTGATGTCTTCAGTTCTGAATGTTGGGCCAACCATCCAAAGACTGCTTAACTGAGGAAAAAGTTTTACTTACAGGATTCTTCCTAGAGCGTCCATATTGGACCAGACACCCTGTATGAGAAAGACTTAATGGGAACTGCTTTTCCAAGCTGGTTTTTTTTTTTGGTTTGCAAAGTTAGTGTTTCCCACAGGATGCACCCGGGATTATACCTCTAAATTTGACCATTGTCTCAGATTCTGTCTGAACCAAGAGCTATCTCCAGTCATACCTGAGTCACTGGGTCTTTCACCTTTTCCTGTTTGCCCAGTTATTTTTGTCTTTGCCTTCTGGTCTCTAACTTCAGGATGTTAAAGCTGAACTATTTTAAAATTCAGCTCCAGCAGCTTCAAAGGCTGTCCTGGAGCAAAGCACACATTCTCACTCAAGAAAACACTTGGTACTATGCTTACATTTGCAACATTTGCTAATAATATACTTTTTTTTAATGCTGTGCTGGAGATGTACTCCATGAGGGAGAATACCTAATGGGAAAGGTCACCTTGCTATGTCCATATTGCCTTTCCTGGACAATCAATGTTGGCTTAAAACCACCTCACATCTCCCTGTGTTCACTCCAGGTAGCATTGCCTCCCCCTCCTCTTTTGTTTGTGTGTGTTTCACATACAAATAGACCTTTACTTCAGATTGGTTTCCTTATAACCAAAACAGCAGTCACCAATCACAAGTTTTTAGACAAATGATTCACCTTCCCATGTGGAAAAAAAAAAAAAAAAAAAAGGTAAGCCGACAGGAAATAAGTTGGTGATAAGATGGTGAAAGGCCTTGAGGGGAAGATGTACGAAGAACGGCTGAGGTCACTGGGCCTGTTCAGCCTGGAGAAGAGGAGGCTGAGGGGAGACCTCATCACAGTCTACAACTTCCTCGTAAGGGAATGTCGAGAGGCAGGAGACCTTTTCTCCATTAACACTAGTGACAGGACCCGCGGGAACGGGGTTAAGCTGAGGCAGGGGAAATTTAGGCTTGACATCAGGAGGGGGTTCTTCACAGAGAGGGTGGTTGCACACTGGAACAGGCTCCCCAGGGAAGTGGTCACTGCACCGAGCCTGTCTGAATTTAAGAAGAGATTGGACTGTGCACTTAGGCACATGGTCTGAACTTTTGGGTAGACCTGTGCGGTGTCAAGAGTTGGACTTGATGATCCCTAAGGGTCCCTTCCAACTCAGGATATTCTATGATTCTATGATTCTATGATTCTAAGTTGGATATCACAGAATCACAGATTACAGAATTTCTAGGTTGGAAGACACCTCAAGATCATTGAGTCCAACCTCTGACCTAACACTATCAAGTCCTCCACTAAACCATATCACTAAACTCTACATCTAAATGTCTTTTAAAGATTTCCAAGGATGGTGACTTCACCACTTCCCTGGGCAGCCTGTTCCAATGCCTCACAACCCTTTCAGTAAAGTTCTTCCTAAAATCTAACCTAAAACTCCCCTGGCTCAACTTAAGCCCATTCCCCCTCATCCTGTCACCAGGCACGTGGGAGAACAGACCAATCCCCACCTCGCTACAGCCTCCTTTAAGGTATCTGTAGAGAGCGATAAGGTCGCCCCTGAGCCTCCTTTTGTCCAGGCTGAAAAAGCCCAGCTCCCTCAGCCACTCCTCGTAGGACTTGTTCTCCAGGCCCCTCACCAGCTTCGTCACCCTTCTCTGGACCCGCTCAAGCACCTCGATGTCCTTCTTGCAGCGAGGGACCCAAAACTGAACACAGTACTTGAGGTGCGGCCTCACCAGAGCTGAGTACAGGGGGACGATCACTTCCCTAGCCCTGCTGGTCACACTGCTTCTTATGCAAGCCAGGATGCTGTTGGCCTTCTTGGCCACCTGAGCACACTGCTGGCTCATATTCAGCTGACTATCAACCAATACTCCCAGGTCCTTCTCTGCCTGGCAGCTCTCCAACCATTCCTCTCCCAGTCTGTAGCTCTGCTTGGGGTTATTGCGCCCCAGGTGCAGGACCCGGCACTTGGCCTTGTTGAACTTCATGCAGTAGACCTCAGCCCATCGGTGCAGCCTATCCAGATCCTCCTGCAGAGCCTTCCTACCCTCGAGCAGATCAACACATGCACCTAACTTGGTGTCATCTGCGAACTTACTGAGGGTGCACTCAATGCCCTCGTCCAGATCATCGATGAAGATATTAAAGAGGACTGGCCCCAGCACCGAGCCCTGGGGATATGTACACTCCCTGCTGGAATTAGCACAGTAATATATGAGATACGTATTCTATATTGTTTTGAGATATGACACCAGTGTTGCAGTAGCAAAAATGTGAAGACTGAGCTTTCAGTCACTTCTTTTCAAGCTTTCTTCACATCTGAATAATCAGATCTGGATTCTCATCAGTGCTATGTGACATGTATGCACTCTGCAGTTTACAGCCCCCTAAAACACGTGCTAAGATCAGGTCAGGGCCTAGTTTCTGCATGCGTGTATGGTGGTAGATCTTCCTCAAAAGCCCAGGCTTTTCCCACAGCCATGCATGCAGCATGTTCCACATACGGGGGAATATCTCTAAGAAGGTGTGCCTGTTAGAGGGCAGAAATCTATGAACAAAACACAACCCCATGTCAAATGTGCAAGAACTGGTGGTAGCAATTTATCCTGTTGTGAAAAACAAGAGGTCATCTGGGGACTTCCTTCTGTTTCAATAACTTTTCCATTACCCTTCACCTGCTGCATGGCAGCAGTTTTCAAGTCATGATTAAAACAAAGCCATGCCACACGACTGAAAGGAGGTGAGTCCAGAGACCATATGTGTAATATACACCAAAAGAAAGTGAGGTGAATGCTAATTATAAAACACCCCAAACCTTCTTTAGTTTGCAAAAGTGAAAGCAAGTATTTTCTGGGCTGTGTTGGCTGCATCAGCAGTGAGAAGAGAGCTGGTCCTTCAGCTGCCTTAACACCAGTGGAGCAAGGCAGTCCCAGAGGAGACCAGACTGGTGCACCATGCATGAACGTACACCTTCCTTCAGCACCTCCCAGGGGACTACCAGCCTGAGAGCTACATCGTGCCACAGAAAAGGTGAAATATGTCCTGCCACAACCTTGTCTGTTCTTCCCAGTAGAGCAGAAATTATTTTATTAATTATCACAATCTACGGAACAGAACACTAGACCCAAACCTTCTGCTAGTGAAAAAATGGATTGCTCTTTCATAAAAACCAGCATCATTTTTGACAGTCTTTTTAAGAAGGAAATGAGTCATGCTCAGTTGTTTAAAAGAATAGGTAAAACACATCTAACTTTGGTGCTCTGTATTATAGAACTATTTGACTGTGGCTATCCAGCAGGTATCTAATCTCTGAAAAATTTCATTTCATGTATTCTGATAACTAATTTTAAGTGAGTCTCAGTTTGTATGTATATTTATGATGTCTTTTTACAGGGTGCAACTGTCTGCACACATTGTACCAGGACATGCTCACTATTGTTTGACTCTTAAGATCCAGTAGTCACCATTGTCTTCATCCAATCACAGAATCACAGAATCATCTGGGTTGGAAGAGACCTCAAGATCATCGAGTCCAACCTCTGACCTAACACTAACTAGTCCTCCACTAAACCGTATGACTAAGCTCTACATCTAAATGCCTTTTAAAGACCTCCAGGGAAGGTGACTCAACCACTTCCCTGGGCAGCCCATTCCAATGCCTAACAACCCTTTCAGTAAAGAAGCTCTTCCTAATATCCAACCTAAACCTCCCCTGGTGCAGCTTTAGCCCGTTCCCCCTCATCCTGTCACCAGGCACATGGGAGAACAGACCAATCCCCACCTCGCTACAGCCTCCTTTAAGGTACCTTTCTGGTTTGTAATCCCAGCTTTTCCACCAAGACCATGTTAGACTTCCAGAATTTCTCTAGAACCTGAGCAGTAGCCAGAAGAAAGAGGAATGATGAGAGACTATAAAGCTAAAGCTCAGATTTTGAGTTTTTTATTTCCTTCTCTCCATATGGACTCATTTATGCCTTTAAAACCAGCTCAGAAAATTATTTTTCTTACCACTTAAATATAATTTAATACTTGATACTTAAAATTTTGTTTGCTTCCTCACAGAGGAGTGATGTATTAAAAAAAATAATTTTATCCTTGATCTCTTGCATGGTTGTAATATTTGTTCAATGCACATGTAATGGGAAAAAAAAAAAAAAAAAAAAAAAAAGTAGGTAAGTGAGCATTCCTAAGTTTTATTAGGCATTTTTGTCTGAAGGGAAATCATGAGCTATGCAACAGTAGCAGTTTTCTTCCAAATTTGCTGAGCCACAGGATTAGATCTAATACTATTTCCTCTTCCTACTAGTGTAAATTTTGGTCATTTGGCTCCATTTTCTATAATTCTATACTACATAATTCTATAATGAATTATGTAAACTGATAATTATCATTATCAGCTATGTTGAGGTATTGAAAAATGTTATCAGATATGGCATTTAGCCACAGGCTGTATGGCCAAAATACATTTAATGTGTAAGCACTTAAGGACAGGGGGTTTTAAGGATCCCTAAGCCCTTAGGTTTAGGTTTTTACTTTATAAATCTTTGAGAATGCCATCAAGCACAAAAGATTAATACCTCTTCTTGGCTGGAGAAGGGTAAAATAAATTATCTGTATGAATAACTGAATATTTACTTTTTATGTCTATGAAATGGACAGTTCAAAAAACCTCTGATGTTATTTCATCTACCTTCAGCATTAGTCCAGAGATATTTGATTGTCATGTAATATGATACAATTCTTCTTCCATGTTCTATCAGTATAAGAGCGAGTGTTGTCTCTTCACCAAGATGTCATCTGGTATAGGGCTGCAAGAGGCTACCAGTTAAGACTCATGATGTGGCTTACAACCTGGACGTTTATAAAGCTTACACTTTAAGAGAATGCTTATTTCACAGTATTTTTTTTTATTTTATTTGGAAATAACACTAACAATGATCTTTAAATTAAGTAAAATCAACTAGATGTATATTCTTATACCAGTAAATGACCACATATTTGTATATACTAAACAGCAGCAAAGAAGAAAAAGGGTTTCCCCACAGAAAGCCTGGCCCTGACATCTGCATGAGAAATACTATGAGATGCATTTAGTAGATCTGGCTTTCCAAAATGTGCTACCATCTCACTACATAACTAAAAAATGATGATATACAAGACAGCCACTCCCAAGCACTCTGTGGTTAGTGTTTGTCATTAGGTTTCCCCTGATTAATCCTTGTTCCTGTCTTTGCAAGTATGTAGTTGAAGTGATGTATATTCAAAAGGGGAGGAAAGACAGACTGGTGGTGAAAGTGGGTAAAACTAAAAATTATCTTTAAGAGCTTGGAGCTGTTGTCCAGGTTATAAGAGTAGGTATGTCTGTTCACTTTAAACGTACTCTTGTATGGAGCTATTGCAAAGACCACATATACACTTTAAAATGTTTCTGAGGACACAGATTTATCCGGGTGCTCTAGATGGCTTGAAGGCAAAATAATAAATATATTATCACAGAATTTCTAGGTTGGAAGAGACCTCAAGATCATCAAGTCCAACCTCTGACCTAACGCTAACAGTCCCCACTAAACCATATCCCTAAGCTCTACATCTAAATGTCTTTTAAAGACTTCCAGGGATGGTGACTCCACCACTTCCCTGGGCAGCCTGTTCCAATGCCTCACAACCCTTTCAGTAAAGAAGTTCTTCCTAACATCTAACCTAAAACTCCCCTGGCGCAACTTAAGCCCATTCCCCCTCGTCCTGTCACCAGGCACGTGGGAGAATAGACCAACCCCCACCTCGCTACAGCCTCCTTTAAGGTATCTGTAAAGAGCAATAAGGTCACCCCTGAGCCTCCTTTTCTCCAGGCTGAACAAGCCCAGCTCCCTCAGCCACTCCTCGTAGGACTTGTTCTCCAGGCCCCTCACCAGCTTCGTCACCCTTCTCTGGACCCGCTCAAGCACCTCGATGTCCTTCTTGTAGCGAGGGACCCAAAACTGAACACAGTACTCGAGGTGCGGCCTCACCAGAGCTGAGTACAGGGGGACGATCACCTCCCTAGCCCTGCTGGCCACACTGTTTCTTATGCAAGCCAGGATGCTGTTGGTCTTCTTGGCCACCTGAGCACACTGCTGGCTTATATTCAGCTGACTATCAACCAATACTCCCAGGTCCTTCTCTGCCTGGCAGCTCTCCAACCACTCATCTCCCAGCCTGTAGCTCTGCTTGGGGTTATTGCACCCAAGTGCAGGACCCAGCACTTGGCCTTGTTGAACTTCATGCAGTAGACCTCAGCCCATCGGTGCAGCCTATCCAGATCCTCCTGCAGAGCTTTCCTACCCTCAAGCAGATCGACACACGCACCTAACTTGGTGTCATCTGCAAACTTACTGAGGGTGCACTCAATGCCCTCGTCCAGATCATCGATGAAGATATTAAAGAGGACCGACCCCAGCACCGAGCCCTGGGGGATGCCACTAGTGACTGGCCTCCAACTGGACTTGGCTCCATTCACCATGACTCTTTGGGCCCAGCTATCCAGCCAGTTTCTAACCCAACGAAGCATGCGCCAGTCCAAGCCAAGAGCAGCCAGTTTCTTGAGGAGAATGTTGTGGGAGATGGTGTCAAAAGCCTTGCTGAAGTCAAGGTAGACCACATCCACAGCCTTTCCCTCGTCCACCCAGCGCGTCACTTTGTCATAGAAGGAGATCAGGTTCGTCAAGCAGGACCTGCCTTTCATAAACCCATGCTGAGTGGGCCTGATCGCCTGCTTGCCCTGCAAGTGCCGCGTGATGACTCTCAAGAGGATCTGCTCCATGAGCTTCCCTGGTACTGAGGTCAAACTGACAGGCCTGTAGTTTCCTGAGTCTGCCCTCCGGCCCTTCTTGTAGATGGGCATCACGTTTGCTAGCCGCCAGTCAACTGGGACCTCCCCCAATAGCCAGGACTGCTGATAAATGATGGATAGTGGCTTGGCCAGCTCCTCTGCCAGTTCTCTCAGTACCCTTGGGTGGATCCCATCCGGCCCCATCGACTTGTGCACATCCAAGTGCCATAGCAGGTCACCAAACAGTTCTTCGTGGATAGTGAGGGCCACATCCTGCTCTCCATCCCCTTCCACCAGCTCAGGGTACTGAGTATCCAGAGAACAACCGGTATTGCCGCTAAAGACTGAGGCAAAGAAGGCATTAAGCACCTCCGCCTTTTCCTCATCTCTTGTAACTAAGTTTCCCCCCGCATCCAGTAAAGGATGGAGATTCTCCTTAGTCCTCCTTTTTGTGTTGATGTATTTATAAAAACATTTTTTGTTATCTTTAACGGCAGTAGCCAGATTGAGCTCCAGATGAGCTTTGGCCTTCCTAATTTTGTTCCTGCACAGCCTTGCAACATCCTTATAGTCCTCCCTAGTGGCCTGCCCACTTTTCCAAAGCTTATAAACCCTCTTTTTTCTCCTAAGCTCAAGCCACAATTTTCTGTTCAGCCAGGCTGGTCTTCTTCCCCGCCAGCTTGTCTTTGGGCACGTGGGGACAAACCATTCCTGTGCCATTAAGATTTCCCTCTTGAAGAGCGCCCAGCCTTCCTGGACCCCCCTTATGCTCAAACACAATGGCAGTTGTATTTAAAATACTTTGCAACTATATAGATAAATTTGAAGAAATTCACAGCACATCCTATTTGTTTCTCATCTTTCTTAATTAAAAATGTTTACTGCCTTCTAGGATGTCTTCTTTGTAGCAATGCTTTGATTGTAATGTCTTATTCATTAACAGATATTTCTTTACTTACATCATCATCATTTTTACCAAATCACAGCTAAGAACATATAGACTATTTTAATATATACTTACAGTACTTCTAAGGGAAGTATTATCATTGCCTTCCATTCTAGAGAAAGGGAAACTGAGGCACTGAGCAATAAAATGACGCCCAGTTTCCTCAAGCACAGAGTACTGCAAGCTGTTTCACATAAAGGCAATACATCCAAGAAACTAATTAAGGCAAAGTTGGAGGCAGTAGTAGTCTGGGAGGCAGGACACAGAATGAGCATGAAATAGCAAGCTTTTGATATTGGGCTTAGTGTAATGAAATTTGATTTGTGGGTGAGATTCCTAGGTGCTGGCACCTTGCAATTAAACAACATAATGAAGTAGTCTAACAAAACCTCTAGTGTACTGTCCAGCTTCCACACTGAGCAGCAAAGGAACTTTGTGGATCTCTGAAGAGGCAAGGACATTTCGGCCAGAACAGTGTTCATGATCTTACTTTACTAAAAAAATGAGGCACTAGCCAGTGTCGTGCAGCAGAACAGACATTTCTGGCACATCACAGAAAATTAGTGTCCTTTGTTAAATGGTGCATTTAAATAAACTTCAAATTCACAGTAAGTGTCGTCAGTTCTAACTGATCACCTCTTATCTAAGTAATTGAGATAATGAATTTAAAGAATAAAAAAGGGAAAGGAACGGGAAAAAAAAATAGTTTTCTTCTCTCTTCCTCCTCTCTTTCTGATAATAAAGAAACCATTTCCTCAGAAAAACAGAGTAAAAATGGCAGACTCTGCCATGCATAGTGGATAGACTCTGCCACCCCAGGAGATAGCTTAGGCATCTTGCAATTTTCTTAGTGTAAGTAGGTGTCAGTGTCAGTATATTGCATTGCTTAGAAGTCATGGCAAAACATCTTTTCTGGTTGTACAGATAAAGGAAAATGGAAGTGACAAAATTTTATCTTGAAAAATATGCTAAGAAGGAGTAGGATATGTTAATGGAAGCCCTACACACTCAGCAAGAGTTCATTTCTAAGATTTTTGTTTTTCAGTTTATCTTACAAAACAAAAGGCTATCCTCCTTCCACATGCACAGCAAGCTTTGCAGAGTACCTTACTACCTTGCTTAGTTTCAGCTTGCCTCTGACAACTTCTTCAGGAAGAAAAATTCTGCATCCTGGACAAAGGTCAAGAATGAAATTTTCAAAAGAATTCAATGTCAAGAACTTCAGTTCTATCCTGTAAACCATTTCTTCAGTTTGTTTGGTTTCAGCAGGGCAGGATTTAAAATATTTGTCCCTTCTGGGCACAAGCATGGGCAGCCGTAAAGAGTTGGGTGCTGACGCATATTAAAATACCCGATTTTTTATTGCTCCAGAAATAAGGAATCTTTAGAAGAAAAAAGATTTTTTAGAAGATAAAATAGATATCTTCTAAAGAAAAGATATTTCTTTAGAAGAAAAAGAGATATATATTTTTGAAAGTGGCAGTGCAGTAAAGCATGTGTTTTTTGTTTTGTTTTGTTTTGTTTTTGGTAATACATTATCTTCTGTGAATTAATATTAAATAGATACAAATAGGAGCTCAGAAGAAGTTTAGTGTGTGGAGGCTCCGTGCTGCACATGTAGCACCCCCAGCTCCCAGTTCTGCTGCAGCACACAGAACTCTTCATTTTTTATTAACAGTCATATCCATATTCAAATCTTTATGTCAGAGTGATTTGTGTCAGATTTTCCAATGTAGTAGCAATTTTTTTTTTTTATTCTTGTATTTTAATTTAGGAAGGAAATTTTTCCTACTAGAGTTTGGTGTTGGGGAAAATTCTAGTTTTCATTCAGAAACTCTTGAATTTGGTAGATATATTGCATAAAATAGACATAAAAATGTTGCAAATCTGAGCCACCTACAGTGGAGCTCAAAGTTTTAGGAGAAGAACATTCAAATGTTGTGATAGCTCTGTTAACTTCTTCCTGCACTGCCAGTACTCACACAATGTAAACTTGTGCCCCATATAATTCATACTCTATGGTCATCTCATTCATAGTGTTTGTTTTATTTTCTCTTTCTACACTATTCAGGTCATCTGAAAATCATTCTTAATGAAACAGTTCATATACCTTCTTTTTATGCCCTAAATTTTCTTCGTATTTTCTGCAACAAACAGGATTAAAAATTTATGTACTGTACTTTCTGAAGAGGATAATAATTTTAGTTTGTATTGCATTCAGTTTGCAAGCTTTAGTCCAGCCTACACAAAATGCATTTTCTTACCTACAACCAATCCCCTTGCTTACTTTGTAATTTTTTATTCTTGAAAAAATAACTTTGAGCTTTTTCTTTCTTTCTTTGCTCCTTTCTTTTCTTTCTTTCTTTCTTTCTTTCTTTCTTTCTTTCTTTCTTTCTTTCTTTCTTTCTTTCTTTCTTTCTTTCTTTCTTTCTTTCTTTCTTTCTTTCTTTCTTTCTTTCTCTCTTTCTCTCTTTCTCTCTTTCTCTCTTTCTCTCTTTCTCTCTTTCTCTCTTTCTCTCTTTCTCTCTTTCTCTCTTTCTCTCTTTCTCTCTTTCTCTCTTTCTCTCTTTCTCTCTTTCTCTCTTTCTCTCTTTCTCTCTTTCTCTCTTTCTCTCTTTCTCTCTTTCTCTCTTTCTCTCTTTCTCTCTTTTCTTTCTCTCTTTCTCTCTTTCTCTCTTTCTCTCTTTCTCTCTTTCTCTCTTTCTTTTTCTTTTTTTCTCTTTCTTTCTCTCTCTTCCTTCCTTCCTTCCTTCCTTCCTTCCTTCCTTCCTTCCTTCCTTCCTTCCTTCCTTCCTTCCTTCCTTCCTTCCTTCTTTCCTTCCTTCCTTCCTTCCTTCCTTCCTTCCTTCCTTCCTTCCTTCCTTCCTTCCTTCCTTCCTTCCTTCCTTCCTTCCTTCCTTCCTTCCTTCCTTCCTTCCTTCCTCCCTTCCTTCCTTCCTCCCTTCCTTCCTTCTTTCTTTCCTTCCTTCTTTCTTTCCTTCTTTCTTTCCTTCCTTCCTTCCTTCCTTCCTTCCTTCCTTCCTTCCTTCCTTCCTTCCTTCCTTCCTTCCTTCCTTCCTTCCTTCCTTCCTTCCTTCCTTCCTTCCTTCCTTCCTTCCTACCTCCTTCCTTCCTTCCTTCCTTCCTTCCTTCCTTCCTTCCTTCCTTCCTTCCTTCCTTCCTTCCTTCCTTCCTTCCTTCCTTCCTTCCTTCCTTCTTTCTTTCCTTCCTTCCTTCTTTCCTTCCTTCTTTCCTTCCTTCCTTCCTTCCTTCCTTCCTTCCTTCCTTCCTTCCTTCCTTCCTTCCTTCCTTCCTTCCTTCCTTCCTTCCTTCCTTCCTTCCTTCCTTCCTTCCTTTCTTGGAGCTGTTTTTTTTTCACTTCAGGTTATTTCAACATATGTTAAAAGAAAAAAAAATCTCTGAGCAGAGTGTGTTGGTCTTTGGATATTAGTCTCTATTACATCAGAACATCAAAAACAAATCTAATTGTTTAATTACTTTTAAAAACAGATTTCATTTCAGAGTCACTGTTGTCAGATGAAATCCATGCCAGTGTAATGCAGAGGGAGTATCTGTAATGATATTTACAGAATTGCCTAAATGATTTAGGAACATTACAGTAAGATAAAGCTGCTTTTGTACATTCTGCCAGGTACAAATCTAGCTACTTTTCCAATAGCCTTTAAAGCCTGGTTCCTTTTCTTTCTGTAGATATGCTTATTACTATTTCCTGTATTGCTCCATTTTGAAATCTGTGCTGATTTCTAAAGGCTTTTGTAATATGTAGTTGCTAAGTCCACATGGTCCCATAACATCAGCTGCAGCAGGTTTGAAAGTAGTAATTGGACAAGTAATCCTTTCAGGGGAAAACAAACCATGTCTAGTTGTAATAGTCTTAACAACACTTATTTCATATTCTGTACAGTCTCTGAGGCTTTGGTAGAGAGAGGGGAGTAGATCTGATAACAGGCAACTCATGAACTCAGAGAAACATGAAAATGATTTTGCCCCCATGTAGATGAACAGTATGCAATTTATTTATTTATTTATTTATTTATTTATTTATTTTTGAGGTATAACAATTTAGGATAACATGAAGTTACCTGTAGGTTTCATCCAGTGACTATATATCTTTTATTAAAAAAACAGATATAATGCTTGTTAAAGTACCACAGAGTGGTCAGAATTAAATACAATGAGTGGTGTTATGCAGGAATTCAGATTAGATAGGAATTTTATTTTTCTCAGTATTCAGTGTATAAAAGTGCATTATTATTCGCTATTGTCAGCTAGCTAGAGAATTGATAAAGACTGGACCTCAGAAATATATTGTTATAGACATCTGTCTAGAAGTGGTTGGTAACTACATGAATGTACAAGAACTTGCCAAATAGGACTGTACAAATTCACTGATGATGAAGACTGGTCTTCAGGTGGATTCTAAGTCAGGGATGGCCAAAACAAATTAATATATTCCCGTGCATAACAATTTATGTGGGAGTAACATTATTTATTTATTTTTTATTTTTACAATAGGATTTGCTCTTATTGAGACATCCTTTTCCTCAAAGATAACTAATGAGGTGAGAAAATGTGCCATTATTTACAAATTATTTCCACTGCGACAGAAAATTTAGGGTAGTTTTGGGCAATCCTTGAAAATATCAACTCTGTTCTCAGCTGTAGTCTAGAAGACAAATTAAATGATAGCAGTTACTGACAAAGGATTTCAGGGTGAAACATGGATCATTGCACAAAAGGCATGCTCTTCAGGTGCTGAGATCAACAATTTTATAATAGATGTAGCAATAATGCAGGGGGAAGAGTATGGCTAGAACACCCATATTATAAACAACTCTTCAGCTTACATGTATGATAAAGGTGCTTTTAAGGGGAAAAGTTACATAAAATTGTTGGCACCATAGAGGAGGTGTATTGCAATGATGCATCATCATTTCTTAATACACAAGCACTACAAGGTACATAAAAAAATTACAAAACCAAACACAGAAATGAGTTGCCTTCCACTTGATGCACCATCAAATTTTGAAATGCATTGCTATATGACATGGTGGAAGCCAAAAACATAAATAGGATTAGATAAATTAAGAGAGGCTAAATCTGTCAGGTGGTATGATGATCCTGCTTCTATCTGTAGCTCAGAAAGTCCATGTCATTATAGCTGGAAGCCAAGAGTTAAGTAATATATATCTAAATAAATAAATAAATAAACAAACCACCTTTGTACTTGCCTTGTTTCTGATAATCTTCTCTGTAGGGCTGCTACAAGGCATTGATGTAGCCATGCTACTGAGAAAAGGGTGGATTTTTGTCTGATCACATTTTTCTTACCAAGTTATATATCAGTTTTGAAATTCATCTAACATTGTCAGATGCTACTGGTCTTTACATTTATTTTATTTTCATGTCTGAAGGGTGGCAGGAAGAAATATTTTCATTACACGTTTTACAGTTAAGGTTTTCTGTTAACTCTCAGAAAAAAATTGTAACTGTGCTGTTAAATGGATTTATACATTTATGTCTTAATTGTTACATAGCTTTTGGATAACTGTAGAGAGGGAAAACTGACAGAGCAAAGAGGAAGCAGGTAGCAGCTACCTTAATAAATTGATTTGGCTTCAGCAAGAATGCAAGGATGGCCTGCTTTCTTTTAAAACCACCTGTGTGCACATTTTCTAAGCCATTATTTTATTTGTTGATTGAAAGGTTGATTTTTTATGTTTATTTTTATTTTTTTTTTTAGATAATAAAATAATAAAACAGTATGTTTCAGAGAGAATGTATTCCTAAAGTATGATGTGGAAACATCAGCAGTGTATCCATTATCTGAAACTTTCTTGGCACTCTTAGGCATACAATTCCTTTATTAATTTTTTGGTATAATCTTTTTACAAGAAAATATCTACTCATTTTCCAGTTCCTGCCTCCTAATTTGTCTTCCAGCTCTAATCTTGCCAAGAGGAAGCAAGATCCTAACTGATTCCCAGCAGACTTTGATGTCTTCCTGCATCCTTTCATCTACTGTAATTCACTCCTTTCATATATTATTTCCTTCTCTTTCCCTTTCTTCTTTTTAACCCCTCCACTCTCTCCAAACTCAGAATGCAATATACCTTAATCAGCTGAAGATGCAGTGGCAGTATGCATAAGGAGACTGTAACTAAAGAAGTGTAAGCCCACCTAATGGCTGTGTGAATGATAAATATCCACAGTGCCTTCCTCTCAGACATAGAAAGCCTGATATTTGTTTCCAACATTATGGAAAAAAAAAAAAAAAAAACAATCTTTGAAATGCCTAATAAAATAATTGCTTTGAGAGGCCAGGCTCATATGTCTCCTACAGACACTAATCCCTCATTCGCATTAAATCATGAGGAGAGACAGGGAAATATAAAGACCATAATTGAATATGAGTTATATACAGTATGTCACAGTTGCTCTTGAAGATAGGAGTATATGTGGAGGAAGAGTTTGAAAATGAGCAGGAAAGTGGTTGAGAACTTAAGCCAATTTTTAAAGCAGTGATTATTTTATTTTATTTTATTTTATTTTATTTTATTTTATTTTATTTTATTTTATTATTTTTTTAAGAAAAAATAAAACACAAATTGTTTTAAATTGATAATGTCCCTGATTCTAAATGCACGAATGACTTGGTAGAAAATGGATCCCAACAAAATGAAATGAAAAAGCTAAATTAATGAAATACTTCTGTATTTCCGTAGTAAGTACTGTGAGAGAACATGCAGCAGGGTGACTTTACAAATCCGTCCAGTCAAAACAATGGAAAATAGTGTAAGTGCTCCTGATGTTGCTCAGCTACTGCAAAACAGATTAAGAAAAAAAAAATAGAAATTCTCATTTAAAACATGAAAAGGAGTAAAGATTAAGATTCCAGAGTGCATTTGATCTCTGTAACATTTGCCAAAGTACCCCAACTCCTGCCCAGGGTTTTGCATGTCGGAAAGAACTGCAGGATACAGATGACTGCCAAGCAGCTGCCTCTGCAGGAGTTTTGTGACAACTTTTTGAGATGTTTGTGTGGTGCCAAGCACAATGAGATTGTTGTACAAAGCTGATACAGTGGGAGTACTAGTCATGGTAATAATAGTAATAATAAAATAATGGTGATGTGCTCATGTTTCAGAGGTAGATTGTAAAGACAGAGATACAGATACATAGAATGATAACAAATAGTACCAAGAGTACTGAGAACACTACAAATGGTATCCATTTGTTCTTCCAGATTCTTCTCAAGACCTACTTCTGCCTTAAGGATTGAAAAAAAGATTGATAAAATACATGGTGACAAAATAACAAACAGTTCTGGTAACAGAATAGAAATGGTCATCTTCATTGATCGCATATCTTCTTTTGCTTTTTTAAGGGACAATCACTCATAAGATTGTTGAAAAGACAGGTATTGACTTAAGCTTGCATAAAGAAGACCTTTAGTAGTTTCCAGTAAATAATTTTGTCACATTACCAATTTCTTATTTGACATAAAGAATTATAAGACAAAGAGCTTTGTCATTGTTTATAAATTCAGTAGTAATGCTGAAATTGCACATGTAAGCCCAGGTACCACTAGGGCTGCTAACTTTTTAACTATGAATTACTGCAGTCTCAAATCCTTGGCAATGACTGTACCAAGCTCATTTCCATGTCTATTGAAAATAGTTGAATTTTCTTCAGAGAAAACTATGTATTCCTGTGCATAACACAGAAAATTTTCATACTTTAGTGTTGTTGCTTCCAACGATTATTTTTTCCATACCAGTATGCTTTAGCTGCAATATATAAGGTACATTACTTTTTGTCAGGAGTTAAAACACTTTTATGCAGAAGCATTTTTTCTCTTCCTTCCTTCCTTCCTTCCTTCCTTCCTTCCTTCCTTCCTTCCTTCCTTCCTTCCTTCCTTCCTTCCTTCCTTCCTTCCTTCCTTCCTTCCTTCCTTCCTTCCTTCCTTCCTTCCTTCCTTCCTTCCTTCCTTCCTAATATTTCGTGTGTGTGTATTTCAGTGTTAGTTGTGACTCTTCCAGTTCATGTAGGATGCATTGGTGCAATATTTCTGCACAAAAAAGTTGACAGTAAGAGGAAAATGCTGATAATGATGTCTCAACTTTAACTGTATTTAGTAATCTTGTTTCCTCACTCATTTCTCTGTGGACCTAAGCTGCAAATGCTATCGACTACAGAGACTCACCAAATCCCCACATACATGTATTTATGGACCTTGCTTTGAAGAACCACATATTTATGGACCTTGTCTGAAGAAGCTTCTTCAGAAAACTAAACCAATTAACCCTCTAGGCTCTTCTGACTTCTCTGTTATTCCTATCTGGCAGTATACATCTGTATTTTTAATATATAGCTATATCAAGCAAGCATAATTCTGCCAACATGAATGGCTGCTTGTACATTTTCCTTCAGTTTTATGACATGAGTCACTGTAATTTGTCCTGTTTATTTAGACATCATCAAGCTCTACCCTCAAACACTCTGTGATCTTCTTTGGTATTTATGTATGCACTCTTTGACAAAATATTTTTTGGAAAAAAAAAACACCATGTCTGTAGCATTGTTTGCTTACCTTTGTAGAGTAATCTATTTTCAATAAATCAGGTTTCTCATTATTATGTACTGTCAGTACTAGAGACTTCAATATAACTTTGGTTGTATCTGTAATGACATCAAGGTTCTTATTGGTATTTTAGCTGTTTCAGTGCCAGAGGTGAGTAATGGGTGAATGCCACATGCCAACAGCAGTTATTCCAGCACATAGGTTTTATAATGGACAAAGACAGTACATTAGTTCACATTGATTCCTAGCTGCTGTCATAATAAAGCGTGGTATTATGTCAGGCTTAACAAATAATACCTTCCATACTACTTCTCTGTAATATGGATCATCATGTTTGGCCTGCTTTGTTCCCTCTCCTCTATGATATCCACTGAAGTTTTGGCACTACTGAAGTTTTGCCATTAACTTTGGGTTACAGGTAGGTCCTGTGTGGTTTGAGAAGTGCCCCGTATCTAATAATATTGTCCTTTCACGTTTTAGATTTTCTCACTGGTGGAGACCTGCAGTTTTATGGGGCCTTGTTTCACAGAAAGAAAACAAGGCAGTAGAGGACATGTTTGAATTGTCAGATTTGGAAAATATTGTCTGATCAAAGAAAAATTTTAATGTATGCAGGAGTCAAAAACTTAACTTTTTGAGTGTTGAAGGTAATTCACACTGCATAAGACTTTCAACTATGCTACTTGGAACATACTAACTAGCATATTTGCTAATACTGTTGTTGCACATTTAGTCATAAAAAAACTAATTCATTTAACTGGTAGTCTTGCTTAAACGACTCTACAAATTTCTGTTCTTAAATATTAATTTTGAAAAAGCAAAAGAGATTATATTTAACAATTAAAACATTATTTTGCAACATTTGAAACAGGCAAATTTAAACATGCTTTTTTTTTTTTTTTTTTTTTTTTTTTTTTTTTTTTTTTAATTCAGATTGATTAAAAAAGGAACTCCTTAAAACATAAATTCTGCACATACACACTCTGTATGTACCTGCTAAACCAATATTTACTAAACATTTACCTCTTGGTATGATGAAGTGGACACCAGTTTAGATTTTTCTGCAATGTGGGAAGTTGTTTCTGTCATTCTCTTGCTAGGACAGGGGACCTTATAAAGCAGATGGACAATTTTTTGCTGTCAGGTAATAACAGGACAAGGGGGAATGGTTTAAACTAAAAGAAGGTATATTTAGATTAGGTGTTAGGAGGAAATTATTCACTCAGGGGGTGGTGAGGTGCTGGAACAAGTTTCTCAGAGAAGCTGTGGATGCCAAATCCCTGGAGGTGTTTAAGGCCAGGCTGGATGAGGCCCTCGGCAACGTGGTCTGGTGGGTGGCATCCCTGTCCATGGCAGGTGGGTTGGATCTCAATGATCTTTAAGGTCTCTTCTAACTCAAACCTTTCTGTGATTCTATGGTTAACAGCATGTGGTGATACTGATGGTCATATGGTGGTGTTCAGGCATTACAGAACTGGAACCTGACCACAGCTGCAACAAATTATTGCTGCCAGCAGTGATTTCCTACCACAATGTATGGGGACATAATTAACCAGGCTTCTGGATGACTGACAGTAGGTCATGCAAATAGATTTTCTGATGGCTATGGCGAGCCTTTGCACACAGGACTAGCTGAATTGATGGTCTGCCATTTGGTGTATTTATATTTAAGTCTTTGTATTATAATGTGGTACTACCTTCTGCTGGAAGCTAGTAAAATCTGACTTTCTGAGCTACTTCAAATGTCAACCGTGATTATGGTATTTAGTTTAGAATTCCCATGTTATAAGTTCTGAAATTTTCTAACCAGACAGGTTTGCTGGTTTTCATAGTAGTATCACTGAGGCTTTGTGAGGTTGCTTCTTGTTGGAATCTTTTATAGAAACTCAGCACTATGGTACAACAAATCCTGATGCTCCTCTATGGCATTTCAGCTACTAAGGCTGGAAGTCAGATGTGCCTGGGATACTCTAAAACAGCATTTTCTACAATTTAAATGCGTTGTCTGAAGTTAGTCTGATGTCATCATATCCCTTCTTTGCTTACAGTCAGAGAGAGAAGTTTCCATGGATTGATCTGAGTTATTGTTGAGAAAATCAATTTCTGTGATTATGCAATGCAGTTTACTACAGTCAGGGAGAATTTAGTGGAGTTATTTACAGTTTTGGCATGCCAGTAGACAAATATAACCTACTTATTAAGTTCTGTGAACTGACAATTGACCTAACCCCTTCCTCTTTTGTCATGAATTTTCCTTCCTCAAAGAAACCAGTGTTTTTGGCCAGTGAATCCAGAAGAAGAAGATTAAAAAAAAAAAAAAAAAAAGCTCTTATTTTGCTGATGTTTCTGTGTCTTGAACATCTGACAAAACCCTTTAGCAATACAGAACAAGAAAGGAGAAAAAAAAGGAAGTAGTTAAGACTCCCTTATTACCCCACTGCAAATGAGCATGGCTTTTCCACCCTTGTCATTGATACTGTTGGACACATACATTTAGGATAGATATGGAGGTGGCAACCATCACCCCCAAAGATCCTTCACTTCATTGTGGTGTTATCAATGATTTTCCAAACACCATTCCCAAAGGTGCCAATGATCTTGAGAAAAGTATTGACTAAGATCTTCAGGAGGGATATAAGAATAACTTCTGAAAAAGCTGGAATACGACAGTCAAGAAATCAAGACTAAAGATAGCTTCTCTTGCACTAGGTAGCAAGGTTGTGTTTGGTCATGGAGTTGTTTGTTGGTGTTTCTTGTTTTGTTTTGTTTTTTGAACATAAAGGAAATGTTGATGAGTTACCGTGGCATAGGGAAACTGAATTATGACTGATGCCATCAAAAACAGAGAATTGTAAGAGCCAGGACTGGAAAGGTTTTCCTATAAATTGAACATTCATTTTAAGAGGCAGTAAAGAGTGAGACAGTGTGGTGCCATTGGATGCCTCCAGAGGCTGCATTTAAATCTTTTATTTCAGTTTTAATTGCATTATTTCATGCATAATTTGCCTCTAAGAGGCTAGGACATTTGTAGAATAAATACTAAAATTTAGATTGCTTTGTGACAGGAAGGGGAAAAGATATTCCTATAGCTGGTTATTTATTTCTTTGTTTAGTACTTCACATAATACATCACTTTCCATCTGCATCTGCAGTATTTTATAAAGTAAAAGCTTTTTTTTTCTTTCTCTCTCTCTCTCTTTTTTTTTTTTTTCAAATGCCCTTAGTAGATGGTCACATGTCATAAGAGACCTCCTTAAATAATGAAGATGTTGTCATCTGTCAGGTACTCTGACTACTCACAACATTATTGATCGAGATAAAAGTGTAAGACAGTTACCGGAAAGTGGAAAACGGAATCAGAGAATGGAGAAAAAAGAGAGAATTAATTTAAAATTATTAAAGTGAATCATTAGGCCTGCCCCATAAAGTATCAGTCTGGGGAACTGTGACCTATTCAAGACTATTCCCAGTGTCAGCTATGAAAACAGCAGAAGTGATTAATGGCACCAGGTGCTCTGCTATAGTCTGGATTAGGTTCGAAGAACAGCATTTTCAGATGACTTCATTTAAATAATGCACTTATGTGTGTGTCTACATGTTATTCTGCTCTGCTAAGATTTTAACACATACAGGGCCAAATTTTCAATTTTGCTTTATTCCTCTTTGTCCAAGATAGAAAGAACAAGGAACAAAATCCCTACTTTCCACACCTGCTGGTTGCACTCTGCATGGCAGACAAGCCTGAAGGCTGAAGCTTTGCAGAGCCAACCACCCTACATTATGACGGAACATTAGCTGAGCAGTGCTCACATAATTTATAAATTTTTATGGCAATAAGATCTAAGTCAGTTCGCAGGATTTTCTCTTCCTATCTTTTGTTTATGGATCTGCTCATGGTTTTGTTGTTGTTGGTTTTGTTTTGTTTTTCTGAAAAGTAGCCCCATCAAGAAAATGCTTTCTTCAGAAACTGCCATGCTCTCCATATCACTTGAGGACATCCAAGAGATTGTCTGATTCAAAGAGCCCTATTCTGTTAGTGAGAAACCAAACTAACTGTCAGATTAATATGATTCCTGAGGCAATTGGGTGGTCTTTATATAATGTCATGTAATGTAAAATGTATATAAGAGTCAAAGTAGTTACCTACTTATTGCTGTCAAAGATAAAAAGGTAAGAATACTCCTTAGAATAATTTAACCCATCCTAAACTAAGTGCTTATAAGGAGATGAGTCAGCCTCTGGAGGTATGTATTTATTTTACCTGGTTAAGAGCTGATTCCAAGTGGGAATCCAAATGTATTCCAGGTGGGAGTTGAATGTCAAAGTAATCGAGTAAATTTTCAACATAAGTTAAAACAGTTAAAAAACTTCAAAAGCTATTAAGATTAAAGTCTGATTTATCTCTCCTGAGGCCAATTTGTACCTCTGTGTCCTAAATGCATTTTAAACTCTGTTGTTCCTTTCCCAAATTTTATTTTACACTCTGTTTTTGGAATTGGGATGGACACATTGCCCCAGATCTTTAAAAGCATCTGAGTATCTTTCTACTAAAGATATGGCAAACAATTTGCAGCATTTTCAAAACTTTCAGCTGGGTTTAGGCAGTTTCACTCCTGTATTATATCCAGTGTCTTCTATTTCTTGTTATCTGCCTCTAGGTTCACAGCCAGTGGGGAACAGAAGGGTCAGGAAGGGTTCAGGGCCAGCTCTTTTTGGTCACGGTGTCCTCTGGCTCACTGAATGATAGATATCATTAGTTTTATGTCAAACTGAAATAATTTATTGGTTTTGTAATTGCATATTTGAAGTTATGTTTGGATCTTCTTAAAATCTTCTTCACCTTAGCTGCTTCATATCTATGAAATCACTACTGAATAATGAAAATGTCAGAAATTACTATAAAGCCTTTTGTACTGAGGTATAGTTTACCTGAGAAATACTTACTGGCTCAGAAGAGAGAGACAAGTCAGGAAAAAGAGAGTGAGAAGAGAAATACTTAAACCATAATTCTTGTGTGTGTGTGTGAAACAAATAGTATCTTCAAGTGCACCTTCTTTTTGAAAAGCACTTTCCACTGCATAACCAGCTGATTCCTGAGATGCAGCATACAGTAGATGTCAGGCTAGCACCACCGTGGGAGCTGCAGCCTTTATCAGATGCTCTGCTGAGTCACAACACCAGCTTGCCTGAGATTCATTACAACCAGCAATTGGTTTGTGCTCAGCAGCTTGGCAGGTCTTTGCTTTGTCTTCTTGAATGTAAGATAATCTTTGGGTGAGAGGGACAGTTAAGATGATTTGCTGTTTACTCTATATGCAAGTTCACTCACTTTCTCACTTGATTGGTCTACATATTATACTTATGCTGTCAGACATTCTTTGGCTTCACAATATATCAACAGTTCACTGGCACATCTTCTTAATTGAAAAATCATTTTTGCAGGGGATGATCTATACACAAAGAGAAAGTGTGTAGAAAATATGCAGACTCATGCCCCAATTTTGTGTTAATTTTCTCCCAAATGTAGTAAATCAGCAGAACATCCCTTTTCATCTCACTTTCTATTTGCAGAGTCATTAATACAATGTGGCAAAGCCCCTTGAAACTCGTTTTTCTGAGTCCTGGCTCATCAACTTCTTACATTTTCTTGCTTTTCTACACCTTCTCATCCAGAAATAATGGAGGTTCAGGGAGAACCTGTAGAACAATCCTGACAGCATCCAGCTATAACCATAAGACTTGAACCTACTTACATTGCTACGGTTAAGCATATACCAATGTGCATGAGAAAACAGTTTTTAAACTCAACCAACAGATAACACTGCAGATGCAAAGAAAGAAATGATATATGAAGTGGAGTTAAATACTGAAAATTAGGAAGTCTTAATGTATTTAAACTAAAGCTCTGTATGAATGCCCTATATATTATGCCAGGCAAATGTGTTTAATGCATAAGTTAATTTATTTTGGTGAATATTTAGTATAATGTTTCTCTGTGAGTTAGGCAGCTTTGCTGGAAGATATTGTGTATACATATTTTGTTTATGCAACAGCAAGGCCTTTCAGAGTTTGTTTCATTTTTTCATGTTACTTTCAGAATGAATATCATAAAACAGAGTCTATACTGATTTTTATTTTTTTTTACAGTCTATATTTATTTTTTTTTTAAATATTACATTTTTAATTAACTTCAACTTCCCCTTGTCTTTGTGCTCCTTTGCTGAAGCTCACACTGTCATGACAGTGGTTGACAATAATAGATAAAGTGTTGCAGATAAGAATGAGGCTGATATATTCTACATTAAAGCCCGAAAGCAACTGTTTTTTTAAATCAACTATCTGACTGGAACTGCTTTCATTTTGCTTTTTAGCACCTCATTAGGATTGCTGGTATTTTCCTGCAGTACTAAACTGCTGCCCCAGTCACAGTTCATTTTCCTCCTCTAATGTCCAATTACTCTGTTTTCTACTGAAAATTATCACATTTCATTCTACAATATTTTAATTAAAATATTTTATTTGAGAATATAAATCAGCAACAAAAGGGCAGCATCATGTTGCATCCTCCTATCATGGCTACTTGGCATACTGGGAAGTAGCACAGATGTAATGGCTTGCAGAAAGAGCCAGAAAAGTTTGAGCCACTGAAGGACGCCATCAGGCTAATGTTCTCATATTCTAACCCTTTTGGCAGCTAATTGCTACTTTTAAATATTGAGGGCCTTGTGACATTTTCAGGTTTCTACCTCTGCAGAGCAGTAGCGGCACCTCTGAAATGTGCCCAGAAATGCTGGATGAATATCCAGGCTGACTATGACCCACTACCTCTGACTATGACTACTTTTGGACTAGGCTCACTTTAGGTTTAGAATTATTGTGCCTTATGGGGGCATGGACCCTCACTCTGTCTCTTCTTAATTGTCTCCCCAGCCCCAGAAACTTAAACACAAGTTTCAAGAGTCTTCAGTACAAATACATGGGTTTTGCAAATAGTTACTTCCACACTTACATTTAGAGAGATCTGAAATTCCATACAGCCAAATGGTTACAAAAGACAATGTAATCTTAATCTTGTTCAGATGAGGGCACCTGTGTTTTTGTTTGTTTGTGTGTGTGTGTGTTTTGTTTGTGTGTGTGTTTTTTTTTTTTTGTGTGTGTTTGTTTTTGTTTTCTTCCTGAAGGAAGAATAAAAGTCCTATTTGAAATCTTTTTCCCTGACAATAAATTGCTCTTGTTGACACCTGTCCCTTGGGAAAAAGAACTGTTTAAATGCTGGGATGAGCTACCAAGTGGAGACAGCTACCAAGTGGAGTCCAGGGTTTAAACTATTATGTTTCACTGCAGCAGAATATGGAATCAATCCACAAACCTCTCTGTCTTCATTTTCCACAAATAAGTGAACAATTTACATATGAGAGGCCTCTGAAGAAAATCTCAAATTTTTCTTTTTGAAAAAATATTTAGAATTTCAATGTAAAACTAAAATCATTTTGATAAACAGTATTCCAAAATGCAGTAAAAAAAAAAAAAAAAGTGAACTGAAAAGGTGAATCCCTCACAGGAATGTCCATTCTTGGAGAGTTTCAGTCTGGACAAGGCTTGGACAAGGCACTGAGCAACCTTTCCTCACTTTGTGTTATCCTGGTCTCAGGCAGGTCTTAGGCTATCAACTTCCAAACCAGATTTTTATCTCGTTTCTGCAAATGGGGCATGACATTTTATATTTTATAATAGACCTGACCAGCTCATGCTCTGATTTTTTTCCCTTTTTTTATTTTATTAATGGTGCTGTCTTCCTTTGTTACTTTCTCATATTTTTTTCAGTTAAATCTTGGACATAAATTCAATTTCCTTCACAAAGAAAATATTTTCATTCATGTATTTGCCCTTACTCATTTAAAACGTAGCATTTTCCATACCCAAACAGACATTGTCATAAAGCCTTGATTTTATGGACACCAGCTTTGGCTTGGGCAGATGTTTGCCAACTGATAAGACAGACCACACAGGAACAGGATATACTTTTGCAATTGCCAAATATACCAGAGAAGGACCTGCACACCATGTCAGGGCTTTTTTTTTTTTTTTTTTTCAGATCTGAGCAAATTCTTTGGATTCTCTAACTATATTTTCTGCCCACTATGTCTGGGACATAGAGGCATGTGAGAAAGGACCAATTTGCTGATAGTAACCCACTAGGGAGGAAAATATCAGTGATTTTGGCAGCTCCCAATAATCATTACGTAGTCTGATAAGACAGAACAAAATTTTGTCACTAAGAAAGGGACACCCCTTCCATGCAGTGTGCATGTCTGATCTCCTCAGAACAGCTGGGAAACTAAAGTTAACTAGAAAAATTGATACTTCATGGAAGGTTGTAACAGTGAAGAAATGGGTTGAAAAGCAGTCTCAGAGTTTGTTCTCTTAATTTTCTCATATATACTTTATAAATATAAATATATGTATTTCTATATAGTCTTGTCTAACATACATTTATTTGTTAAGTATACTTATCTTTTCTTACCAAAAAAAAAAAGATGAGTATGATGAGACATTCATAAAAGAATTTGAGAGCATTAGTTTAGCAGGATCTAAATGCTTTCTGCCAAACAAATTTATAACATTACTTTTCATAGTACAAATTGCACATGTATAATATAACAACAGCTTAAGCTAAAATCAGAGTAACAATGCTGATTCTTAATTACAATACAATGAGCCAGGGTAAGCACTAAAATTCTGTATCGAAATTTCATTTTTGTAAAGGGTATCTATAGAGAGAAAATGTGACATCTGCATAAATTCTGTCCATGAATGTCCTCGAGAAAAAAAAAAAAAAAAAAAAAAGCACATTCTTCTAAAAAGCATGGACTATTTTTGAAACAAAATTTGTATTTGATATAATCATATTCCCTAATTTATTCATAGAATATATTTATTCATACTCGAGGTTGGATTTTCACCATTTGTTATATTCAGTTTGTGTTGATCTTTTTGATCTTTTTTTTTTTTTTTTTTTTTTTTTCCACAGAAGACATGAATTTCAATGACTTTTGACCTTTTTTCTCTTCTTTCTTTTTAATCTAGGTGACCACGATGGAAACAAATCCAAAAGAATAGGTAGATGATGAATAGAATCACTGCTCAGTGATTGACCAAGGCAGTGGTCAAAATCCAGAGTACCAAATCAGCTCACTGCAGTGATGATTAGCACACTATAAAAATGTTGACTGATGAGCCCCTTCTATTCTTAGACTCCAACACAACATGACATTTCCTCAAACCAGGGAAATTGAAATATGAGACTGTAGAGTGAACTTGACTTGAGGGGGAAGGTGCTTGCCAGAAAGAAAAAGAAAAAAATAACAAGGGGTATAGTGATTAGGCTCACGAGAACAATAGTACATGATACAGGTAGTGTAAACTGTTATTTTTGGGTATCCAGAATTGAAGTTAAGTAGGTGCAATCTGTACCTTAACAGCTGCTAAAACTTTCAGTTGCATATGTAAGAGAAGATGATCTATACATGAAATACTGATGTCTGAAATCTCTAGAATAAATAATATTTTTAATCCCCCCAAATACCCAATTTCACAAGACATAATTTCATAACTGGCACCCTAATTTCCCAAATGAATACGAAGCCCCACAGCACCAAGCTTTTCATCTGGGCCTTGGCTTTGACTAGCACATTAATGCTCCCAGAGGTGCGGGTCTCCAGCTAGCTCCCTGTCAGAAGGTTCCCTATATCAGCAGCAGAACCTGAGCCCTACCACCATTTCACTTCACTTACCAAGTTTGTTAGGCCTCCAAAATTATCTCAAATAATAATTACAGGTACTGGCAAAAATATGGTGTATTTCATTATGTAATTTATTATTATTATTATTATCATCATCATCATCATCATTATCGTTATCGTTATTGTTATCATTATTATTGTTATCATTATTATTTTCATTATTATATTTTAGGCTATATAAACTCATCATTAGAATTAGAATCACAGAATCACATAATAATTTAATTTGGAAAAGATCTCTCAGATCATCAAGTCCAACTGTTAACCTAGCACTGCCAAGTCCAGCACTAAACCATGTCCCTAAGCACCACACATACATGCCCTTTGAATACATGTACCTCCAGGGATGGTGACTCAAATGCTTCCCTGTGCAGCCTTTTCCAATGCCTCACAACCTTTTCAGTGAAGACATTTTTCCTAATATTCTACTTAAACCTCCCTTGGTGCAACTTGTGACAATTTCGTCTTGTCCTATCGCTTGTTGCTTGGGAGAAGAGACCAATCCTCATCCGACTACAGCCTCCTTTGAGATAGTTGTGGAGAGTGATTGGGTCTCCCCTGAGCCTCCTTTTCTCCAGGCTAAACAGCTCCAGCCACTCCCCATCAGACTTGTTCTCTAGACCTTTCTCCAGCTTCATTGCCCTTCTTTGAATCACAGAATCACAGAATTTCTAGGTTGGAAGAGACCTCAAGATCATCGAGTCCAACCTCTGACCTAACACTAACAGTCCCCACTAAACCATATCCCTAAGCTCTACATCTAAATGTCTTTTGAAGACTTCCAGGGATGGTGACTCCACCACTTCCCTGGGCAGCCTGTTCCAATGCCTCACAACCCTTTCAGTAAAGAAGTTCTTCCTAACATCTAACCTAAAACTCCCCTGGCTCAACTTAAGCCCATTCCCCCTCGTCCTGTCACCAGGCACATGGGAGAACAGACCAATCCACACCTCGCTACAGCCTCCCTTGAGGTACCTATAGAGAGCGAAAATTTGGACATGCTGCAGCATCTTGATGTCCTTCTTCTAGTGAGGGGCCCAAAACTGAACACAGCATTTGAGATAAGGCCTCACGAGAACCAAGTAGGAGGGGAAAGAGTAATGCCATGGCTGACATTGGTGATAAGGAAGAGACTTAAGAGAATTTATTTATTTATTTATTTATTTATTTATTTATTTATTTATTTATTTGTAACACATATAAAAACCTGTGAGAAACCAGATCTTTTCATTGCTACTGGTACTGGCAACACCATTCATGTCTGCAAGTATGCTGCTTGTTGAATTGACACTAAATTAAATATCTTGCATGCAATAAGTTTCAGACTTGTATGTCACGGTCATATTACCTATATGGCTGAGGTAATAATTCACTACCAATAAGTTATCACTGGAATTTTTAATGTAATTGCTCCATCACTCTGTATCTTTCTCTTCCTTTTATCTTATAAACCTAGCCTAAAAAAAACCCTGTTTTTATTAAACAGCATGTGTATTTGTATTTTTATGTTGTTTGGTAAAGAAGTGGGGCATGAGAAGAAATGTAAAAAAGCTACACAAAAGCTGCTTCAAAGGGGAATAAAATGATGTGTATTATGTACCTTTTGAGGAGAGGGCAAGTGCTAGTGAGCTCTAATTGCAATAGGAAAAGTTCACATTAGACATTATGGAAACTTTGTAACTATATAAATAGTGAACCACTGGAGTACTTCGGAAAGCCTGTGGAGTTTCCATCCTTAGAGGCTGTATAGCTAACAAATAAGTTAGCTAAGCATCTATCAAAAATAATGTGGGTATAATTGATTTTACTGTGGGGCACATAGGTGACTTGATGACCTTTTAAGGCCTTTTCATCCTTCTGACTCTGTAATTCTATGAAGCTGCTATTTTTAAAACACACCTCATTGTTCTGTTCTAGTTTAGCATGGAAAGCAGTCTTTTTTTTTTTTTTTTTTTTTTTTTTTTTTTTTTTTTATTAAGTACTCTGTTCAATATTAGATCAGATGTAAGAGCTACGGGGATGAAACTGATTTTTTTGCTTGAACTTACAAGGCTTCTTTGCTTGAACTTACAAGGCAACTGCAAACTGACTGCAAAGATAAATCAAATACAAGTTATCAGTGCCACAGAAACATGATTGTAATAAATGAATTACCAAACAAGCATCAGGACCTATGCAGTATACACGTGGCACCGCTTCCAAATATGAGGCAGATATAAAATATTCTTTGCGGTCTGGACACAAACCCTTTGGGGTATAAACAAGAAGGAAAAGGCTGTGATTAGCTGAAATATTCAGATCCTGCAGACATGGCTAGGAAGGTTAGTTTCATGACCATGTTCTACTGGTCCCTTTGTGTGAAGGCACCAGTCAACCAGCAGTTTAGCTATTCATCTGATTGTTATCTACCCTGTAATTGTTAATTATTTCTACAAAGTGAGACTGTGCTATCTAATATTCCTAAAAGATAGCATGAGAGTATTTCATTTATGATTTTTTTTTTGTTATTTATTTTAATCAAAGGGTCTCTCTCTCTCTCTCTCTCTCTAACTCCCAAAGTGAGAGATCAGTGCTTTAAAGTTACAACCTCTTTCAGATTGTCTAATTGCACTGTAGACACAGTGTTGGAGACATTAAATTCAAGAGGCAGAAGTACACAAGAAAGTTGTACATTACAAAGCCAAATATGTCTCCTTTAGAGCTTTTCCAGCAGGATTTGGTTTCCAGGCCTTTCTAGGCAAAATTTTCCCCACTGTTTTGATTTATGTTTCAATAGTCAACAGAAACCATCTGAAATGGTGATATAGAGAACACAAGATTACAAGTGTACCACAAAACCTTTGACATTTGGAGAGAAAAGATCTTTTCTGAGCCAAGGTAGCTCTCAGAAGAAACAAATTATAGCTCTGCACTTGACTTACTTTCTGTGAAGTATTGTCCAAGCACACACAGTGAAGTATAATAATCTGCAATGTAATATACTATTTTATTTAACAGCAAATAAAATGTGACCTCTTCACTTTAATGAAGAGAGATCTGGAAAACTTCCCATAGATGAATCTTTTCTTGTAGACAAATGTGAGGAGAATACAGTACCTAGCTAAGTACCTAGCGAGTACTTTAAACAATAACTAAAAGCTCCTGGCTTTTAAATCATTCCTACCGCTTTTCAGGTGACACCGCAGGAAAGTGCTGCCAACACCACTCCTTAGCAGATAATAATAAATTGTTAGCCATGGAAATTTTTCGACACGGTGGCAGTAATCAAGGTCTCCTAAAGCAGGTACTTTCGGAATGTAGGTACCTGTCCCATTTGTGAAAATTGCTCTTGCCATGATGCTATGAGATGCTACAGGACTTGATGGACTTTAGAAAGCTGCGGAAGGCTGTTAGATCAGTCAAGAAGAAATTAAAAGATTCCAGATGTTTGAGAAATGCTTGGCTTAGTGGAGCAGACTGACTATAACGCTCTTCACAGCTCTCACGCATGGAAAGTCTAAACAAAGCAACCATGCCAAGTGCTCAGATTTTGTGCTGTCAGTTTCAGATTTTCTTTCAAAGAGTAATTCTCAGAGAGTAACTGACAATATGAAAGACAGGTAATAAACAGAAAGATTTTGCTTTAGAACAATATTAGGGTGTGAGGATTTTTTTTTCTAATTATTACAGAAAATCTAACGACCGTGTCATGATACCATTGGATTTTGTGCAATTATTTATAATCCAGATTCACACACCATAGGGACTAGTATTTTGTGCATGTTGACAAGTACCAGGCAGCTTTCCAAAAGTTTGGAAGAATGTTTTAGATAATCATCAAAAACTGCAGATGTTTGTCCAAATGTATGTGAAACTCTACCAAACCTTTCCCTCTCACCCTGCTAGATTAGAGAGATACTCCATGCCTTTTTTCTCTTAGAAATCTTGCAGGAGCAAGGCTCCTCTCCTCAGGCAGAGCTTTGAGTTCAAGCTGTTTTTGGAAGAAAATGCACTTATAAAAGCTTAGATAAAAGTAAGCCCAACCTGCTCTGTAGCCAAAACCCCAAATCAAAATTTCTTTCCAGCTTAGAAAACATTAAAATGATCTGAATCTTAAATGTTGTGTTGAGCTTCTTACTCCTGCAACTGAATGACCCAACAGCTAGAGCCAAACATCCCGACTAAGCTTCATTATGGCTCAAACCTGGATATGAATCTTGTTTTGAGATTTATATCTTATTTAGGCTGGACATCAGGAAGAGGTTCTTCACCGAAAGGGTGGTTGCACGCTGGAACAGGCTCCCCAGGGACACAGTCACTGCACCGAGCCTGTCTGAATTTAAAAAGCGATTGGACTATGCACTTAGTTACATGGTCTAAACTTTTGGGCAGACCTGTGCAGTGCTAGGAGTTGGACCTGATGATCCTTATGGGTCCCTTCCAACCTGGGATATTCTATGATTCTATGATTCTTTTCTCATTTAAAAAAGATGGAAAATGGGAAGGGGAAGAGGAAGGGGAAGGGGAAGGGGTGGGGAGAAAAAAGAGAGGAGACTCAAGGAGACTTGAGGGAAGGGAAGGGAAGGGAAGGGAAGGGAAGGGAAGGGAAGGGAAGGGAAGGGAAGGGAAGGGAAGGGAAGGGAAGGGAAGGGAAGGGAAGGGAAGGGAAGGGAAGGGAAGGGAAGGGAAGGGAAGGGAAGGGAAGGGAAGGGAAGGGAAGGGAAGGGAAGGGGTACCTGAAGTGTTCTGAATTCTCTGCAATATACTGGGGGAAGGTTTGGATCATTTTCTGACTCTACGCAAATCATTTTTTTGCCTCCTTCACATTTGTTAAAATCCCAATAGAGCATGACAAATTGGATCAACTGTTTGACGAGTAATCATCTCATTGCTGATCGCCCACTAGTATTTCAAAAGCATCCGGCTGAAACTCAGCCATCTCTTTTATCATCTGTAGCACACCAGAATATTATGAAAGAGAGAAACCACTGCCAAAAAGGTGGGAGATGCCAGAGTTTTTATGAGCAACATATAAAGCATCAGTTCCTCATGAAAAAGCCTGCAGCTTTTAACAGAGAATAACCTTTCTGTATATGTTTTACTCTGATGAATGTATGTTTTAGGAGAAGTGGTGATTTCTATTAGTTATATAGTTAAGTGTTTGCAAACCATTCTGACAATGATTCTACAGGATTTTAAAGTTGTAAAAGTGCTATTCTATTAGTATCATGGACCTTCTTTTTCTTTTCACTAATAGATGGAGCAGAAACTGGGACAGGAATTCATTGGGTGGATCAGATTTGCCAAGACCACATGTAGGCAGGTTATGTGTCACTCAAAATTAAGATTATGCTCATGAGCAGGCAGGAAAATGCATTTCAGCTGGCCCCAGTGCTCAGACAAGGAGGGTGGGTGGATCAGAGGTGGAGGGGTGGGATAGAGCAATCAGAGACTGGGTATAATGGATGGGGACTTCCACAGGTGAGCCAAGCCTGGAGGGAAGTAGAAACCCAGTTCTGCTTCCAGCCGAACCCTGGCGCTGCTCCCACCTGTTGTTGACTCACATCCACATCCTCTTTTACTCTGCCTTCAGAAGAGACACAGGTTTAAACATCTCCCCACAATTGCTGCAGGCTGCTTGTTCCTGCACTCACCCCTAGCAAATCAGGGCTGTCATTCCCTGTTTTGTCACCTGCCTCCTTTGTAACCTTGGGAAAGTCATACAAAACTGGATCCACAAAGGAAAATGATTCCGACCCTTAGATTTCGGAGGCTAATTCTCACACTGCTGGTTTCTTTGCAAGCTCCAAAGTCTGTCAGCCTTGTCGGTACAGACCAGCTCAGTCTCATGCCAAACCCAGGAAGATTAGGTGCCTTGTAATGAGCTTCACACACGCCAAAGGGATGGGTGGGGGATCAATGTGAAATGCTGATGCCAGGGGTGTTTCATGTCTAACTCAAAGGCTTCAGCACTCACTCTGGAATGGTCACAACCTGAAATGTTAACCCACACTTTATTTATTCTGCAGTTTCTCAGAGCATCACTTTGTGTGAGAACATCCCTTTTGTACTTCAAAAGAGACAAAAGAAACATAATTGACATAAAAGATGATATCTTCAGCTTTCTCAGCAATGAGAAAAGTTGCAGAAGTAGGGTAAGTAGAATTTTATTATGTTTCAGTGGTGGCTATTCATATAGAGGAAATGCTACCTATACAAAGGCCTCAAGGTGCAAGGGAGACTTTATTAAGTAGTAGAATGTGGTTTTATAGAAAAGCAGAAAGAAAGCACTGTGATTATTTACATTTCTATTAATGGCTGAAATGATGATGGGGACCTCTGTTTTTCCAAATATGCTGGAGAATGCCCAGGGTACACCGCTTCCACACACTCTAGCCACCGGTTTACTGTTCACAGCTGCATTTGTTTTAAGTCCTGTGGTCAAATTTTAGCAACAAATCATTTTTCTGTGTTCATAAAAAACCTCTTCTCTGGGATCTGTATGATCCTTCCCTTTCTCTGAATATTTTAATGTGCTGATGTTTCTAGTATCAGTGTTCCAATTAGCCTATAAAGTATTGTTTTTATTTTGGGTCTTTCTTGTATAAGATACTATAAAATATTTCTTAGAACAGTGAATAATTTTAGAATAAGATAGTTTATAGCAGTGGTCTCCGAAGTGGGGTGTGTGCACCTCGAGGAGCATGAAAAAGGTCTATTGAAGTATAGCTCCATTAGAATATCAGAAATACAAGTGTATAACTTATAAATAAATGTGTGCATATATTAGGGGTGCGTGCTCAATTCTTTCTTTTTACTTATAAGGTGTACAATCACAAAAGGTTGCAAACCAGTGTTTCAGAACCCTGTCTTCTTGCTTTGATGTTTTTTTTTTTGTTCCTACATAGACATTGACTTGAAGTAGTAGTGCACAAAGAAGCTAACTAGAGAGTTTTACATTATGTTGTACCATGTTCCAGTTTTTTTTTTAGTTATCTTCTTTGATAGTTTAATTTTATCTACCGTGTAATACATCTTAAGTTGCTTGACCCAAAGACACATTTATTTTCTGTGCTTCCAGAAAAATGATTGCTTGCATATACAACATATTGAATCAATTTGCAGGTTGATATAGCTGTTAAGAAGTATTTTATTTATTTATTTATTTATTTGTTTATTTTTATACCATGACCACTCTGTACTAAACAATTTTAACAGACATGCCTAATAATTATTCCACATTTAAGGTTGTTGAATGCAGCACATCTCACAACAGTTTATTACATTTTGTGGGAGCTCCACTAGTTCTACAGTTTTTATATCATTTTTGTGAGGCAAGGATTTACCTAATCTGACCTTGTATTAGCTAACTACAAGATACTGTAGCACTGTGAAACTCAACATGGGCTGAGAAACATACTGAGACCACAGACAAACATGAGGACAGTCAGTGAGTCCTGTGCGAGGTCAGCTACCAGCATGTTTGAAACAGGACTGAAGCACAGAAGTTACCTATTAACCCAGGAGGGATGCTGTCAGCTGTGCCTCTGTCCTTCTCCTTCCTCCTCCAGAAGAAACCAAGCATTACCTCACAGGTCTCCAGGGTTAAACCTATCTGTGAGTTAGCTACAATCTGTACGTGTAGCTGCTTTGCACAGCTACTGGTTTTATACAGCAGTAATCTCCACCATATGTATTTATGGCTATTTTGAGTTTAAGTTATAAATATTTTTACAGCTACATCAGGGATTCTCTTTTGCATGGAACCCTATAGACCATCTACAAGCTTTCCAGTGTTGTTTTTCTCATTTTCTTCTACCTGTGTCTCACTTGTCTTGCTGGTTGGGAACTATGTCACGGGGCACATAAGAGAGCAGGAATATTTAGACTTTTCTAGAAGTCTGAGATCTTCTAATGTGCTTTTTTTTTGTTGTTGTTTTGTTATTCATTTGTATGGACAGTGTATTGATTTTGTTTAGGCTTAAATTCCATAAGGAAGCTAAAAGCAGAGTTTTTCTGATGTAATCACCATGCCTGTAGGAATACTTTTCCAGAGCAAATGACAGATGACAGAGAACCCTATTATCTTCTGTATCTCCCCACCTCCCAGTCTTCCTCTACTACTGGCTCTGGCTCTGGAATTGCAAGAAATGACCAGAACTACCCCAACAATGCTGGAAAGAAAAATCACAGAAAAGCTCAAAAAGCTTTCCCATATGATATAAGAAAATTCATATTTCACTTTGCGAGACTCAGTTACAGTGGTTCTCACTGGAGCTATTATTCATCCAGTCTGTGATGTTGTGCATGAGACTTCAGACTTGCACGGATTTGTTGGAAGTTATTTCTTGCTTCCTGAATGCACCAGGATAAGTGAGTGCCTGGCTTACATGCTGTGGAAAGTCCTGTACTCCCCAGTCAGACTCCAAGCCTGTGCAAATACAGACAGTTCCTGCTCCAGAAAATTTACAATCTAACAAAATATGTGTTCATAGTACTGTCCATAGTGCTGCCCATAGATACAATTGCAGACATGGCCATTTATTAAAATTTGATTTGATGTATTATCCTGAATAGGTTTGCTTCTGTTAAAGGGAATCTTTTATTTTTTTTTTCTCATCTTTGCACTTTTTGCAGAAAGCAGATGTTTCGGGCTTTAACGCATGCTGCTTCTTTCTAACTGGCCTGATCCCAAGCACTCTTGATTTTTATGAAACCACATCCTTCTCAGTCTCTCCATCATGAGAGTGCTCTTGTCACTTCTTCACTACTCAGCACTGGTTAGACTGCTGCACTTAGCTCCTGCCCTAACCTGTGCAAAAACTGCCTCTTCATGAGCTGCCTTTCCCGAGTCTTGTCTGAGGAATTGTCTCAGATGAGCAGAATGGAAGGATTGTCTCAGATGAGGCAGTGATAGAAGGAGGCTCTGAACCCCAGTGAGGATCCTCCCACAACCCTCTCTTCCAGGAAACAGACCACGGATAAAAGTAAATGGTGTGATAGCTTTTTCTGCCAAGAAGAAACTATTCACTTTGTTGTTTGGTCACTTGGAATCCCTTGCCATGGCTTGGGGGAAGGATCTGCTGTGGACTTCTTAGGGGTCAAATAAAATTCTTAATTTCAATGAGATGATGGTGTGTGTGTGTAACAGAAGGGATATGAGAGTTATCAGTCTTCAAAGTATGGAATGTGCTTTGCTCTCAGCTTGATAACATACTGACAGGCAGAATGGCTGTGTGCAATTTACACACAAATCAGCCACAAATTTGGAAGTACTTTAATGTGAGAATATTTCATCCTTAAGTGCCTGTGACCTGTAGTTTTCTAGTAGTACCTGGAAATAAATGTAAATATTCTGACCATGCTCTATCCCTACTTATGTATGATCTGATTCTTAAGATTTTAAAGAAAGAGCTAATGAAAGGATACGAATATGTGCTGCTAGCAGAGGAAAGCACAGACTAAAATTTAAGGTCCACTGGATATTTGTCATGGGATTTGTGGTAATGAGTCCTTTAAAGTATATAATGTACTATCAGTTAGGACTGCGTATAACACTTGTTTGTACAGTAATGGAGCAGAAGTATGGCTTTTTGTTCTACCACAGAACAGACAATCACAGCTGATTATAACTAACTAGACCAAACTAATAATTAGGCAAAACACTGATAATTAGTGTGTGCTGCAAAATGTACCTAGAAAACTTCTTGCAATCTAGAGCTCTCTGAGATCTGTTTTCTATCAGGCCCTGTACAGCCACACAGTAACATTTCTGACAGGCGAGCCCTGGTTTGGGTGCATCAGTTTACTTGTTACCTGCCTCAGGCCCTGCTAGAAATGACCACAGCCTCCTTGTTAGCCTAAATATCTGGAAAATGGGGTTGCGTTCAGGTGTAGGACTGTTAGTAGCTGAGACATCCTGTTCTGGCTCTCTTTCTTTTAGGTGCCATTACGTCTCTGCCATGCCTACCATGTTGTACTGGGTCTGGCTGGAATGTTAACTTTCCCGGCAGCAGCCCATACAGTGCCGTACAAATGAATGTTAAAAAAAACATTCATTTTGCCGTACATTAACAAACAGAGTTTTTGGGAGTGGTCCGATATAGTCAATTTGCCAGGCCTCACCATATTGAAACCCTAACCATCTCCCCCTGTTCCAGGGAGATTTTACCTTCATGGCTTTCTTGATTGCAGCACAGGTCTCACACTCATGGGTAACCTGTGGGATGCCCACATGCCCAAGAGTCGCACTACTGAAGAACATCAGAACAACAAAGAAGTGGATCGAGCTTCGAAAATTGAAGTGGCTCAGGTGGACTTAGACTGGGAACGTAAGGGTGAGCTGTTTGTAGCTCGATGGGCCCATGAAACATCAGGACATCTGGGGAGAGATGCCACTTACAGATGGGCTCGTGATCGAGGGGTGGACTTGACCATTGAGGCCATCACACAGGTTACCCATGAGTGTGAGACCTGTGCTGCAATCAAGAAAGCCATGAAGGTAAAATCTCCCTGGAACAGGGGGAGATGGTTAGGGTTTCAATATGGTGAGGCCTGGCAAATTGACTATATCGGACCACTCCCAAAAACTCGCCAAGGCAAACGGTACATACTCACCATGGTAGAAGCAACTACTGGGTGGCTGGAAACATACCCTGTAAACCATGCCACAGTCCGAAACACTATCTTGGGCCTGGAAAGACAAGTATTGTGGCGTCATGGTACACCAGAGAGAATTGAGTCTGACAATGGAAGTCATTTCCGAAACAATCTTGTTACCTCCTGGGCAAAGAGGCATGGTATTGAGTGGGTGTACCACATCCCTTACCACCCACAAGCCTCTGGGAAGGTTGAGAGGTACAATGGACTGTTAAAGACTATGTTACAAGCATTAGGTGCTGGGACGTGGAAACAATGGGACACAAATCTACCAGAAGCCACTTGGCTAGTTAACAATAGGGGGTCTGACAGCCGTGCTGGTCCTGCCGAAACAAAACCCCTACACACTGTGAAAGGAGCTAAGGTTCCCGTAGTGCATATAGGAAGGTGGATGGGGAAGGCAGTGTGGGTTGCTCCTGCCTCGGGAAAAGGCAAACCCACTCGTGGGATTGTCTTCGCCCAAGGACCAGGGTATACCTGGTGGGTCATGCAAAAGAATGGGGATATCAAGTGTGTGCCTCAAGGAGATTTGACATTGAGAGAAAACTAATCTATAATCTAAGTTATATGTTGTAGGAAGATGCTGTAGGATCAACGACAGGTCAACTTTGCAAGGAGCCGGGCAGTGCAACAAGGACTTGAGCTAAGCTGGTGCTGGTGTCCAGACATCCAACTCCGCCTGCCTTGAGTGGCCACTTTGGCAGATGAAGACCTAATCATCAACAGTTCTTATGAACATTTTCCAAGAAAGACCTATGGAATGAAAAGATACATCTGCCTATTAATCCTGTCCTGTTAAATCCTTGTCCTGTTAAAGGACAAGGGATAATGATGAGAATGCTTGTATGCTAAAGTATGGGGATCTGAGTGTGACACAAATGTTATGGAATAAGGGGTGGAAGTTGTACTGGGTCTGGCTGGAATGTTAACTTTCCCGGCAGCAGCCCATACAGTGCCGTACTCTGTACTTGTAGCTGGAACAGCAGTGTTATCACACCAGTGTTGTGTCTACTGCTGAGCAGCAGTGGCACAGCGTTGGGCCTTTCTCTAACCCTCCTAGGGGGTGGGCAAAAAAGTGAGGAGAGAAACATCACTAGGGCAGCTGACCTAAACCAATCAAAGGGATATTCCATACCATGTGGTGTCACACTCAGCAATAAAAGGTGGAAACAGGAAGAAGAGGGGAGGGGTGGGCTCTCGTTGAGAAGACGTCGGTCCTCCTCTCGAACACCGGCTGCGTGCGTTGAGGCCTTGCTTCAAGGACGTGGTCAATCATCGCTCATTTGTGGGAAGTAGAGAGTAATTTCTTTCCTCTGCAC